>NC_041391.1:135008948-135260920 GCF_002162155.2 Triticum dicoccoides
TTTGTGAAATACTATAATATACCACTTTTTATTCATGTATTAGAACTCTGTCCAAAGCTCAAAATACGAAAATAAATTTATCTTATGCCTTATGCCTTATGTCTGTGCAATTGGTGATTTTTTCAAAATGTTTTCTATTTCCATGGGGATAAATTTATCTTATGCCTTATGTTCATGCGATTCAGTTCATTTGTTTTGAGTTGCGCAGTAGGGCAAAGCCCCACACCCCCTGTTATATTTATTTAAATTAAGATTACAAGGCTACAAGTAGAAAATAAAATGCACATTAGAACTATACATGGAAGCAGGTGCCTTTGTGTTCTGGTAGTCCTTTAGAACTATACATGGAAACATAATCTTCCTTATCAAGACAAACATAATAGAAGCAGGTGCAGGAGCTGTAGTACTCCATTTGGAGACTTTAACTGGATCAGATTAGGTACTCCATTTGCTGTAGTACTCCAGTTAACTGAAACTAGTGACTTTGCTGCTGAAATTACCGTTGAAATCGAGGTAAAATCACTGTTGAACTGGGTGTAAAATCACTACTGTTGATATTCAAATTTAAACTTGAAAATGAAAATTGAATTGGAGAATTAAATCACTATTTTTTAGTCCCCATTTCTGAACCTATGCTAACCTTGCAAGCAGCATAACAGGCAATGTACTCCAAAATACTATAAGAACAGGAGTAAAAGATGACTGCATCTCACAGAATATAAGAAATGGGGACTCTTGGCTAAGTATGGCAATGCCACAGAGTAATAATTAACTAACTGAAAATTTGACATTCTGGACTATGCTTGGCTCTGGTTTTGTGAAATCTCATCTCTTTTCTAGTGCCATGACTAGTCATGAATTTTATTTTACTTTCCCCACTTTATAACATTCAAAAATTGTTTACTAGCTCAAGCTTCTCCTTTGCACTTTATCACTTCAATCTGCTGCTACCTCAAGCTTCTCGTTTACACTTGTGCCAAGTAGCATTTTTTCCTTGTATAATTATATGGTGGTTGACTGAGCTGCTACTTTTTCCTTGTATAAGATCGCAGGTCGAGTGGGAGGGATCCAGTTGCGACGACACCGAATCACTAGCAAGGCAACTGCCTAGAATAATAGGTATTTTTGTTACGCTTTCAGTTCATGTCAGCAGGGAGATATAATGTTTTACAATCTTTCTGGTTATATTGGAGTTAGGTTTTTTGAATATGAGTAGCAGTGACTTGGATATACCTTATGGAGTTGTAACAGTTCCTCTTGGTGCTTAGGTGCATTTTCTTTGTGTAACTTGGTAGTTCAAACGGAATGTATCTCATTTTGTAGACAAATTATTTTCTGGAATATCATATATTCAAATTTGTAATGAATGATGGCTTCTACCTTGGGGTGTGGTTTCATGGGCAGTCTCCTTGGCTAGCCTGAGTGGCTCTTGCTGCCCATGCTAGGCTGTCTCTTTCATAAATCAATGCATACTGATGTTCATATGTCATGTTTCATGCATGGAGAAAATTAGCTCCGTGCAGTCGCAAAGATGTACAAAATGGAGGATACCATCTTCTAACTCAAGGGGTTTTTTGTGATGCTATGAAAGATTATAAAAAGAGGAGAAATAATCCCACTAAGCCTGGTTAGTTTTGCATAGTTTCCTTGTCATTACAATGGCATGTGGCTTTCTGGCTTTACAAAACATCATCATCATCAAATCTAACTTTTGGCTAGCTGATTCCCAATATGCAGTTTTTCTTTGTCACTTTTTCTAAAATTAGTTTGGTTCTATATATATTAGTATCAGACTGGCAGTGCAAAATATGTGAATGTGGCAGTTCACTGTGCATAATGACATGTTAACATCCACACACACTCAAACCAGCTGACTGTTAACATCCACACACACTCAGATTTGTTTTATCAAACCAATAAAATTTCCTTTTGACTGTTTATCCTCTACTAGCTTTTTTTCTCTGAGGAAAATAAGTAGCTTTGTGTGTCGATATTCAACAGCTATCCACAAACACGCAAGGAACAACACACACACACACAGATTACTTGCAACTAAGATTGTGGTGCTAGTAGAGGCACATTGTGGCCTTTTCATCCATATGAAAGTAGAGGCACATTGTGGTGCTAGTTTGCTGGGTTTTGTCTCCGACCATCGTGTCGTGATGATATTGCAGGTACCCCGAGAGGCCCTTGAGTTTGCCGGAATGTCGATTAACTTCCGTTCCGGCAAATTCGGGTACTCCATATGTCCTATTTTCAGCAAAGGTCATGCTGAAATTTTCCGTGAATTTTAGCATGACTTTGCTAAAAATAGGACATATGGGGTACTTGTGACTAATGCATGGGCTGGGGTATCTTAGTAGTTAATTAAGTAGGATCAAGTGCCCCGGCGTACTTGTGACTAATGCATGGCTTTTAGGGTGCCTCGGTGTCGATAAAAACCGAAATGATGAAAGGTTAGCCTTTTAGGGTGCCTTGGCGTCGAAAAACCCTCAATGATAAAAGCTTAGATTTTAGGATGCCTCGGTGTCGACAAACCCTAAATGATGAGACCATGATCTTGTTCCTTGACAATAACCAACTTTTTTTGACCAAACTTTGTTTCTATTTAGAGAGAAACATGGCCCACAACGATGAGGCCGGGGGTTCGGGCGGCAAGGCATTCTGGGAGCTGTCCCAGGAGATGGAGGAACAACCTCACTTGTATGAGGCCGCCGCCTTCCCCACCGATCCTGAGACCACGGATGGTGCCACCGAGGATGACCACACTGATGCCACCACTGATGGTGCCGCCGAGGATGCCACCACTGATGATGGCGGCGCACGCACAGATGGCAGCCAACCGAAGAGGCAACGGAAGGACCGGCGCCCGATCGTGCTCCGCACCCTCAAGGAGGAAGTTACTGAAGTGGACTCCAACGGGAATCCAACGGCGCCCGAACGAATAGTCAAGGGGTACTCGCTTCAGCTCGGGTGCATTGTCCGGAGCACCGTCTCGATCAACACCGAGAACCTGAGGCATCCTGACCGAGGGAATTTGCGCAACCTCCTCTTCACGAAGCTGCACGAACGATACAAGTTCCCCGCTGAATTTGAAAACACAAGCCTCAAAGGGAATAAAGTGAACAATGCTGCCCTCACAAAGATGAGTAAGGCCCTGTCTACTTGGAAAAGCAATGTGAAGAGAATGATCGAGAAAGGTGAGAGTTATCAGAAGATCAAGGAGAAAAATCCTTCGATCACCGAAGATGACTACAACGACTTCAAGATCAATTGCTCGAGCACCGCAAGCTCCCAATCAAGTGAGTGGGGGAAACAAATGCGGGAGCTGAACATAGGGGAACACACACTCGGTCCCGGCGGTTATAGAGTGGCGGAGCCTATATGGGACAAGGAGGACGCGGACCGTGCCGAGCAAGGCCTACCGCCCCGCTTCGAGAAATACAGCGGTAACAAGCAGACTAGGAACTATGTCAGGGCCCGGTACAAGGAGGACCCGATAACAAAGGAGCTTACCACGGATCCGAAGACCAGGGCGCTTGAGCTTGTTCTGGTAAGGAATACACCCCCGCGTAATTAGCTCCATATGGTTGCATTTTAATTAATGAAGCCAAATTTCTAAATGGTTCACATTCCTTCCGCAGGCGACTGAAAGCAGTAGCACGGAGTCGACTAAGAGCAACCCTTGGGACACCACTCTAAATAGGGGGTTGAATGTAATGAAGAACAAGGATAAGCTCAGTAAGCCGACGTCAGCTGGTCGTGTGGCCGGCAAAGGCTTGTCGACAAAATGGGGGTCATACTATACCGCTGGTGTGCGGAAGGAGAAAAAGACCAGCTCGGAAAGCCAGGCGCGAGAGGTTCAAGAACTCAAGGCACAGGTGGCGCGGATTCCGGAGATTGTCCAAGAGCAAGTGGAACAACGACTCGGAGCGACGATCACCGCCCTTGTGCCTACCTTGATCTCGGGGTTGAGTGCGTGGATTGCGGGCGGCCAACAGGGGCCGCCCCCGATTCCTAGCTTCACGGCCAGCAACTCGCATAATGCGATGGCGGGGCCATTGGTGCCTCCGGCGGAGGCGGCATTGGTGTCTCCGACGCCGGCACGGGAGCTTAATGCACCCCGGTGTACGCCGGCCGGCACCTCTTCAGCAAGCGGCCCCTCCGTCAACTGCACGCCCGCCGTTGGCGGTGCCTCGACATTAGCCGAGCTCGACGCCATCATCACGGTAACTAATTAAGCCTCTCTCGGCCGAGGACTTCATCTCCTTGCTTTGACTGGGCATCCCTGACGCCCTACATGTTTTCGCAGGGCGCCGCCGACGTTCCGTGCACTCTCCTCCACTTCGTGAACAACGAGTTGGTCGATGTCGCCAAGGGCAAAATCGTTCAACCGGGCAACCCCTTGTTCCACGGTACCCAGATGCCACCCAACTTGTTTAGGGTTCAACTGGTTCGGGTGCTGCCAGGCTGCGATGACTTGTTACCTCCGATTCGACCCGTCGGGGCCGACGATGAAGACGTGATGACCCTCAGCGCTTGCCTGAGCTGGCCCCTGCTTTGGCCGAAGAGCCAGATTCGTTTGGGGACAGGGGACACCACCCCAAAGACAACACCGCCAGTCGTGCCGGCGCCAAGTCGGCCCCATGGCAAGACCGCCGTAACGGTGCCGGACATCCCTATGCCACTGGATCCAAACATGCATATGGCACAGGATCAGAACGACGACGACGACGATGATGATACATTTGGCAATGTCGATCAGTACTTTGCCGAGCATGGGTACGATGGAGACTTCATGGGGCCTCCTTCTCAAGAACCAAACCCAACAAAAGACGTGTGCGATCTAGCTCGTACCGCGGAGAAGCCAAGTTGCAACAGGCGCCGTCTGGCGTTCAGCTCTCAGGAGACGCCTCCAGCTGCCGACTTCACCGAGCCTCAGATAGGCGAGGTGCGAAATATTATCAGCCCCAACACACTCAAGAAGGCGGTCTGTGAGCAGAACTCGGTCCCATTACAGGAGAAGAAGAAGGCACGCAAAAGAAAGACTAAGAAGGGTGCGAGCCAGCCGGCACCGAGTACGATCCGTGCTCAGGACGGGCCACCTTCACCGCAGGATATCTCGAGGAGGGTGCATGTGGCGGGTAGGGCGATGCTACCGGCAAATATGCTCAATGCTGCAACTGGTGCTATGCGGAGTCTGCATGACAGTGCTCTTGCTTTGGAGAAGCGGCGTCTCAGAGAGAAGGATGTGGCATACCCGGTTTTCGCGGCCAAGGTGCCAGAGGGCAAGGGCTTTGTGGATAACTCCATCGGGCGTACGATCGTCCTGCGTTTTGATGACATCCATGCTATGTTGAACCTTCATCTGCTGCACTACACCTTCGTTCGGCTATTTTCGCTGAGTATGGAGATGCGGATCATTCGCGACAAGACCCCGGACATCGTGATAGTCGACCCCTTCTACATGCGTGCCAAGATCTTGGGCAGCGCTGGGGACCGGCAAGTCGCGAGTTCTTACCTCGAAGGCGTCATTCTGGCAAACCAAGATAAGGATAACTTCCTCGTGCCTTACTTTCCCGAGTAAGTCCTCCCCTCAACCGGCCCGTAACATATGAATTCTTACATTTCGATCGTTTTTCTTTTAACATTCCGTGTTTTCTGCAGTGACACACGTTGCACGCTCATCCTCCTAAGCCCCAAATATTCCATGGCCATGTATTTCGACCCGGACCGTCAGTCGAACATAGACTACACAAATGTCAAGAAGGTTCTTGATGATGTTCTCCCCGGCTACGCCCAATCTGGAGGCACCTTCACCAGGCCTATTCGTAAGTACGGCAAACACGTGTTCTCCCACAATACGACGTTCTGCTGCGTCAAGCAGCCGCCTGGCGGTCAGAAGGGTGCCTACTACGCCATCCATCACATGCGGGCGATCGTACGGGACCATCATCAACTTCTGCTACCGAGTAAACTCAAAGATTGGGCCGCGAGCGTGTCGGCAATCCAGGACGCGGACCTCCGACAAGAATTCTTTCGCATCCAGTCGGAGTTTGCGGAAATCATCCATCAAGATGTCCTTCGTACCTCGGGGCAGTTCTACCTCAGAAATCAACCGTCCAACAGTGACATCGACAAAATGCTACAAATGCAGGATGACAACGCCCGTTCTTTCATGACTCCCACGATAGACGGCGGCTTCATCCACGCTCCGGTCCCTTGAGTCGAGTTGTCTAGTTCTGAAACATCGATTGGCTCATGTTGTAATTAAACTTTAATGAACTTGTAGTATGTCTCTTTGGTTTCGAGAGTCGTTCAACTTAGATGTAATCGATGCTATTAATGTCTTGCTTTTCTCTTCCGATCGTTCTGTTGCATACTTATATATTGCTTATGTATTGTCTGTGAATTGGTACTAACGTTTTGTTTGGCTAGTGCATAGCGATGCCGACGTATGTCGTGTACAAGGGTAAGGTTCCCGGAGTCTACGATGACTGGGAGGAGTGTCGGAGACAGGTTCACCGATTCAGCGGTAACAGTTACAAAGGGTACACCACTAGGGCCGAGGCCGAATCTAGATACGCCCGCTATCTAGCGGGAGAGGGGAGGGAGCGTTGGAGGAACCGGATGAAGACGAGTTTCATCGTGATGATGCTCATCGTGATGACCGCAGCTCTCTTCTATGTGATGGTAGTTTAGATGATCGATATTGACTTGTAATGTGAAGACAGACTCGCTACTCGCGGTCTCGAGACTTGTAATATAATGTTCTATCTTTGTTTGGTCTTTCAATTCAGAGACTAATATGATGAATTGTATTCGGAGACTAATATGATGAATTGTATTCAAAGACTAATCTTCTATTGTATTTGATGAATCTGTTGTTGATGTGTGCTGTCTATATTTTGTCAAATTATACATTTTGTAACCTGTGCAAAAAACAGAAAATAAAAAAATAAAAAAACCCTAATATTCATACTAATGGCGCATCACATGACAGTGCGCCATTAGTATGACAGTGCATACTAATGGCGCATCACTGGGCAGTGCGCCATTAGTATGCCGCGGTTACTAATGGCGCATCCGGTGGTGGTGCGCCATTAGTATGCCAAAGCACCTGGGTATACATGGCCCCTGGGAGGCATACTAATGGAGCACCTTGGCCTATACTAATGGCGCACCCGAGGTGCGCCATTAGTATACCAGATACTAATGGCGCACCAGGTGGTGCGCCATTAGTAAAAATTACTAATGGCGTGCTATTAATGGCGCACCACAGATGCGCCATTAATAGCCATACTAGGTGCGCCATTAGTAGGGGTTTTTCTAGTAGTGCTTCCGCAAGACACTTACCAAGTAGTCGACTAAGCGATGGTGATTCCCCCTCGAACACGATCCCGTTGCGGTGCTTCCATAGTTCCCAAAGCGCAAGGATGATGATGGCTCGCACGGCCCTCTCCGGCATGCCTGCAATGCCCTTGTTGAGTAGCCATTCAGGGAGCGTGTCATCAGGCGCTGGTGTCCACTCCGGCTTGCCCAAAGCCGTGCATATCTGCAACCAAAATGCCCCGGACAAAGCACACTGTAACATGATGTGATTCATGATTTTGTCCTCTTGGTCGCACAACAATCATGCGTCCTGGTGCGGCAGCCCCCTCCTAGCCAAGCGGTCCGAGGTCCAAGATCGGTTGTGGACCACGAGCCATAGGAAGAAACGACACTGTAGGGGTGCCCAATTTTTCCATGTTGCCGCCGTCGTCGGAGCTACCTCGCTGCCCATGAACTTGGCGGCGTACGCCGAACGGGCAGAGTAGCTCCCGTCTCGCTCCCACGCCCAAGTGATCTCATATGGCACTCCATCCTAAAGCTGCACCACGTCAACTCTTGCCCACGGCTCCATAAATTCCACAAGCATCGGCCCGTCCATGTCAGGGCCAACATTATGTGCCCATGTTCCGTTCGCCATGGCCTCCTTGACATGCAGCTGCTTGCATATTCGTTTGGGAATTCTAGAGTGGATATTGGGTGCGATTTCCTCGGTCATGTAGCCAACCAACCACCTATCTTCCTAGAACAAAGCTCGTCTGCCATCATCGACTGTCATGTGCATCGCCGTGTTGCACAACTGCTTGGCATCCTTTGGCATTGAAATTGTAAACTCGCTTGACGGCCTCGAGTCATTGGTCCGAGCAAGCCATGGCCACCCGGCTTGCATGGCAGTATTCATCCACTGGATGTCCGGCACTCCAAGGCTGCCAGCCCACTTTGGGGTGCAGAATGCTGGCCATGCCACCACACAATTGCCCCGTTCGCCTCCGCCTTCCCACACCACAAGAAGCGGCGCAAGATTTTGTTGGTGGCCTTGATAGTCTTGGTCGAAAGCTCGAAAGCTAGCATCTCATGGATTGACATCACCGATAAAACTGACTTAACTAGTAGTAGCCTACCACTCTTTGGCGGTGATGATGCTCGCCATGTGGGTAGGCATGCCGTGATGTGATCCACCAACCCTTGGAGCTGCGCAGCCAATTGTTGGTGGATATATGGTCAGTGGGAGGCCAAGGTACTTGATCAGGAATCTCCCCAGGGAGCAACCAAGGATGCTGGTGAACACTTCCATCTGATCTTGCGTGCATCTGATCGAAAGTGTAGCGCTCTTACACAAGTTTACTCGAAGGCCCGAAGCGGCGGCAAAGATATCTAGTATTAACGAGCATGCTCGCAAGTCCATCATGTGCAGTTTGAGAAAGAGCATGACGTCGTCCACAAAGACCGACACCCTATTATGCAGGCCGGTCGGTGCTAGAGGTGCGAGGATGCGTAGCTCCGATGCCCTCTGGAAGAGCCGGTGTAATGGTTCCATGACTAGGAGAAAGAGCATCGGTGATATTGTGTTCCCTTGTCTTAGTCCACATTTATTGTAAATTGGCTTTCCCGGCACTCCATTGACCATAATCAGTGTGGAGGATGTTGCAAGAAGCCCACAAATCCATCCTATCCACCTTCAGCAAAAACCCATAGTATGCAAAACCTCCAGTAAGAAGGGCCATTGGACGGAACCAAAAGCCTTCGAAATGTCGAGATTCAAGAGCACCGCAGGGTCCCTCAAGGCATGTAGTCGTCTGGCCATTACTTGCACTAGCATGAAGTTGTCCTGCAGATATCTACCCTTCACAAAGGCGCTCTGGTGTTTTCCCAGCAAGTGTGGTAGATCCTCCACAAGTATAGTAGCTAACAGTTTGTCAAAGATCTTAATGGCTCCATGTACCATGCTCACTGGCCTGAAAACAGACAGTTTCTCAGCCCCGTCTACTTTCAGCGGCAAGGACACCAGAGCTTTGTTAATGGCTGGCATGCCACGAGTCTCTCCATGGTAGAACGCGTCCAGTACCCTGATCAGATGAAGCTTGATGATGTTCCAGCAACATGCGCAGAATCTATTGGTGAACCCGTCCGGACCCAGTGCATTGTCCGGTCACAAGGATTTGACCACCTTCTCAAGCTCCGTGTCGGTGAAAGGTAGTTCCAAGTGGGATAGGTCACGCCTCGGGAGTCCCAGGTCCTCAAGCAACAATGTCACGCCTGTAGCATTCACCGAACCCAACAGGCCATCATAGTAGTGTGGCACCCTGGCTCTGAGAGACCGGAACGCCTCATATTCTAGCCCAGAGATCAAGGTAAGTCTCTAGAATACGACACTGCTTGACATAGAACAAATCAGCCCTTCATTACAATCGATAGGGGTACAAGGGGATTACATTGGCACGATGACACTACGCCTGCCAAGGATGCTCTATGCAAGCAGCAGAACAACAAATAACAGCGATGTCATGGAATTGTCACGTCAGATGTCCTAGTGGAAGGACTTAGTCGTGGAGCCATCGCAACTAGGAAGCTTAAAGGGGTTAATCGGGACAAAGGACATGGGGTTTATACTGGTGAAGGTAAAAGCCTACGATCCAGTTTTGAGTGGGATTGCTTATGTCTCGATTACCAGGGAGCGAAATCGCTTGACCTAGCTCTCGATCTGATGTTACTTTTCCCGAACCGCCGCCGGGTCGTCCCTTTATATACATAGGTTGATGCCCAGTGGCTCATAGAGTCCCGGCTGGCTCATAAACGGTGTCCGGCTTGGTCTCTAACTATTCTTGCCTTACAATACAAATCATGTACATATGGCGGTTTATCTCTACGGGCCTTAAGTAGCCTCTGGGCTTTGGGCCCTTAACTGAACCGCCATCTTCAAGCTTGGTCTTGGGCTTCAAGAGTACTCATAGGTATAACCCGGTCCCTCCTGGGCGGGTCACACCTAATAGTTATATACCCAACATTAGGCCCCAGATTGATTTGAACTGGTTCATGTCAATCTTTGACACTTAAGAAAAATCTTCTGCTCTTTGCTTATGGATTTTTTGTAACCCACCAGGACGTCATCCTTTGGATTTGTGGTAACCCACCATGACGTCATCTGCCCTTAGTGCATGTTTTGTCCAACATATCTCAACGGATCTTTATCTTAATGACCATCCCAAAAATCGAGGCGTCCTTGTAGTTGGATAACCACGTTTTCAGCCTCCTCGTTTTTCGCGCTCACTTATCAGTCTTTCCTTATAAATAGACACGACCAGGTATTTCCTCATTCTCCCCTTTCCTCATCTTCTTCCTCTCACAACCCTACTACCGCTCGAGCTCCCCCGCCGCCACAGCGCACCTCGTCTTCCTCGACCTTGGCCGCTGCATCAACCTGAATCAGTCCAGAGAACGGTGGCGACCCTCCGCAGTATACCTACAACCGTAAGTCTTCTCCTTCCCGCACCTTAGATCTGCACTTAGGGTTTGGAAGTTCCTATGTGTTCTTCGTGGTTCATCACGATTTCTTTGTAGTTCTTCCATCGCGGCCTCATTTGATCCAAAAGTAGTATGGAACTCATGCGGTAGTTGTTTCGCGTCCATTTTTGATACTAGCAGGTCCCTTTTTCTTGTAAAGAAACCTCATTAGAACTCACGAACTCATCTGTACCATGTTTTTAGGTCTAGAATATTTTCTTTTCTGAACAACCGTTTGATCCAAAATAATAGCTGCAACTTGTGAAACTTGTTTATGCAACACTTAGGCAAAAATTTTATTTGTTAGATCCAGCTAGCCATGGCGGCTTAAAGAACTTAACCGTTTATGACGCTTATGGAGGCTTAAATAATCTGACATAATTAGCCTTATAACATTAGGCCCCTTTATAAGCCGCCATCTTGAATATGCACTGTAATGTTTTTCTCTGGCTTAAATTTGAACCGGAAATTTTTACTCTTTCTTAGGCTTTCATCACAATGGCACCCAAACCACCCACTTCATGCAACTGGGTCAAATCCAGCGTCACAAACAGTATGCTTGATGACTTTGTGAAGACCGGCTATCTGCCGAAGAAGGAAGTTATGTCCTATCATGCTCCTGACCCGGCGGAGGAAATTCCCTAGCCCAAAGCGGGGAAGGTCATCGTTTTCACTGATCACATGAACCGGGGTTTTTCACCACCTGGCTCAAAATTCTTTAGAGACATACTGCACTTCTTTGACCTCCATCCTCAAGACATCGGACCCAATTCCGTGTCTAACATTTGCAATTTTCAAGTGTTCAACGAGGTATATCTTGGAGAAGAACCCAGCTTGCTACTCTTCAGAGAGTTATTCTACTTGAACCACCAAAATGAATGTGCCAACGGACAAAGCTTGGAACTTGGCGGTGTCTCAATCCAGCATCGGAGAGACGCCATTTTTCCCTATGCCAATCCACCAAGTCATCCCAAAGACTGGAACCAAACATGGTTCTATTGTGAAGACACTTCTCCGGCTGATGAAAATCCTCTATCCGGCTTTCGTGCTCTGCGTCTTGAGTCCAAACATCCACTTCCTGATAAGATAACAGCCGCCGAACGTAAGATGCTCGCCCCCGCCTTGGCTAAAATCAAGGCTCTTCTGGGGAATGGGCTGAATGGTATTGACTTGGTCCGGGTTTGGCTCGCCTGGCGGATCATTCCATCGAGCCACCGCCCTGGTCTAATGTGCACCTATTCGGGCAAGAAGGATGACCCTCTGCGACACAGTTCTGACAATTTTCCTGATCACGTCATCAATGACATGACAAAATCTCTCCTGAATGAAAGCCTAGCAGACTGCGGAAAAGTGGGCTTAAGCCCTTTCTGCGAGGCTAACCCGGCTCCAGTGGTAAGCCGCCCATCTGAATAGATTACCTTCATCCTTTGATGTTCTTATCTATACTCATACTTTTGCTGATTTTCACAGGCTGGTGACAAATTCTGGAAAGGTAAATATGATCACGAAGCTGCGAAGAAAGCCAGGAAGGCCAAGAGAGCCACCAGGAAAGAGGCTGCGAAGAAGAAGGGCAAGAAGGCCACCGCCTCTGACTTGCTTCGGCTAGAAGATACTTCTGAGTCGGAGGTAGCCCTTGACTCTCTTGGCTCATTTTTTAACCACCTTATCGACACTGATTATCAGCAGGAGGACACAGGAACAAGTCATGGAAAGGATGAAGAGGTAACTACCATTTCCTTCGACTCTGAGCCTTTGCCAAGACAGAAAATCCGAAGATTAACCCAGAAAGTAAGATTTTCACATCCCTGAGCTTATCAAGATCCTCAATTTCTTTTGAAGCGACAGATTCATGAGAGCCAGAGGCAGGCCCGGACCAGCAAGGATGCGAAGCTCTCCTCCGGCTTACCTAATACACCAAGGAAATGCCGGAACGAGGTCACCTCCGATTTGAATCTCTTTTATCCTTTGGAGGGTCTCACTCGTCAACCACTCAATTCTTCTGACTCGAATTATCAGGAAAGTTCACCTTCCTCCAGCGACTCAATGCAGTCTAATCCGCCGGCTTTCAAGACCGCTCCAGGGTAATGATAACCTCCTTATCCTGTGTTCATTTCAATTCGTTGTGTTTCCACTGACCTTTTGATCTTACGCAGCGGAAAAGCAAAGCCCAGCAAAAAGGTGAAGAAGAACAAGCCGGACGAAGAGCCAATCTTCAAAGAGCTGGAACTTGGAACGGCCGCACCTGAAGCCTCTACTCATGAGCCGCCACCTGAGCCAGCTCATGACATGCCAACGCCAATTTCTGACCCGCCTACCGGGCGAGCCACCGATGGCTCTGAAAACCCGGAAGTCCCTAGCACGGCCAGGATGGATGATCCTCAAGACCCTAATGTCGAGATCACCAAGGCCGACTATATTGAGCCGGGGAGACCAACTGTGCTGGCCAAATGTTCTGCCAAAGAAGAGCACCTGGAACGTTGCAAGGCCAAGTTTGATGGTGTTGATTATACTCACATGAGTATTGGAGAAGTTTTTTCTGGCTATATGAGCCAATTACACAGCAGCCACGACGTCGAAATTGACATGGTGAAGCAGATGCACCAGAAGTTTGAGGTACAATCCTTTCTCTGTACTAATTTATCCTTACTATGCCAGCCCCCAAATCTATTGCTTATGATGAATATGTTGTAGACTTAGAAACACGTTAAATGGCATTAGTGATATATTTGGACAAAACATGTAAGAAATTTGGCTTAGTCCATAGCCCCCAAGGGCCGGCTTAATCAGCATGGTTGAGCCGGTCCTTCATATGTTTGTATAGAATAAAACACTTGTAAAATTTTAACAGCAATATGCATTAGCCCCCAAGTGCCAAGTACTCTTGCTTGCAAAGTGCTTGGGACTTACTCTCATGAACCGCCACTTAGGTAAAATCCTTCGGTGGACATTAGTGTTGGGGAACGTAGTAATTTCAAAAAATTTCCTATGCACATGCAAGACCATGGTAATGCATAGCAACGAGAGGGGAGAGTGTGTCCACATACCCTCGTAGACCGAAAGTGGAAACATTAGCACAAAGCGGTTGATGTAGTCGTACAGCTTCACGATCTGACCGATCAAGTACCGAACGCACGACACCTCCGAGTTCTGCACACGTTCAACTCGATGACGTCCCTCGAACTCCGATCCAGCCGAGCTTTGAAGGAGAGTTCCGCCAGCACGACGGCGTGGTGACGAGATGATGATGTTCTATAGACGCAGGGCTTTGCCTAAGCACTGCTACGATATTATCGAGGTGGATTATGGTGGAGGGGGGCACCGCACACGACTAAGAGATCCAAGGGATCAATTGTTGTGTCTAGAGGTGCCCCTGCCCCCGTATATAAAGGATCAAGGGGGGAGGCCGGCCAGCCTTGGGGCACACCAAGGAGGGGAGGAGTCCTCCTCCTAGTAGGACTAGAACTCCCCTCTTTCCTAGTCCAACTAGGAAAACGAAGGGGGAAGGAAGGAGAGGGAAAGGAGAAGGAAAGGGGGGCCCCTCCCTAGTCCAATTCGGACCCCTACAGGTAGGGGGCGCAGCTGCCCCTTGTGGGCTACCTTCCCTCTTCCCTATGGCCCATGTAGGCCCAATAGTCCCCCCCGGGGTTTCCGATAACCCCCCGACACTCTGATAAATACCCGAATCACTCGGAACCTTTCCAATGTCCGAATATAGTCGTCCAATATATCGATCTTTACGTCTCGACCATTTCGAGACTCCTCGTCATGTCCTCGATCTAATCCGGGACTTCGAACTACCTTCGGTACATCAAAATACATAAACTCATAATATAACCGTCATCGAACTTTAAGCGTGCGGACCCTACGGGTACGAGAACTATGTAGACATGACCGAGACATGTCCCCGGTCAATAACCAATAGCGGAACCTAGATGCTCATATTGGCTCCCACACATTCTACAAAGATCTTTATCGGTCAACCCGCATAACAACATACGTTGTTCCGTTTGTCATCGGTATGTTACTTGCCCAAGATTCAATCGTCGGTATCTCAATACCTAGTTCAATCTCGTTACCGGCAAGTCTCTTTACTCGTTCCGTAATACACCATCCTGTAACTAACTCATTAGTTACAATGCTTGCAAGGCTTATAGTGATGTGCATTACCGAGTGGGCCCAGAGATACCTCTTCGACAATCGAAGTGACAAATCCTAATCTCGAAATACGCTGACCCAACAAGTACCTTCGGAGACACCTATAGAGCACCTTTATAATCACCCAGTTATGTTGTAACGTTTGGTAGCACACAAAGTGTTCCTCCGGTAAACGGGAGTTGCATAATCTCATAGTTATAGGAACATGTATAAGTCATGAAGAAAGCAATAGCAACATACTAAACGATCAAGTGCTAAGCTAACGGAATGGGTCAAGTCAATCACATCATTCTCCTAATGATGTGATCCATTAATCAAATGACAAATCATGTCTATGGTTAGGAAACTTAACCATCTTTGATTAACGAGCTAGTCAAGTAGAGGCATACTAGTGACACTATGTTTGTCTAAGTATTCACACATGTATTATGTTTCCGGTTAATACAATTCTAGCATGAATAATAAACATTTATCATGAAATAAGGAAATAAATAATAACTTTATTATTGCGTCTAGGGCATATTTCCTTCAGTCTCCCACTTGCACTAGAGTTAATAATCTAGTTCACATCGCCATGTGATTTAACACCAATATTCATATCTGTATATGATTACCACCCATAGTTCACATCGTCATGTGACCAACACCCAAAGGGTTAAATAGAGTCAATAATCTAGTTCACATTGCTATGTGATTAACACCCAAAGAGTACTAAGGTGTGATCATGGGTTGCTCGTGAGATAAGTTTAGTCAACGGGTTTGTCACATTCAGAGCCGTATGTATTTTGCAAAAATATTCTATGTCTACAATGCTTTGTACGGAGCAACTCTAGCTAATTGCTCCCACTTTCAATATGTATCCAGATAGAGACTTAGAGTCATCTGGATCAGTGTCAAATCTTGCATGGATGTAACTCTTTACGACAAACCTCTTGTCACCTCCATAATCGAGAAACATATCCTTATTCCACTAAGGATAATTTTGACCAATGTCCAGTGATCTACTCCTAGATCACCATTGTACTCTCTTGCCAAACCAGGGCATAGTATACAATAGGTCTGGTCCATAGCATGGCATACTTTTATAGAACCTATGACTGAGGCATAGGGAATGACTTTCATTCTCTTTCTATTTTCTGCCGTGGTCGGGATTTGAGTCTTACTCAATTTCATACCTTTGCAACACAGGCAAGAACTCTTTCTTTGACTGTTCCATTTTGAACAACTTCAAAATCTTGTCAAGGTATGTACTCATTGAAAATCTTATCAAGCGTCTTGATCTATCTCAATTGATCTTGATGCTCAATATGTAAGTAGCTTCACTGAGGTCTTTCTTTTAAAGAACTTCTTTCAAACACTTCTTTACGCTTTCCAGAAAAATTCTACATCATTTCTGATCAACAATATGTCAATCACATATACTTATCAGAAAGGCTGTAGTGCTCCCACTCACTTTATTGTAAATACAGGCTTCACTGCAAGTCCGTATAAAACTATATGCTTTGATCAACTTATCAAAGCATATATTCCAACTCCGAGATGCTTGCACCAGTCCATAGATGGATCGCTGGAGCTTGCACATTTTGTTAGCACCTTTAGGATTGACAAAACCTTCTGGTTGCATCATATACAACTCTTCTTTAAGAAAACCATTAAGGAATGCATTTTTGACATCCATTTGCCAGATTTCATAGAATGTGGCAATTGCTAACATGATTCAGACATACTTAAGCATCGCTACAGTTGAGAAAATCTCATTGTAGTCAACACCTTGAACTTGTTGAGAACCTTTTTGCTACAAGTCAAGCTTTGTAGATAGTAACACTACTATCAACATCCGTCTTCCTCTTGTAGATCCATTTATTTTCTATGGCTTGCCGATCATCGGGCAAGTCCACCAAAGTCCACACTTTGTTCTCATACATGGATCCTATCTCAGATTTCATGGCCTCCAGCCATTTCGTGGAATCTGGGCTCATCATTGGTTCCTCATAGTTCGTAGGTTTATCATGGTCTAGTAACATGACTTTCAGAACAGGATTACCGTACCACTCTGGTGCGGACCGTACTCTGGAAGACCTACGAGTTTCTGTAGTAACTTGATCTGAAGTTTCATGATCATCATCATTAGCTTCCTCACTAATTGGTGTAGGAATCACTAGAACTGATTTCAGTGATGAACTATTTTCCAATTCGGGAGAAGGTACTATTACCTCATCAAGTTCTACTTTTCTCCCACTCACTTCTTTCGAGAGAAACTTCTTCTCTAGAAAGGATCCATTCTTGGCAACGAATGTCTTGCCTTCGGATCTGTGATAGAAGGTGTACCCAACAATTTCCTTTGGGTATCCTATGAAGAAACATTTCTCCGATTTGGGTTCAAGCTTATCAAGTTGAAACTTTTTCACGTAAGCATCACAACTCCAAACTTTAAGAAACGATATTTTAGGTTTATTTCTAAACCATAGTTCATATGGTGTCGTCTCAATGGATTTAGATGGTGCCCTATTTAACATGAATGCGGCTATCTCTAATGCATAACCCCAAAATGATATTGGTAAATTGGTAAGAGACATCATTGATCGCACCATATCAAATAAAGTGCGGTTATGATGTTCGGACACATCGTTACACTATGGTGTTCCAGGTGGCATGAGTTTGTGAAACTATTCTACATTATTTTAACTGAAGGCCAAACTTGTAACTCAAATATTCATCTCCACGATCAGATTGCAGAAACTTTATTTTCTTGTTATGATGATTTTCCACTTCACTCTGAAATTCTTTGAACCTTTCAACTATTTCAGAGTTATGTTTCATCAAGTAGATATTCCCATATCTGCTTAAATCATCTGTGAAGGTCAGAAAATAACGATACCCTCCACGAGCCTTAATACTCATTGGTCTGCATACATCAGTATGTATTATTTCCAACAAGTCAGTAGCTCGTTCCATTGTTCTGGAAAACGAACTTTTAGTCATCTTGCCCAAAAGGCACGGTTCGCAAGCATCAAATGATTCATAACTAAGTGATTCCGAAAATCCATCTTTATGGAGTTTCTTCATGCGCTTTACACCGATATGACCCAAACGGTAGTGCCACAAATAAGTTGCACTGTCATTATTAACTTTGCATCTTTTAGCATCAATATTATGAATATGTGTATCACTATGATCGAGATCCAATAAACTATTTTCATTGGGTGTATGACCATTGAAGGTTTTATTCATGTAAACAGAACAACAATTATTCTCCGACTTTAAATGAATAACTGTATTGCAATAAACATGATCAAATCATATTCATGCTCAACGCAAACGCCAAATAACATTTATTTAGGTTTAACACTAATCCAAAGGTATAGGGAGTGTGTGATGATGATCATATCAATCTTGGAACTACTTCCAACACTCATCGTCACTTCCCCTCAACTAGTCTCTGTTTATTCTATAACTCCTGTTTCGAGTTACTAATCTTAGGAACCGAACAAGTATCACTCAGGGCTACTATAAACACTAGTAAGGCACACATCACCTGTATATC
Organism: Triticum dicoccoides; assembly: GCF_002162155.2. Lineage (NCBI taxonomy): Eukaryota > Viridiplantae > Streptophyta > Magnoliopsida > Poales > Poaceae > Triticum > Triticum dicoccoides. The sequence goes on from NC_041391.1 coordinate 135,027,478, forward strand.
AAATATACCCTTGTTCACTTTGCCATCCTTCTTATCCACCAAATATTCAGGGCATTTCCGTTTCGAGTGACCATTTACTTTGCAGTGTAAGCACTCAGTTTTAGGCTTTGGTCCAGCTTTGGGCTTCTTTGCGGCAGTGACAACTTGCTTGTCATTCTACTTGAAGTTCCCTTTCTTTCCCTTTGCCCTTTTCTTGAAACTAGTGGTCTTGTGAATCATCAACACTTGATGCTCTTTCTTGATTTCTACCTTCGTTGATTTCAACATCGCGAAGAGCTCGGGAATCGTTTTCGTCATCCTTTGCATACTATAGTTCATCAGGAAGTACTACTAACTTGGTGATGGTGACTAGAGAACTCCGTCAATCACTATCTTATCTGGAAGATTAACTCCCTCTTGATTCAAGCGATTGTAGTACCCAGACAATCTGAGCACATGCTCACTAGTTGAGCAATTCTCCTCCTTCTTTTAGCTATAGAACTTGTTGGAGACTTCATATCTCTCAACTCGGGTATTCGCTTGAAATATTAACTTCAACTCCTGGAACATCTCATATGGCCCATGACGTTCAAAATGTCTTTGAAGTCCCGATTCTAAGCCATTAAGCATGGCGCACTAAACTATCAAGTAGTCATCATATTGAGCTAGCCAGACATTCATAACGTCTACATCTGCTCCTGCAATAGGTCCGTCACCTAGCGGTGCATCAAGTACATAATTCTTCTGTGCAGCAATGAGGACAATCCTCAGATCACGGATCCAATCGGCATCATTGCTACTAACATCTTTCAACATAGTTTTCTCTAGGAACATATGAAAATAAACATATGAAAGCAACAACGCGAGCTATTGATCTACAACATAATTTGCAAAATACTACTAGGACTAAGTTCATGATAAATTTAGGTTCAATTAATCATATTACTTAAGAACTCCCACTTAGATAGACATCTCTCTAATCATCTAAGTGATCACGTGATCCAAATCAACTAAACCATAACCAATCATCACGTGAAATGGAGTAGTTTTCAATGGTGAACATCACTATGTTGATCATATCTACTATATGATTCATGCTCGACCTTTCGGTCTCAGTGTTCCGAGGCCATATCTGCATATGCTAGGCTCATCAAGTTTAACCTGAGTATTCTGCGTGTGCAAAACTGGCTTGCACCCGTTGTAGATGGACGTAGAGCTTATCACACCCGATCATCACGTGGTGTCTGGGCATGACGAACTTTGGCAACGGTGCATACTCAGGGAGAACACTTTTATCTTGAAATTTAGTGAGAGATCGTCTTATAATGCTACCGTCAATCAAAGCAAGATAAGATGCATAAAAGATAAACATCGCATGCAATCAATATAAGTGATATGATATGGCCATCTCCATCTCCGAAGGACCGTCATGATCACCATCGTCACCGGTGTGACACCTTGATTTCCATCATAGCATTGTTGTCATCTCGCCAACAATTTCTTCTATGACTATCGCTACCGCTTAGTGATAAAGTAAAGAAATTACAGGGCGATTGCATTGCATACAATAAAGCGACAACCATATGGCTCCTGCCAGTTGCCGATAACTTGGTTACAAAACATGATCATCTCATACAATAAAATATAACATCATGCCTTGACCATATCACATCACAACATGCCCTGCAAAAACAAGTTAGACATCCTCTACTTTGTTGTTGCAAGTTTTACGTGGCTGCTATGGGCTGAGCAAGAACCGTTCTTACCTACGCATCAAAACCATAACGATATTTCGTCAAGTTAGTGCTGTTTTAACCTTCACAAGGACCGGGCGTAGCCACACTCGATTCAACTAAAGTTGGAGAAACTGACACCCGCCAGCCACCTGTGTGCAAAGCACGTCGGTAGAACCAGTCTCGCGTAAGCGTATGCGTAATGTCGGTTCGGGCCGCTTCATCCAACAATACCGCCAAATCAAAGTGTGACATGCTGGTAAGCAGTATGACTTGTATCGCCCACAACTCACTTGTGTTCAACTTGTGCATATAACATCTACGCATAAACCTGGCTCGGCTGCCACTGTTGGGGAACGTAGTAATTTCAAAAAAATTCCTACGCACACGCAAGACCATGGTGATGCATAGCAATGAGAGGGGAGAGTGTGTCCACGTATCCTCGTAGATCGAAAGCGGAAGCGTTAGCACAACACGGTTGATGTAGTCGTACATTTTCATGATCCGACCGATCAAGTACCGAACGCACGGCACCTCCGAGTTCTGCACACGTTCAACTCGATGATGTCCCTCGAACTCCGATCCGGACGAGCTTTGAAGGAGAGTTCCGTCAGCACGACGGCGTGGTGATAATGATGATGTTCTACCGACGCAGGGCTTCGCCTAAGCGCCGCTACGATATTATCAAGGTGGATTATGGTGGAGGGGGCACCGCACACAACTAAGAGATCCAAGGGACCAATTGTTTTGTCTAGAGGTGCCCCCCTGCCCCCGTATATAAAGGAGCAAGGGGGGAGGCCGGCCAGCCTTGGGGCGCACCAAGGAGGGGAGGAGTCCTCCTCCTAGTAGGAGTAGGACCCCCCTCTTTCCTAATCCAACTAGGAAAAGGAAGGGGGAAGGAAGGAGAGGGAAAGGACAAGGAAAGGGGGGGCGCGCCCCCCTCCCTAGTCCAATTCGGACCCCTATAGGGAGGAGGCGCAGCTGCCCCTTGTGGGCTGCCTTCCCTCTTCCCTATGGCCCATGTAGGCCCAATAGTCCCCCCGGGGTTTCCGATAACCCCCCGGCACTCCGATAAATACCCGAATCACTCGGAACCTTTCCGATGTCCGAATATAGTCATCCAATATATTGATCTTTACGTCTCGACCATTTTGAGACTCCTCGTCATGTCCCCGATCTCATCCGGGACTCCGAACTACCTTCGGTACATCAAAACACATAAACTCATAATATAACCGTCATCGAACTTTAAGCGTGCGGACCCTACGGGCTCGAGAACTATGTAGACATGACCGAGACATGTCTCCGATCAATAACCAATAGCGGAACCTGGATGCTCATATTGGCTCCCACATATTCTACGAAGATCTTTATCGGTCAAACCGCATAACAACATACGTTGTTCCCTTTGTCATCGGTATGTTACTTGCCCCAGATTCGATCATCGGTATCTCAATACCTAGTTCAATCTCGTTACCGACAAGTCTCTTTACTCGTTTCATAATACATCATCCTGTATCTAACTCATTAGTTACAATGCTTGCAAGGCTTATAGTGATGTGCATTGTCGAATGGGCACATAGATACCTCTCCGACAATCGAAGTGACAAATCCTAATCTCGAAATACGCCAACCCAACAAGTACCTTCGGAGACACCTGTAGAGCACCTTTATAATCACCCAGTTATGTTGTGACATTTGGTAGCACACATAGTGTTCCTCCGGTAAACGGGAGTTGCATAATCTCATACTTATAGGAACATGTATAAGTCATGAAGAAAGCAGTAGCAACATACTAAACGATCAAGTGCTAAGCTAACGGAATGGGTCAAGTCAATAACATCATTCTCCTACTGATGTGATCCCGTTAATCAAATGACAACTCATGTCTATGGTTAGGAAACTTAACCATCTCTGATTATCGAGCTAGTCAAGTAGAGGCATACTAGTGACACTATGTTTGTCTATGTATTCACACATGTATTATGTTTCCGGTTAATACAATTCTAGCATGAATAATAAACATTTATCATGAAATAAGGAAATAAATAATAACTTTATTATCGCCTCTAGGGCATATTTCCTTCAATTAGCCCCCAAGTGCCAAGTGTTGTTGCTTGCAAAAGGCTTGGGACTTAATATTATATGATAACAGTCATGATTTTGAGCCGGTATTTGTACAGGCCACCACCAGTCAACTTGAATCCGAAGTATCTGACTTGAAGAACCGCCTGGAAGCACAAGAGACGGAAACCCAAAGAGCCAACTCCAAGTTTAAATTCAGTATATCTGAACAAGAAAAACTGAAAAAAGACTTTGAAATGGAGAAAAAGGCCTGGGCTGATGAAAAGATTGCTTTGATCAATCGAGCTGATAATGCAGAGGCGGCTCTTGAAGAGACAACCGCCGAATTATCCGTCTTTAAACGCCATGTCTCTCGGATGGTCTCAACAATCTTTGGTAAGTCACCCTGCAAGTGTCAAATATTTGAATCTTTCTAGTGATCATATAAATTGTCATTAACTCACCTGACATTGCTACGCAGGCCCCAGGAGTTCAAATCTTAATCAAGACATGCTGATCAAGCTAAAAGCGGTTTACATGCTGGTGGAACAACTCTACACCGGGTCTCAGCGTGCCTTAGCCATAGTGGCCCTGTCTAATGAAGTGCCAACACTCCTGGTAGATGTGCTATGGAAACTCTCTGTGTTGCCCCAACGATTCACTGAACTAAGGCGATCGTCTGCAAGAGCTAGAGCCGTGGCTGCCTTAAGTCCGGCCAAAGCTTGGCTACCGGAGTTAGACCTAGCCGACATCGCCATTGGTTTTCCAAGCCTTAAGGAGGATGGAACTCCCTTTGAACAGGAAGACTTCGACACTTGTGTGAAGGAGATGTGCCCCATGGCCACCCTGATAGCCGATGAAGGAGATCTCACCAAGTACCAACCGGGTTATGACGCAGAGAACCGGAGAATTCCCAAACCACATTATAAAGTGACCAGCCTAATCCCCCCAATCCGTAAGCATACCTTCGCCCCTGAAGTTGACCCGGCCGGACTAATTGATGATGAAGCTGAATTTTAAGCTTTGAATGGCATTGACTAGTCATCATCAACCTTCCAGGAAAGGGAACAGGGCGAAGAAGTGAGAGGGCTGACCCAGACGCTTCATGTCAACACGAGAATTAACCCGCTAGGCGGTTCATACCTGTGATCGGCTAAAAAACAATATCAATCATTTGGACTCGGGGAGTCATGTAATAGGGTAGAAATAACTTTGTTTTGCCGTGCCATCGTGCACATTTTTGGTGCTCAACACTGTTAAGTCGCCATCTTACATTCACCCATATTATACTCATCATCTGTTTTCCTTATGCTTTATTAAGTCTCTGGACTGTGATCTTTGGATTTGTACTGCCGGTTTATGTGACCCGAACAGTAAGGGTGATAAACCAATATGTGGAAACCAACACTGCCAAAGATATGATGATTCTCATATGTCCAAATAGGAAGAAACAATCGAGGCTTCTGATTCGAATACGATCAGCAAACCGTTCCAAAGGGGTTAAGCTAGGATTCGAATACGATCATGTAGCCCCTAGTGTCTTTGGCATTGCGCCGATCAAAAGGGTACCGACAGCTATGTTCTCTTTGGTTCGAATACGACCTATGTTTGAACAGGAAGCCCCCTAATGACCTTGAGAGTCTTTTAACGACTCTGATTCGAATACGATCAAAGTCGGACCTAAAAGGGGGTAAGCTATGATTCGAATACGGTCAAGAAGCCCCCTAGTGAGCTTGGCAGTGTGCCTATCAAGAGGGTACCGTCAGCTATGTTCTCTTTGGTTCGAATACGACCTATGTTTGAACAGGAAGCCCCCTAGTGATCATAAGGTTTAACGGCTAGATTCGAATACGATCATGAGCCGGACCAAGAGGGTTAAGCTAGATTCGAATACGATCAGCCCCCAATTGGTCATTTGAAATGACAATGATGAAGACATATGACCATTGAGGATGAAAAGGACAGAGGTCCTGCTTTATTACTTATCATAATATATACATTGTCAAAATATATACATCATGAGAGCCGGTGGCTCAAGTGTAGTAAGGCCGCAGATCAGCGATATTCCATGGTCGGTGGGTTCCTCCTCCAACTTATGTGAGTCTTTGTGCTCTCGAACATCGATAAGGTAGTATGACCCGTTGTTCAAGTTCTTGCTGACCACAAAGGTCCCTTCCCAAGGTGGGGATAACTTATGTGCATCAGTTTGATCTTGGATGAGCCGGAGCACCAAATCACCTTCCTGAAAGGTTCTGGACATAACCCGACGACTGTGATAGCGGCGCAGATCCTGTTGGTAAATCGCCGAGTGGGCTGCTGCCAAGTCACGCTTTTCATCTAGCAGATCCAGTGCATCTTGACGAGCTTGTTCGTTATCAGCTTCAATGTAAGCCGCCACACGGGGCGAGTCATGCCGGATGTCACTAGGCAAAACTGCCTCTGCTCCATAGACCATGAAAAAAGGCATGTAACCCGTAGACTTGTTGGGGGTAGTATTGATACTCCATATCACAGAGGGTAACTCCTCAACCCAACAACCCGGCGTCCGTTGCAAAGGAACTAAAAGCCGGGGCTTAATGCCTTTCAAGATTTCCTGATTGGCTCTTTCAGCTTGACCATTGGATTGGAGGTGAGCTACTGATGAAACATCAAGCCGAATATGCTCACGTTGACAAAACTCTTCCATGGCACCTTTAGACAGATTAGTACCATTGTTAGTTATAATGCTGTGTGGAAAGCCAAAGCGAAATATCACCTTCTTCATGAATTGAACCGCCGTGGCTGCGTCACACTTACTAACTGGCTCTGCCTCAACCCACTTTATGAACTTGTCAACCGCCACCAAGAGGTGGGTCTTTTTATCTTTGGACCTTTTGAAAGGCCCAACCATGTCAAGGCCCCAGACTGCAAATGGCCAAGTAATTGTAATCATCCTTAACTCTTGATCCGGCACGTGAACACGTCTCCAGAACTTCTGACAACCGTCACATTTACTAACCAGATCCTCCGCATCAGCATGAGCCGTCAGCCAATAAAATTCATGATGGAAAGCCTTTGTCCACAAGGGATTTTGACCCGGCATGATGGCCACAATCTCCTTCATGAATCTCACGAAGAATTTCTTGACCTTCCTTAGGAGAAACACAATGTTGAAATGCCCCAGTGACACTACGATGATGCAACTCGCCATTGGCAATTGTCATTGACTTAGACCGCTGGGTTATCTGCCTGGCCAAGGTTTCATCCTCAGGCAACTCGCCCCGGGTCATCTAAGCCAATTATGGTACTGTCCAATCTAGGATGATATGAAAAGCCACCACCAATTGTGCTTCTGGGCCAGGAACAGCCAAGTCTTCCTCTGTAGGTAACTTGACAGAAGGGTTATGCAGAATATCTAAGAAAGTATTACGCGGCACCGGCTTACATTGAGACCCCAGCCGGCTTAAAGCATTAGCAACCTCGTTCTTTCTGTGATCAATGTGCTCCACTTGGTAACCCTTGAAATGTCCAACAATGGCATCAACTTCACGGTGATAAGCCGCCATGAGAGGATCCTTGGAATCCCACTTGCCTGAGACTTGCTGAGCCACCAAATCTGAGTCGACAAAGCACCTTACCCGGCTTAAACTCATCTCCTTAGCCATCTGAAGACCATGGAGTAAGGCCTCATACTCAGCTACATTGTTAGTACAGGGAAACATCAACCATAGCACATAATAAAATTTGTCATCTCGAGGGGAAGCTAAAACAACTCCAGCCCCCGAGCCCTGCAATTGCCTGGACCCATCAAAGTGAACAGTCCAATACGTGTTGTCTGGCTTCTCTTCAGGCATCTGCAGTTCTGTCCAATCGTTGATGAAGTCCACCAGTTCTTGAGACTTGATAGCAGTGCGTGGCACATACTTTAAACGATGAGGCCCATGTTCAATGGCCCACTTGGTGACTCGTCCTGTGGCCTCTCTATTTTGGATGATATCTCCTAAGGGAGCAGAACTAACCAAAATGATGGGATGACCCAGAAAATATTGCTTAAGCTTCCGGCTTGCCATAAACACCCCATAAACGAGCTTCTACCAATGTGGATACCTTTGCTTGGATTCAATAAGTACCTCACTGATGTAATAAACCGGTCGTTGAACCGGATGCTCCTTGCTAGCCTCCTTGCGTTCCACTACAATGGCTACACTAACGGCACGTGTGTTAGCAGCCACATATAACAATAATGGCTCCTTATCAATGGGAGCAGCAAGGACTGGCGGCTCAGCTAGCAGTCTCTTCAAGTCTTCAAAGGCAGCATTAGCAGCATCGCTCCAGATGAAGTCGTCTGTATTCTTGATCATCTGATACAGCGGTATGGCCTTCTCACCTAACCGGCTTATGAACCGGCTTAAAACAGCAATACGACCCGTCAAACGCTGAACATCATTGTTACACGTCGGTTTAGCCAAAGAAGTGATTGCCTTGATCTTCTCCGGGTTAGCCTCAATGCCCCTGTTAGAAACCAGAAAACCTAAAAGCTTGCCTGCAGGCACACCAAAAACACACTTGGACTGGTTAAGCATCATCTTGTAGACCCGGAGATTATCAAGGTCTCCTTCTCTCTGGATTTCACCACAATGTCGTCCACATAAGCATGAACATTGCGCCCAATCTGATTGTGAAGATAGTTCTGCACACATCGCTGATAAGTTGCCTGGGCACTCTTAAGCCCAAACGGCATAGACACATAGCAGAAGTCTCCAAATGGAGTAATAAAAGCCGTCTTCTCCTGGTCCTTAACTGACATCTTGATCTGATGATAACCAGAATAAGCATCCAAAAAGCTCAAATGCTCACAACTCGCCATAGCATCAATGATTTGATCAATACGAGGGAGAGCGAAGGGATCAGCCGGGCAAGCTTTGTTTAAATCCGTGTAATCCACACACATACACAAGTGTCGTTCTTCTTAAGCACCAGCACCGGGTTAGCCAACCACTCTGGGTGAAAAACTTCAATAATGAACCTGGCCGCCAAGAGCCAGGCCACTTCCTCGCCAATGGCCTTACGCCTCTCTTCATTGAATCGCCAAAGAAACTGCTTGACCGACTTAAATTTTGGATCAATATTTAGAGTGTGCTCAGCGAGTTCTCTCGGTACACCCAGCATGTCAGAAGGCTTCCATGCAAAGATGTCCCAGTTCTCACGGATGAACTCGATGAGCGCGCTTTCCTATTTGGGATCCAGATTGGCACTGATAGTGAACTGCTTACATGAGTCGCCTGGAACAAAATCAACAAGCTTAGTGTCATCGGCCAACTTAAACTTCATTACCGGCTCATGCTCTGTGGTTAGCTTCTTCAAAGATGTCATGTCCGTCGGGTCAACATTGTCCTTGTAGAACTTCAATTCTTTTGTCGCACAAATAGATTCAGCATAAGCAGCACCGCCTTCCTCACATTCCAAGGCTATCTTCCGACTCCCATGCACCGTGCCGGTTCCCTTATGACCCGACATTTTGAGCTGCAAATAAACATAACACGGCCGTGCCATGAACTTGGCATAAGCCGGCCGTCCAAACAGGGCGTGATATGGGCTCTTTATTTTGACCACCTCAAAGGTTAACTTCTCGGCCCTAGAATTGTGCTCATATCCAAAGGCTACATCCATCTCAATCTTACCCACTGGGTACACCGACTTACCAGGGACCACTCCATGAAAGACAATGTTGGAAGTATTGAGATTTTTATCAGTCAAACCCATGCGACGAAAAGTCTCATAATAGAGGATGTTGATGCTACTGCCTCCATCCATGAGTACATTAGTGAATTGATATCAACCAACCTGAGGTGCCACCACCAAGGCCAAGTGACCTGGATTGTCAACCCAGGGAGGGTGATCTTCCCTACTCCACAGGATAGGCTGCTCAGACCATCTCAAATAACGAGGAACTTCCGGCTCAACAGCGTTCACAACCCTCTTATGAAGCTTTTGGTCCCGTTTGCACAAACTGGTGGTAAACACATGATACTGTCCACTATTCAGCTGCTTTGGATGACTCTGGTATACACCCTGCTGCTGCTGCTGACCCCCTGGCCAGATTGCTGATTATAACCACCTTGATTACCCTGAGAGTTTTGAAAATTGCAATTTGAACCGCCGCCCGGGCCATGAAAACCGCCGCCACCTGGGCCACCGCCCGGCCCATGATTACCGTCGAACATGTTGGAATTCTTGAAAGCCTTCATGATTGTGCATTCCTTCCATAGGTGAGTGGCTAGTAACTATGGGGTGCCGTGTCTCAGACAGGGCTCATTTAGCAACTGCTCAAGCATGGGGCTTGACCCGCCGGATCGAGGAGGTGGCCTCCCCTTACGCCGTTGATTGTTGCCCTGCGTATTGGTGTTAGCCACAAACTCCAAGCTACCATCAGCCTTACGTTTATTATTACCTTCTTGATTTGCCGGGTTATGCTGAGGACCCTTGGTGTTGCCGTTCTTCTTTCCCTTCCCTGTATTCTCACCACCAGACTCGGGATCCTTGGTACTATCGGAATTGGCGTATTTGACAAGAGCCGCCATCAGCTGGCCCATGTCATTACAATCACGCTTGAGCCACCCCAGCTTCTTCGTTCGTTAGAGGCGCAAAATAGCAATTTTTCTCCAACATTAAGACTGCAAAGCCGGCATCCATCTTATCAGACAAATGTATTATGGCCTTGACCCGGCGCACCCAATGGGTCGTGGACTCACCCTCCTCTTGCTTGCAATTAGTCAAATCCACAATTGACATGGGCTGCTTGCTGGTATCTTTGAAGTTCTGAATGAATCGGGCTTTTAACTCTGCCCATGAACCGATGGAATTAGGTGGCAACCCCTTCAACCAAGTGCGGGCAGTCCCATCCAACATCATGGTGAAGTACTTGGCCATAGCAGCATCACTGACTTCTAGTAGTTCCATGGCCATCTCATAGCTTTCAATCCACGTGCCAGGCTGTAAGTCGGCCGTGTAATTAGGCACCTTTCGAGGCCCCTTGAATCCTTGGGCAAACGCTCGTTACGCAGAGCCGACACAAGACAAGGGACACCATCGGTCCTAGTGGTCATGCTTGCCTCAATAGAAGTCGTTGGATAAATCAGAAAGGTTGGTAAGCTGCCCGCCGAGCCATTGATGTCTACTACACAACCTTCTTCTTGTAGACGTTGTTCGGCCTCCAAGTGCAGAGGTTCGTAGGATAGTAGCAAATTTCCCTCAAGTGGATGACCTAAGGTTTATCAATCCATGGGAGGCGTAGGATGAAGTTGGTCTCTCTCAAACAACCCTGCAACCAAATAACAAAGAGTCTCTTGTGTCCCCAACGCACCCAATACAATGGCAAATTGTATAGGTGCACTAGCTGGGCGAAGAGATGGTGATACAAGTGCAATATGGATGGTAGATATAGGTTTTTGTAATCTGAAAATATAAAAATAGCAAGGTAACTAATGATAAAAGCGAGCGTAAACGGTATTGCAATGCTAGGAAACAAGGCCTAGGGTTCATACTTTCACTAGTTCAAGTTCTCTCAACAATAATAACATAATTGGATCATATAACTATCCCTCAACATGCAACAAAGAGTCACTCCAAAGTCACTAATAGTAGAGAACGAACGAAGAGATTATGGTAGGGTACCAAACCACCTCAAAGTTCTCCTTTCTGCTCGATCTATTCAAGAGTCCGTAGTAAAATAACACGAAGCTATTCTTTCCGTTCAATCTATCATAGAGTTCGTACTAGAATAACACCTTAAGACCAAATAAACAAAACCCTAATGTCACCTAGATACTCCATTGTCACCTCAAGTATCCGTGGGCATGATTATACGATATGCATCACACAATCTCAGATTCATCTATTCAACCAACACAAAGTACTTCAAAGAGTGCCCCAAAGTTTCTACCGGAGAGTCAAGATGAAAACGTGTGCTAACCCCTATGCATAGGTGCACAAGGTGAACCCGCAAGTTGATCACCAAAACATACATCAAGCGGATCACATGAATATCCCATTGTCACCACAGATAAGCACGGCAAGACATACATCAAGTGTTCTCAAATCCTTAAAGACTCAATCCAACAAAACAACTTCAAGGGGAAAACTCAATTCATCACAAGAGAGTAGAGGGGGAGAAACATCATAAGATCCAACTATAATAGCAAAGCTCATGATACATCAAGATCGTGCCATAGAGAGAACACGAGAGAGAGAGAGAGAGAGAGAGAGAGAGAGAGATCAAACACATAGCTACTGGTACATACCCTCAGCCTCGAGGGTGAACTACTCCCTCCTCATCATGGAGAGCGCTGGGATGATGAAGATGGCCACCGGTGAGGGACCCCCCCTCCGGCAGGGTGTCGGAATGGGCTCCCGAGAGGTTTTTGGTGGCTACAGAGGCTTGCAGTGGCGGAACTCCCGATCTATTCTGCTCCCCGATGTTTTTAGGGTATATGGAGATATATAGGCGAAAGAAGTCGGTCAGGGGAGCCATGAGGGGCCCATGAGGGTGGGAGACGCGTCCAGGGGAGGTGGGCGCGCCTCCCTGTCTCGTGGCCACCTCGAAGCTTCCCTTACGTGCACTCTAAGTCCCCTGGATTGCTTCCGTTCCAAAAATAACTTTCCCGAAGGTTTCATTCTGTTTGGACTTTGTTTGATATTCCTTTTCTTCGAAACACAGAAATAGGCAAGAAAACAACAATATAGGCTGGGCCTCCGGTTAATAGGTTAGTCCCAAAAATAATATAAAAGTGTATAATAAAGCCCGTAAACATCCAAAACAGATAATATAATAGCATGAATGCTTCATAAATTATAGATACGTTGGAGACGTATCAGCATCCCCAAGCTTAATTCCTGCTCGCCCTCGAGTAGGTAAATGATAAAAGAAATAATTTATGAAGTGTGAATGCTAGTAGGTGCATGTCGGAGTAATGGGACACAGGTAGGCTAACCCGATTCCCAGAACCTTTCAAGACATCGGGGCAGGCCGCGCCCCTCATGCCGAGTCCCAGGGACGACTCCAAGATATGCCGAGTCCCAGGAACGACTCCAAGATATGCCGAGTCCCAGGGACGACTCCAAGATATGCCGAGTCCCAGGGACGACTCCAAGATATGCCGAGTCCGAGCTGACGACTACCAGAGAAGCCGGCTGAGGGGAATCGGCTCGCGACTCCAACCATCTCCTGCCTTTGCCGCGATGGACGGGGCGGGGTACGGTCACAGCGTGGCCATCTCTGCCCCGCTTACGAGGGGCTGGCATGGCTACAGTGTGCCGTATCGCTGAAGATCTCCAGCGTGGTGCGGCACTGTTGCCATGCCTGCCCTGACCTCAACCTCAGTGGGCGGCACACTGTGGCCACGATGGCCTACCTGTACAACCCAGAGATAGCGGGACCCGCCCGTCAGCAAGAGCATAGAAGACGGCGAGTACGCCCCGAAGACGGACCCGTGGGAGTCGCCCCCCTGGAGTTGGCCGGCCCCTCCCACGGGCCCCAAACGCCATTAACCAGACAAGATGGGGAATGGCGATAGTGATCGTCCAATAGACGGCGGCACTGTTGCCACGACCCCATGACCAAGCCTGCATCATTAGAAGCACGGCTACAGTACTGGACCCGTCGGCGGGGCCCGCCAATCGGCGGGCCCCAGCAGTCGGCGGAGAAGACGGCGGCCTGAGAGACAGACGGCTGGGCCCTGTGCCCAGCCGGATTACCATTGTACCCCCAGGGGGTAGGCCTATATAAACCCCCCAGGGCACCCATGCAAAGGGTTCGAATCCATTAGCACTAGACCATAGTAGATAGGAAGGAGAGAGCTAGCCCTGCCTTCTCCTACCTCCAGAATACAGCTCGAGAAGCAACTTTGTACTCACTTTGCCTTAGTGATCATGCGGAGACCCCGCAGAGCAGCAGTAGGGGTGTTATCTCCTCGGAGAGCCCCGAAGCTGGGTAAGATCCGCCGGCGTGCATGTCTTCGCCTCATTCCGTTTCCTGGCACCGGCGACGTTCTACTCGCTCCCACCATGATAAGCCATCCTTTGGCATATGTCGCACCCAACCCCCGACATTTGGCGCCCACCGTGGGACGAGGTGCACCGTCGTCCGGAGACCTGCTCTGGACGGGAACCCTTTTCCTCCCCAGCGAGCGTAGCTAGCCCGGCACGCCCGACGTCGCTTGCCCCGACACGCTGCAAGGCATCGATGATGCCTGCGCGGCGAGCTGCCTAGCCGATCTTCTTGGCGAGGTTTGCATCTCCGACGAGCCGGCATCCAACACAGGCACGGGCGGCCCTGAGAGCCTCCTCGCAGGCCTCCACGACCATCTCCACGTCACCGGCGAGCCCGCCGTGGACTTGGAGTCCGTAGGCTCCACCGACCCGATGCTCGTCGACTCTGACAGCGTGTCGCTTGACACGTTCCCCACCAATGTGGTGGTCTATGATGAGCCGCTCCCTCATGAGGAGAGCGGTGGAAGCGCCATCACGGAGGTGCTCGTTATCAGTCATGGTGAGCACTCTGGTGAGGGAGCTCATGACCCACTCGACGCGGCTCTACGAGACCTAACCGCACCCATTCTGGAGGACGCTAACACCGAGACGCTGGAGGCATGCCGCCTTCAGCTCGTCGAAGGCGCAAGAAGCTGGCAAGCATGAGACGCTTGTCAGAAGCCTACCAGTGTGAGATGGATCGTGCTGTGGGCGGCTCGCCGGCCCTGACTAGGCCTAGCCGCTTAGGCGCGGTCCGGCAACGCGGCGTGGCCATTGCCAACCTGTTCGGGGCCGATCGCCCCATGTACGCTACGCCTGCGAAGAACATCCGCGCCACCCAGGCGGCGGTAGACGAGCTAGACAACTTCGAAGGTGAAGAGCGCCGCCTGATGACGGAACAGGTCCAGCGGCTCCTCAAAGCGGCTGCCGCACAGAGCGAAGCCGGCTGCTGCACGGAGGCACCGCAACGACAAAACTACGACTTGCCTCCCCGTCGAGATCAAGGCGTGACGTCTCGGATGCCGACTGGCGGAGTCTGCGGAAGAAAAGACAAGGATCCGGCTGTCAGCCACAGTCGGACTCGCATCACCATCGAGCGCGACCAAGACGGCCGCCCAAGAGCAGTGGAATGGCAGGGCGACTATCTGCCTCCCCCACCACGAAGAGAAAGGAGAGTCTCCCCGCCACCTATTGAGCATCCGACTCTCGGCGACCGCCTTGGCCGCCGAGAGGGAGTCGGAGAGAACGATGCCCGCCACCGGATCGACCGACTCCACCGATCCCTGGCGCTTGAAGAAGAAGACGAGCTGGGCCCGCCCTATTTCGGACCCCGCATCTGAGACGAGCCCTTTCCCAAAGGGTTCATGCTCCCCAGAGACACGCCCAAATACACCGGCTCCGTGAAGCCGGAAGACTGGCTAGTTGACTACTCCACAGCCATCAACATAGCGAACGGCAATAAGCGTGTTGCCGTGAAGTATGTTCCACTCATGCTCCAGGGCACGGCCCGGACATGGTTGAACAGTCTGAAGCCCCGCAGCATCAACAGTTGGGTCGAGTTCACTGAGGCCTTCATCTGAAACTTCACAAGCACGTACAAGCGACTCCCCAAGCCGCGCCAGCTTTCCTTGTGTGTGCAAGGTTAAGACGAGTCGACTCGCGACTACGTCACATGCTGGGGCGAGCTTCGGAACCTCTGCGAGGGCGTGCACGAGGTGCGGGCTATTGAATACTTCACCGCCGGGTGCAGAGAAGGCACCCTCCTCAAGCATAGGCTCCTTTGCGACGAGCCGGAGACCCTCGATGAGTTGCTGGTCATAGCGGACAAGTATGCCACGGCCGACTCCTCCATGAAGACAGAGATTCAAGTTAGTGCGACCGGCAAGGTGGTCCCTCAGGCTCCCAGAACTCCGGCTGGAGACGCCAGTCGGCGACAGCAACAGAATGATCACAAGCGCAAGGCCCCGCAGCCGGCAGGTTGCAACAGTCGAAGACCAACAGCCGGAGGGGCAGCCTCCAACAAAGCGACAGAAAGGCGGCAAGTCCAACTGGTTGTCGTCCTTCTCTTACGAGCAGACTCTAGATGGTCCCTGCAAGTTCCACAGCGGTGCGAAGCCGTCAAACCATACCACCCGGAAATGCCACTGGCTCACCAGAATCGCCAAGGGAGACGGCCTTCTTCCTCCTCCGCCTGCTGGGCCGCCGCCTCCACCGCCGCCCCAGCAGCCAGCTGCCAGGCCAGTCGGCGCCGTACAAGATGAGTATCCAGAAGAGCACGGAGCCTACGTGGTGTTCACCAGTGTGGCTGATGATCGACGCAGCAGGCGGCTGCAACAGCAAGAAGTAAATGCAGTAGCATCAGATACTCCGGAGTTTATGCATTGGTCCAAGAGGCCTATCAGTTGGAGCAGAGCTGATCACCCAGAGGTGATGCCGAATCCGGGCTCCTACGCCTTGGTTTTAAGCGCCACCTTGGCCACAGATAGGCAGGCCGCTCGCTTCTCGCGAGTGTTGATAGATGGAGGCAGTAGCATCAACATCCTGTACAAGGATACCACGAAGAAGTTAGGAATCAAGCAAAGATAGCTCCAGAGCAGCCGAACTGTATTCCACGGCATTGTACCTGGCCTTTCCTGCTCACCAATCGGCAAGATCCAGATAGATGTCCTCTTCAGAGACAAAGATCATTTCCACCGAGAGCCAATTTGGTTTGAAGTGGTGGACCTCGAAAGCCCATACCAAGCGTTGCTTGGCCGACCTGCTTTGGCCAAGTTCATGGCTGTCCCCCACTATGCCTACCTCAAGATGAAGATGCCGAGTTCTAAAGGGATTCTGACCGTAGCCGGCGACTACCGGAAGTCGTCCGCTTGCGCTGCTGAGAGCAGTCGGCTGGCCGAGTCCCTGGTGATCATAGCTGAGAAGCGGCTCCTTGATCGGGTTGTGGCGATGGTCGGCAAGCCGCCAGAGATGTCGCCTGACCCCAAGGAGTCGGAAGCTGAGGGCTCATTCAAGCTAGCTAAAGAGACAAAGAGGATACCTTTGGACCCGGAAACCTGGAGAGGCACGCTATCATAGGTGCAAACCTAGACAGCAAATAGGAAGGCGAGCTCATCGATTTCCTCTGTGAGAATCGAGACATCTTCGCATGGTCCCCTAAAGACATGCCAGGTGTACCGACAGAATTCGCCGAGCACAAGTTACATGTCCGATCTGATGTGAAACCCGTCAGGCAGCCCTTGCGCCGCCTGTCAGAAGAGAATAGAAGAGTGTTGGAGAAGAAATAGCCCGGCTCCTGGCAGCCGGCTTCATTATGGAGGTGTTCTTTCCAGAATGGTTGGCAAACCCGATCCTAGTATTGAAGAAGAACAAGCAGTGGCGGATGTGTATCGACTACACAAGCCTCAACAAAGATTGCCCCAAAGACCCGTTTGCTTTGCCAAGAATTGATCAGGTGATAGACTCCACAGCCGGATGTGAGCTGTTGAGCTTCTTAGATGCATATTCAGGATATCACCAGATCAAGCTGAACCCAGCAGATAGACTGAAGACTGCCTTCATCACGCCGTTTGGAGCCTTCTGCTACCTGACTATGACGTTCGGCTTAAGGAATGCCAGCGCCACCTTTCAGCGTTGCATGCAGAAGTGTCTCCTCAAGCAACTCGGCAGAAACACCCATGTCTACGTAGATGATGTGGTGGTGAAGATGGAAAAGCGTGGAACGCTGTTGGAAGATCTCCAGGAAACCTTTGAGAATTTGCGCCAATTCCAGATCAAGCTCAACCCCGAGAAGTGCGTCTTCGGAGTACCAGCCGGCCAGCTCCTTGGCTTCCTGGTCTCTGAACGCGGCATAGAGTGCAACCCTGTAAAGTTCAAAGCCATCGAGAGGATGGAAGTCCCCCGCCGACTGTTAGATGTGCAAAAGTTCACCGGCTGCTTGGCGTCCATCAGCCGATTCATCAGACGGCTGGGTGAGAAGGCTCTCCCTTTGTACCAACTGATGAAGAAGGCCACCTTTTTCGAGTGGAACCACAAGGCAGACGAAGCATTTCTCCAGTTGAAGAAGATGTTGACTACTCCCCCTGTGCTGGCGGCTCCGACTCCCAAAGAGCCTATGCTCCTATACATTGCCGCCACCAGCCGGGTAGTCAGCACAATCATCATAGTCGAATGCAAGGAGGAAGGCAAGGCGCTCCCTGTCCAGAGACCGGTATATTACCTGAGCGAGGTACTGTCGACCTCCAAGCAGAACTACCCCCACTACCAGAAGATGTGCTACAGCGTGCACTTTGCCGCCAAGAAGTTGAAGCCTTACTTTCAAGAGCATCCAATCACTGTGGTCTGCACAACTCCACTAGCCGAGATCATTGGAAGCCGAGATGCTTCGGGCCGAGTGGCCAAATGGGCCATAGATTTGGCTCCCTACACCATCTACTACCAGCCCCGCACCGCCATCAAGTCACAGGCACTGGCCGACTTCCTTGTCGACTGGGCCGAGACCCAGTACCTGCCGCCAGCGCCCGACTCCACTCATTAGCGGATGCATTTCGATGGCTCCAAGATGCGCACCGGCTTGGGAGCCGGCGTCGTCCTCACCTCCCCTAAAGGCGACAAGCTCAAGTATGCACTGCAGATCCACTTTGCCGCCTCCAACAATGTCGCCGAATACGAGGCACTCATTCACGGGCTCCGGCTTGCCAAAGAACTCGGCATCCGCCGGATCCTGTGCTATGGCGATTCCGATTTGGTGGTCCAGCAGTCATCTGGCGACTGGGACGCCAAAGACGCGAACATGGCGAGCTACCGCTTCCTGGTGCAGCAACTCAGCGGATATTTCGAGGGGTGCGAGTTCCTTCACGTGCCAAGAAATGACAACGACCAAGCAGACGCCCTGGCACGAGTCGGCTCCACCCGCCAAGCGATACCATCCGGCATCACCCTTCAGCACCTCCTCAAGCCGTCTATCAAGCCTTCACCAGAATCAGACTCCATCTTCGTGCCGGCTCCCCCCGAAAAAGTCAGACCTGACTCGAGAGCACCAGCAGACGACACGAGAATTCTTACAGACGGCTCCAAGAATACCGCAGTCGAAGACGGCCCGGGGACTTCAGAACCCGGCCAGGGGACTGCGGCGGCCAGCCCGAAGACTCCTGAGCTTGGCCCAGGGACTGCGCCAGTCGGCCCGGGGACTTCGCCAATCCAGCAAGCGGCCGCGGACTCCAGCCTGCCGCCTCCCAGCCCAGCCGCCCTTGTCCAAGTCGCAATAGTGGCAATTGAAGAAATAGCAGCACCCTCATGGGCCCAGCCCATCCTCAAGTTCCTAGTAAACAGAGAGCAGTCAGCTGATGAAATGTTGGCTCGGCAAGTGCAACGCCGAGCGGCAGCCTACACTATAGTCAACAGAGAGCTGGTCAGGCGCAGCGTCACTGGTGTCTACCAACGCTACGACGAGGTAGAACAAGGCCAAGCAATTCTCAGAGACATCCACGAAGGCGAGTGCGGCCACCATGCGTCTTCCAGAGCACTCGTCGCCAAAGCCTTCCGGCACGGTTTCTTCTGGCCGACTGCCCTAGAAGAGGCCAAGGAATTAGTCCAAAAATGCAAAGGGTGCCAGATGTTTCGTTCCAAGCCGCTTCAGCTGGCTTCCGCGCTCAAGACCATCCCCATCGCCTGGCCCTTTGCAGTTTGGGGCCTGGACATGGTGGGACCATTCAAGACGGCACGAGGCGGCCTAACTCATCTACTTGTCGAAGTGGGCAAGTTCACCAAGTGGATAGAAGTGAAACCCATCAAGAAATTGAATGGTCCGACTGCAGTGACTTTCATCGCCAACATCACAACTCGGTACGGCATCCCACACAACATCATCACCGACAATGGCACAAATTTTGCCAAAGGCGCCTTGGCCCGTTTCTGCGCGATGCAGGGCATCCGACTGGACTTAGCGTCCGTTGCCCATCCGCAGTCAAATGGCCAGGTGGAGCGAGCAAACGGCCTCATCCTATCTGGCATCAAGCCTCGACTGGTCGAGCCACTGGAGCGTTCGGCCGGCTGTTGGCTTGAGGAGCTGCCAGCTGTCCTCTGGAGCCTGCGCACAACTCCAAACAAGTCAACCGGCTTCACGCCTTTCTTCCTCGTCTACGGTGCTGAAGCCGTCATCCCAACGGACATAGAGTTCGACTCCCCGCGAGTCACCATGTACACCGAGGAGGAAGCAGAAGAAGCACATCAAGACACCATCGATCTGCTGGAAGAGGGCCGGCTGTTGGCACTCAGCCGGTCCAGCATCTACCAGCAGAGCCTGCACCGATACTACAACTGGAAGGTCAGGCCAAGATCTTTTCAAGAAGGCGACCTTGTGCTCTGACTGATCCAGCGGACAGCCGGCCAACACAAGCTGTCGGCACCTTGGGAAGGCCCCTTCATTATCAACAAAGTGCTGGGCAACGGCTCCTACTACTTGATCGACGCTCAGAAGCCCCGAGCACACAAGAGAGACGACTCTGGCAAAGAGTCGGAACGGCCATGGAATGCAAATCTCCTCCGAAGATTTTACAGTTGATACAGTATGTACCACACTACCCCTTTGTATTAAAGTACCAAGACTTCAGGCCCCCCGAGACGAGCTCAGCGACTGCCCCTTTTGATTATCTGTATGATAAGAATTATGCCCTCGAGTATGATACTCTTCGCTACGCCGCTTGGCACCGGGTTTGACTAGTCGGCCCGGGGACTCGCCGTCTTGCGCTATGAAATGCTTCCTGAAGTCGGACAAGTAGTGTGCGGTGCCTGAGCCGTCTCCTGCCAGAAGTCGCAGCTCGCAGAGCGACTGTTTGGTGGACAGGAGTAAGGATGAATGGGTGCCCACGCGAAAAATGGCTAAGGACCTAAAAGCATTAACATAGCCCAATCCGGCTTCCAGCCTCTTTTCGCAAATCCGACTCGTGAGTAGTCGGCTTGCCATTTTCTATCCAACTTGTTTAAAAGACTCCAATGAGTGGCAAGTACTTGCCTTCCCCAAAGTAGCTAGGCACTCGATCCAGCGGCAGTCCGCGGAGCGGTTGTCCGGATGACAAGGCGGTGACTAGGGGAAGGCAGCAAAGGAAAAAGCCAAAGGAGAAGTGAGCAAGGAAAGATAGAACTCGGATTAATATTTACATAGCATAGGCCCTTGGCCGAATCTTCAAACAGAAGTTCAAAATACACCCCGCGGGTGGAATTGTGCAAATTAACAAGTTCTTCAAAGACTATTTAAGCAGATAAAATAAAGCGAGATGGCAGCCTAGGGAGCGGCAGACGGGTTCGGAGGGTCGGAGGAGACGGTGGTGTCAGGCGCCGGGGCGGCCGGCTGGGCAGTCTCGGCTTGATCGCCGCCAGCGGCAGCCGGCCCAGTCAGACGCGGCTCGTTGCTGGAGGCGCGGTCGAGTTGAGGCTGTTCGCCTGCTCCGTCTTCTGGCGCCTCCGTCTCGCCTTCGTACTCCGCCTCGCCTTCCTCCTCAGTGCTGGAGCCAATCACCTCCGCCGAATCCTCGTCGTAGTCCGGGTTCATCACGAACCACTCTGGCGGCACCTTCTCGCCGCCTGCAGCCCGCTCAGGGACGAAGACGCTGGTATCTGTGTAGTCGGCAATCGCCACCACACGCTCGACAAGGGCGCTTTCCACAGCCACCAGCTCTGCCTGGGCCTCTGAGCGGAACGCGGCCAGCCGGTCTAGGTCCAGCCCTGGATACCATGCCTTGACGAATTCCAAGGCCTAGTGCGCTCCGGCCCGGGCCGAGGAACCCTTCCAGGCCTCAAGACTGCCAGCTGTGACTTCCAGCCAGTTGGCAGTCCGACTGGCAGTGCACAGAGCCGACATGTCTGGCCACAGAGCGGCAACCGCCTGGGCGCCGGCACGCTGAAGCCGGCGCATCAGCCGATGGGCCGGAGGAAGACGAGCCTCAATGCTCAGAAGCTGCTCGTCGATGGTCAGGGGGGCGTTAGCGGCGATCTTCGCGCCGTTTACCCTTCGTGCCTCGCGATCAGCCTCGATGGCCTGAGTGACTGCCTGTGAGTGGCCAGGGAAGAAGTCTGCCAAGACAAAAAAGAATCAAGTCAAAAAATCAGAAGTCAGCCCGACCTATAGTCGGAAGCTCAAAGAAAGAAAGGAAGAAAAGAAACTCACCGTTGACGATGTCCTCGATCTCATGGAAGCCGAAGGTCAGCATCACCTCCTTGTCAGTCTAGGAGGAGCGCTCGCTCTCGAACTCGGCCAGGTGAGCAGCCTCCTTCTTCTCGGCCTCGTCCTGCGCCTTCTTGAGCAGCTCCTTCTGCTCAGCCAGCTGCGCAGCCAGCAGGTCGCGCTCTGCGGCAAGCTTGCTGCACTCTTCCCCCTTGACGTGCAAGGCGGTGTTGACTTTGCCCAGCTGCTCCCGAAGAGTGGCGTTGGCCCCTGAAGAACGAAAGAAAGAGACGTTAAGTCATCACCAAAGAAGGTCGCCGGGAAGATCCGGCCCGACTGCTCAGCAGTCGGCCCGAATCTCGGGGACTACAGCCCGCGGGTGCACCAGTGCGCCCCCGCGAAGAAGAAGAAGAACAAAGAAAGAGACGTTAAAGTCGTCAAGAAAAGAAGGTCGCTGGGAAGATCCGGCCCGACTGCTCAGCAGTCGACCCGAATCTCAGGGACTACAGCCCGCGGGTGCGCCAGCGCGCCCCCGCGAAGAAGAGGAAGAACTCACACCGGCTCTTCGTCAAGTCGGCTGTCCGCCTGCCCAGCTCCTCGACATTGCGGTTGAAGGCAGTGGCGCGGAGGTTGTGATATTCCTGTAATAAGCATTTCAGACAAAGACAAATATTTGGAACTCGCCAGAGGGAGTTCCAAACCGCCTGCTCAGCAGCCGGCCCGAAACTCAGGGACTACACCCAGTGGGTCCGCTGGCGCGCCCCCACAGAGAAGAACAAGAAAGACAAGAATCAAAGAAGAAGCATACCCGGACGGCCGCTCGCGACACTAGATGCGCCTTGGTGCAGTTCTCGAGGGCGTCGCCCTCGGCTCGCAGCTTCGCATGGACGTCCAGAAGTGCCTGGTTCAGCAGACCCGTGCCGCCTCCTCGCACCCACCCAACGGGCGTGGCACTCATCGCCTCGGCATCTGGGATGGCCGAGCTAGCGGCACCGGTCTCCAAGGGCCGCGGCACCGAAGTCGCCTTCTCAAGGCGGCGGCGCGCTGGCGAGGCGACTTGAAGGAGCAGCGTCGCCACGGCCTCGTCCTCAGTCGGCGGCACCGGCGGGCCCGCCGGCTGTTTATCACGCGCGCTCCTAGACGGTGGCGGAGGCGGCGGTGGCGGCACGAGCGTGTCCGACATGGAGGCCTCGCCGCTTTCCTTCTCCACGATGGGGTTCTCGGCGCTGGCTTCTCCAGACTGCCCCGTGAACTCCGGGGGCGGCGGTGCGGAGGACAGCGGGATGACGAGCAACGCCGATTGGCGGTGTGCGGTCTCCTCGGCTCGCCGCCTTGCTGCAATGGCGGCTTCGGCCTCTTCCAGCTTTTTCTGGGCGGAGGCCGCCGCCTTCTCAGCCTCCGCCTTCTCCAGGCGGTTGGCTTCCTCCTCATCGTGCTTCTCCCGCGCGTTTCGCTCTGTCGCCTCCTGGAGGTCGGCGGCGGGGTCAACCCGCCGAGTGTTGGCGGACGTCTCTGCCGACCCCGTGACGGAGGGGACGGCGACCCTCTCAAGGGTAAGGGGAGCCCTGAAGCAAGACGGGAGTGTAAAAGAAAAACTCGGACAAGACTCACCAAAGGAAAATAAGACAAAGGCGGAAACACTTACGCAGAGACTAGCGGCGGCCTCTTCACTTCCTTGCGGAAGCGGTTGGCCTTCGCGGCCGCCTCCTCCCGCTTGGTCGCGGCGGCCGCCCCTTCAACTTCTTCGGCTTGCCGCCGAGTGAGCTCGGCCCGGCGTGGCGCCTCTTCACGCCGCCTTGGCCGGCCAGGCCGGTGGAGGAACTCGCACCCGGCTGGCCGACTCTTGGCTGGTGGCGTGGGGCGACTTCCCCTTCAATGTCGTCTTCAGGCCAGTCGGCGAAGGTGGCTGAGGGCCTGAAGCCGCTTCCCGCTCCTCCTCCTCCGCCTTCGGCGTCGGCCTCCATCGCCGCCGCCCCCAAGTCGGGGTCGTTGATGTCGCTCTCTGCTCGGTCGGGGACGAACTCGCGGGGCGGTCTTGCGACGCCGGCTGCAGGCTGAATGAGGGGGTTCTGACTCGAAGAAACCAAAAAGATCAGAAGTTGGATTCGGCTACAAAGAAAACAGAGCAACAAGAGATACGACTTACCACCGGAGGGGGGTTGGTGCGCGAGTACGGCTCCTTGCCGAACTGCCAGTCCACCGCGAGCTCGCAGTTCACGATGTGGTTCACCATGTTCGCCACTTCTGGATGGGGCATCTCCCTGGTGCACATCCGACTCGGGTCCCGGTGGTCGCTCATCTGACTGATTAGATGAGGCCAGCCTTGGAGAGGGAGCAAGTCGGCCCAAACCAGGCCCTCCGACTGCGTCAGAACTCGGAGTCGCGCTACGGCGGCGGCTCCGGCGGGAGTCAACGTCTTGACTCGGTGGGACCAGCTGGGGAGCCTCCCAGCCGGTGCGCCGGCTTCATAGGGCGGCAGATTGACCCAGTCGCCGTCTGGGGCGACGTTCTTCATGTAGAAATACGACCGCTGCCACATCTTCACCGACTTGATTAGCGGGATGAAGGGAAACGGATTGTCGGCCGTCGATCGCCGCATCGCGATGAAGGCGCCGCATTGAGCCGGCACGCCGGCGACGTGCGTGCCGAGCTTGGATTGGAAGAATTCTCCCGACAGCTTGATGGTGGGGAGAACGCCGAGAAAGCCTTCGCACAGGGTGGCGAAGGCAGCCAGCAGCACCACCGTGTTTGGGGTGAGATGGTGCGGCTGGAGCCCATGGAACTCTAAGAAGGAGCGGAAGAAGCCGCTCGCCGGCAGCCCCAGGCCGCGCATGAGGTGCGAGCGAAAAATGACCCGCTCGCCCTCCTCCGGCGCCGGCAGTATCTCCCTTGCCGGCGCGGTGTGGGCTCGCACGAGGTTTGCGCCTGGGAGGCGGTGCGTCTTGCGGAGAAACTCGATGAGGTCGTCGTCCACCTCGGAGCCGTCCCACACGCCGGAGCGCATGTCAGAAGCCGCGGCAGTGGAGGAACACTCATCGCTGCTGGCGCAGTGCGGTTCTGCACGACGGCGGCAAGAAGAAGGAAAGGAAGCAGAGGAGGCAAGAGGAGGCGGGGGAGCGGGGAAGATGGGCGCGCGTGCTTCGCCGCTCCACTCCCCCTGCCTACTTATAGCCTCGTAGGCTGAGAAGCCGATGAGGCAGGCATGGGATTAACTGCGCACGGGACCCCACGCCCCCCACGATTTACCCCACGAGTTACTGCACGCAGTAACAACACGGGAAACCCAACCATCCGCACGGCCGCAACGGATCCGTTCGCGTGCCGAGGCGCGGTTGTGGCGGGCCCCGCCTGACGGCCTGTCCCGTCGCGCGTGTGGGCAGGCAGACTGTCCTCGCCGCGTGGCGCCGCGCGACAAGTCCGCGGCGGGCGGCTGCGGGGAAGCGTATCAGGCACATCGCCTGGTTTCCCACCGCGACTTTTGAACTCCTTACGGAGCGAGACGGCCCTCTACGAATCTGACTCCGGATAGTTGACCTGAAGGAAGACGGCAAGCGAAGCCCAGATCCCACCACCAAAAGAATGAAACTGTTGAGGCCCCAGCGACGTGTCACCCTCGGAGCCTCACCAGCTTCAGGGACTACTGTCGGAGTAATGGGCTACAGGTAGGCTAACCCGAGCCCCAGAACCTTTCAAGACATCGGGGCAGGCCGCGCCCCTCATGCCGAGTCCCAGGGACGACTCCAAGATATGCTGAGGCCCAGGAACGACTCCAAGATATGCCGAGTCCCAGGGACGACTCCAAGATATGCCGAGTCCCAGGGACAACTCCAAGATATGCCTAGTCCCAGCTGACGACTACCAGAGAAGCCGGCTGAGGGGAGTCGGCTCGCGACTCCAACCATCTCCTGCCTTCGCCGCGATGGACGGGGCGGGGTATGGTCATAGCGTGGCCGTCTCTGCCCCGCTTACGAGGGGCTGGCATGGCTACAGTGTGACGTATCGCTGAAGATCTCCAGCGTGGCGCGGCACTGTTGCCATGCCCGCCCTGACCTGAGCCTCAGTGGGCGGCGCACTGTGGCCATGACGGCCTACCTGTACGACCCAGAGACAGCAGGACCCGCCCGTCAGCGAGAGCACAGAAGACGGCGGGTATGCCCCAAAGACGGACCCATGGGAGTCGCCCCCTCTGGAGTCGGCCGGCCCCTCCCATGGGCCCCACACGCCATTAACCAGACAAGATGGGGAATGGCGACAGTGATTGTCCGATAGACGGCGACACTGTTGCCATGACCCCATGACCAAGCCTGCATCATTAGAAGCACGGCTACAGTACCGGACCCGTCGGTGGGGCCCGCCAGTCAGCGGGCCCCAGCAGTCGGCGGAGAAGATGGCGGCTTGAAAGACAGACGACTGGGCCCCGCGCCCAGCCGGATTACCATTGTACCCCCGGGGGGTAGGCCTATATAAACCTCTGGGGCACCCATGCAAAGGGTTCGAATCCATTAGCACTAGACAATAGTATATAGGAAGGAGAGAGCTAGCCCTGCCTTCTCCTACCTCCAGAATACAACTCGAGGAACAACCTTGTACTCACTTTGCCTTAGTGATCATGCAGAGACCCCGCAGAGCAGCAGTAGGGGTGTTATCTCCTCGGAGAGCCCCGAAGCTGGGTAAGATCCGCCGGCGTGCATGTCTTCGCCTCATTCCGTTTCCTGGCACCGGCGACGTTCTACTCGCTCCCACCATGATAAGCCATCCTTTGACATATGTCGCACCCAACCCCCGACAGTGCATAAGTTTGATCAATGATAATTTCAATCACCTTTTCTAGCATCATTATATGTCATAACAGTAGTTCATCTCATAAAACTTCTGAAGATCAAGTAACAATCTATTCACATGTTAAAGCATAGACCATAAACTTTCTTGAAAACTAGCAAACTTCATTCTCAATCATCAAACAATTACAATTCATCTTATTATCAGGAAGGGTGTATGTCAGAGCTTTGATTTAGCAAACTCCACATACTCAATTATCATATATTCTTCCATGATTGCTACCACTCAAAGCATATTCTTAGAACAAATAGCATCCATCAAACACAGAGAAAGATAGGGGCTTAGTCTTTCGCCTCCCAACTCACCTATCATATAACTAATTGTCAACAATAATAATTCATGATCAAATATATTTGCATGGCCATATATGCTTAGATCTTTCCCCAACACACGATGCTTGCCAACTAAAGAGTAGGTACGAATGAGAAGGAGTACTACTGACTCTTGCATAAAAGTAAAAGATAGGCCCTTCACAGAGGGAAGCAGGGATTTGCAGAGGTGCCAGAGCTCGATTTTGAAATAGTGATGAAAATAATTTGGAGAGGTATTCTTTCATTGTCAACATAACAACCAAGAGTTCCCAATATCTTCCATACTACATAAATTATAGGCGGTTCCCAAAAAGAATGATAAAGTTTTTACTCGCCCTCCACCAACAATCATCAATCCATGGCTTGCCCAAAACAACGGGTGCCTCCAACTAACATCAATCCAGGGGGAGTTTTGTTTGCAATTATTTTTGATTTGATTTTGATCTTTTGATCATGGGATTGGGCATCCTGGTTACCAGCCATTTTTCTCGTGAATGATGAGCGGAGTCCACTCATCGTGAGAATAACCCACCTAGCATGGAAGATACTGACAGCCCCTGGTCACTACATGAATGATTTGGACATACAAAACAGATTATTATTTGAAGGTTTAGAGTTCGGCACATGCAAATTTATTTGGAACGGCAGGTAAATACCGCATATAGGTAGGTATGGTGGACACTCATGGAAGAAACTTGTTTCAAGGAATTTGGATGCACAAGCAGTATTCCCGCTAAGTACAGAAATTTTGGCTAGCAAAGGATTCTAAAAAGCAAGCACCACATGTTGGAGGATCTATAACAATATAACTTCTATACAAATACACCCAAGCATAACTCATTATGTTGTCTTCCTTGTCCAACTTCAACTAATTTGCTCAGGTTTGAAAATAATTAATGGGGCTCACAATCATAGAAGATGTCTAAGATAATATATTTATATGTGAAATCTCTCTTCCTTCAATATTCTTTCATGAATTGTTCATGTGAACAATACAATGCTTGCTAACCTTCAATAAATTTACTACCTCTACTTCTGAGATGTGAAGTCATTATTCCCAATGGGGTAAGCATATGAAACATATATAATTTCAGATTTATGACATTCAACTCATTCAACCATTTACTCATAGGATATAAGTCAAGCACACGAGTAAATGATAAACTACTCCAGAAAGAGATAAGTGAAGATCAATGAGTAGTTAAATAATTATGTAACTATGTGAAGACTCTCTCTCTCATTTAAGAATTTCAGATCTTGGTATTTTATTGAAACAGCAAGAAAATAAAAATAAAACAACATGACGCTCCAAGCAAAACACATATCATGTGATGAATAAAAATATAGCTCCAAGTAAAGTTACCGATAGACGAAGAAGAAAGAGGGGATGCCATCCAGGGCATCCCCAAGCTTAGGCTCCTGGTTGTCCTTGAATATTACCTTGGGGTGCCTTGGGAATCCCCAAGCTTAGGCTCTTTCCATTCCTTATTCCATTGTCCATCGAACCTTTACCCAAAACTTGAAAACTTCACAACACAAAACTCAACAGAAATATCGTAAGCTCCATTAGTATAAGAAAATAAAACCACCATTTAGGTACTGTAATGAACTCATTATAAATTCATATTGGTGTAATATCTACTGTATTCCAAATTCTCTATGGTTCATCCCCTCCGATACTACTCATAGATTCATCAAAATAAGCAAACAACACATAGAAAACAGAATCTGTCAAAAACAGAACAGTCTGTAGTAATCTGTATCAAACGTATACTTATGGAAGTCAAACAATCCTGCAAAATTAGGAAGTCCTAAGAAATTTTTGTACCAATCCATAGCAAAAATAATCAGATCTAAAGCACGTTTCTGTGAATTATCAAAACTAATTTACTGGGTGAAAAAGTTTCTGATTTTCAGCAGGATCAACACAACTATCACCGTAAGCTATCCTAAAGGTCTTACTTGGCACTTTATTGAAACAAAAGCTATAAAACATGACTACTACAGTAGCATAATCATGTGGACAGAGAAAAATAGTAAGGATAAATATTGGGTTGTGTCCCAACAAGCGCTTTTATTTAATGCCTTTCTAGCTAGGCATGATGATGACAATGATGCTCACATAAAAGATAAGAATTGAAACATAATGGGAGCATCATGAAGCACATGACTAGCACATTTAAGCCTAACCCATTTCCTATGCATAGGGATTTTGTGAGTAAACAACTTATGGGAACAATAATCAACTAGCATAGGAAGGCAAAACAAGCATAACTTCAAGATTTTAAGCACATAGAGAGGAAACTTGATACTATTGCAATTCCTACAAGCATATGTTCCTCTCTCATAGTAATTTTCAGTAGCATCATGAATGAATTCAACAATATAACCAGCACCTAAAGCATTCTTTTCATGATCTACAAGCATAGAAAATTTACTACTCTCCACATAAGCAAAATTCTTCTTATTTGGAATGGTGGGAGTATCATAAGAGACTTGAATACTATAAATTGTTTCCACAGTAAAAGAGTAATGTTCAGAAAAAGGGTAATCATAATCATGACAAGTTTTATAAATATAATCATCACTAATTTTATAGCACAAGTTTCATCACAATAATCATCATAAGTAGCAACTTTGTTCTCATCATAATCAATTGAAACCTCTTCCAAGATAGTGGAATCATCACTAAATAAAGTTGACACTCTTCCAAATCCACTTTCATAAATACTATAAGTTTCAACATCCTCCAAAATAGTGGGATCATTACTTCCTAAAGTTGACACTCTTCCAAACCCACTTTCATCAATATAATCATCATAGGTAGAAGCCATGCTTTCATCATAACAACTTTGCATATCAAAACGTGGGAGGCTAAATATATCATCTTCATTCAACATAGCATCCCCAAGCTTGGGACAAACATTAACTGCAGCAAATATATTCTCAAATATGTCATCCTCATCAAACATAGCTTCCCCAAGCTTGGACCTTTTCATATCATAAGCATAATCACTCTCATCATTAATAGTATGGATAGCACCAATAGTATAGCAATTATCATCATCACAATGAGTAGTAGGAGCAACATTATTTGGGAGATAAACCTTTCTACCTTTGTTGCTCCTTCTTTTCTTTTTCTTCTTCACATTATGTGTGGGTTCAACCTTCTTCTTTGAGCTCCTTATTGATGAGATTGGTTGAATAGAAAGCTCCTCCTCGTTACCTGATTCATCATAAGAAATAATAGGAGGATATTGGAAGTCTCTTCCCTTTCATTAGTATTATCTTCATCTTCTATTTGCCTTCTTTTCTTTATGTAATTGGCAATATAAGGATTTTCAATGCAATTCACTACACAAAACATATAAATCTTCTCTAGATCAAAATCAAGAAGTTTATAACAGGCAAATTATGGAAGATACTTAGTTATACGTTTCATTTCTTTGTAGCTCATAAGCAAAATAAGTTCATTATAATGTGCAAGGGAAATCAAATTATCATAATTTTTGGACACGATTCGATCATGAAACAATTTGCATCGGAGATGTAAATGACCACTTTCATTGCGAAGTTCACAACTACGGCAAAGGAAATATAAATTTTCAGCACTCACATTTAACCTTTCTTGCAACAATTTAGTTTCTAAATGCTTATGCCTATTGCAATATCCATCTTCTCTATTTGGTGTGTTCATGCAAACCCAATGCTCTCCACAAAAATCGACATGCTTATAGGAGAAATTTTCATCATAACTAGTGCAATCATCATTAGTACTATGGATATTCAAAGCGTTCATGCTAACAACATTGCAATCATGCTCATCATTCAAAGATTTAGTATCAAACATTTTATAGACTTCTTCTTCTAGCACTTGAGCACAATTTTCCTTTTCATCATACTTACAAAAGATATTAAAAAGATGAAGCGTACGAGACAAACTCAATTCCATTTTTTTGTAGTTTTCTTTTATAGACTAAACTAGTGATAAAGCAAGAAACAAAAAGATTCGATTGCAAGATCTAAAGATATACCTTCAAGCACTCACCTCCCCGGCAATGGCGCCAGAAAAGAGCTTGATGTCTACTACACAACCTTCTTCTTGTAGACGTTGTTGGGCCTCCAAGTGCAGAGGTTTTTCGGGAAGTAGCAAATTTCCCTCAAGTGGATGACATAAGTTTTACCAATCCGTGGGAGGTGTAGGATGAAGATGGTCTCTCTCAAGCAACCCTGCAACCAAATAACAAAGAGTCTCTTGTGTCCCCAACACACCCAATACAATGGCAAATTGTATAGGTGCGCTAGTTCGGCGAAGAGATGGTGATACAAGTGCAATATGGATGGTAGATATAGGTTTTTGTAATCTGAAAATATAAAAACAGCAAGGTAACTAATGATAAAAGTGAATGTAAATGGTATTGCAATGCTAGGAAACAAGGCCTAGGGTTCATACTTTCACTAGTGCAAGTTCTCTCAACAATAATAACATAATTGGATCATATAACTATCCCTCAACATGCAACAAAGAGTCACTCCAAAGTCACTAATAGCGGAGAACAAACGGAGAGATTATGGTAGGGTACGAAACCACCTCAAAGTTATCCTTTCTGCTCGATCTATTCAATAGTCCGTAATAAAATAACACGAAGCTATTCTGTTGGGGGGATGAATCCCAGGCAGGCAACGGAACCCGGATCCTTTTTGAAAACAGCGGGGCCCGTATCGCCCCGCAAACCGGCACGCGCCTGGCCGGGTCGCTCGACCCGGCAGGACCCGCGACCTGGCCAGACTCTCCGACCCAGCAAGGTACGTCGACCCGGCCTCAGCAACTGGCGCAAGACAACTCGACCCGGTGCAACCAAGGCTTCCCCAGCAAGCCAGCCCCACCCATGGCGTCCACGGCAACCCAGCCACGGGTCAGCTCCCGTCCCATCCAGGCCGTACGATGGGACGAGACCTCAACCACCGATGACCAAGACAATAGTGTTTCCACCCATAGCTGTGGTCAGACGGGGCATGGACATAGTGCCCCACACCTACCCGCTGACCGAGGCTGGCATGGCAACAGTGCTCCCGCCCTCTCCGCTGACGACAGCAAGCGGCAGCCTGACAGAGAGCACTATACATGACTCGACTCGGCCACGCCCTGATGATCGACAAGACAGCACACAATTCCCCTAGGCACGCGAGGCCCGCACCTAGGGGAACCTGGAGAACCACAAGCCCTCAAGCGGGACCTAGCCCGGCGTCCCGGACACCGACAATATGGACCCACCAACTCGGCATATTACCATTGTAACCCTGGGTGGGTTGGTCTATAAAACCCCCCAGGAAAGAGAGAGAGAGAGAGAGAGGACAGGTAATGCAAAGCTGCCTGTGAGAAACAAATAGAGCCAGCGAGCATAGAACTAGCCACCCGACAACAACATCGGGGAGAAGGAGCAGCCCAAGCCTTGGCCAGCTTCCTTCCTCCTCCATACAGCTCCAGGAGCAACATTGTACTATCGGTCATCCAACCACACTCGGCAGGACTAGGGGTATTATCTCTCCGGAGAGCCCCGAACCTGGGTATGTCCGGTGTGCCGCGCCCGCTCATGCCAACCTCGCCTCTGGAGCCCACCAGTGCCCTCGAGCCTCCTCCTCTCTTTAGCCAGCCCTTGGCATCTGCCGTGCGCCCACCATGACAGTTGGCGCCCACTATGGGGTAGCTCGAGGAGCTGGCCGGGAGCATGTTTCAGACGGGGCCCCTCTCCTACACCGACGAGTCTGTCACATTGGCGGATGACGTTGTCGGCGCACTCGCCGCCTCCTTCAATGCGTTGTGCATATCCGATGCGTTCACGGCCGACGAGTACCCTAGCGAGGTGCTCAGCTACTCCGACTCTCCACTCTCCCTCGGCGGTGGCATTGCCGCCGGGGCGATGGATGTCCATGTGGATGTCTACGTCACCAGCGACGGTGCCTCCTCCTCGTCGAGTAAGACGAGGAAGGCCGCGGAAGCCAGGGTCAGCGCGGAATGGACCGAGCCGTCCGATCCGCTGCGCGCCGTGATGCAGAGCCTCTGCATCCTCATCGGCACCGATGTCGACGCCACGAACTTTACCGAGGCCCGATCTCAGCTCGAAGAAAGGCGCCAGTAGATGCTGGACCTGTCCGAGACGCTCGATGCCACCAAGCGTCGCCTGGAGGCCGCTCAGTTAGAGCACGACGCCGCTCACGGACTCACGCCCGCCATGGCTGAGCCAAGCCGGGTTGCTAATATACGCACCTGGGGAGGAGCGATCGGCCGGGCCCTCGGCGCCGTCCGAACCGTCTACGAGACCCCAGTGAAGAACATGCGCGCTGCGGAGGCAGCCGCGGTCGGCCTCGACCAGCTCAAGGGTGAGGAGCTGAAAGAGCGCATCAGGCGGATGCGCGAGCTCCTCCACGCCGCCAACACTCAGCAGGATCGCCTGCACCAGCTCGCCAAGCCGGCGGGGTCCGGCTCCGCCCGCCTTGGCGGACCTGGCGAACTTTTACACACAGCTTCCTCACCGCCCGACGAGGCGAACTCCGGCCAAAACCAGACTCGACGCAACCCGTTTGCCACAGCCACCGACGTCCTGGGCAACGAGCCTGCCTCGAAGACCCAGCGCGTACTAGGCCAGCCTGGCCGGCGTCCGGCTCCAACTGACCCTGCCCCTTGGGGCCTGGCCGCCAGTCGACTCGGCCCGTGCGTCATCAACGACACCGATGCCCGCCACCGCCTCAATCAGCTCGCTCGCTCCCTGGAGGTGGAGGAGAGTGGCACTATCGGGCCGGCGTGCTTCGGCCCACGCATCCGGGAGGAGCCCTTCCCCAATGGGTTCGTGCTTCCCCGCGACACCCCAAGTACAACGGGACCGTGAAGCCAGAAGACTGGCTCACGGACTACACCACGGCCATTGGCATCACCGGTGCCAATTGTCGTCTCGCTGTGTGCTATGCACCGCTCATGCTCCAGGGGTCGGCCCGCATGTGGTTGAACAGTCAGCCGATGGGTGTCGGTGTCAAAACCGGCGGATCTCAGGTAGGGGGTCCCGATCTGTGCGTAGGCTGATGGTAACAGGAAGCAAGGGACACAATGTTTACCCAGGTTCGGGCCCTCTCGATGGAGGTAAAACCCTACTTCTTGCTTGATTAATATTGACGATATGAGTAGTACAAGAGTAGATCTACCACGAGATCTTAGAGGCTACACCCTAGGAGCTAGCCTATGATGATTATGATTGTAATTGTGATCGGCCTTCTAAGGACCAACCTCTCCGGTTTATATAGACACCTGAGAGGGCTAGGGTTTACATGGAGTCGGTTACAAGGAAGGAAATATAATACCCGGATCGCCAAGCTTGCCTTCCACGCAAAGGAGAGTCCCATCCGAACACGGGACGGAGTCTTGAGTCTTGTATCTTCACGCTCCAATAATCCGGACGAAGTATATAGTCCGGCTGTCCAGATGCCCCTAATCCAGGACTCCCTCAGTAGCCCCTGAACTAGGCTTCAATGATGATGAGTCCGGCGCGCAGTCTTGTCTTCAGCATTGCAAGGCGGGTTCCTTCTCCGAATACTCCAAAGTAATTTTCGAACACTTAAACCATGTCCGTATCTGCAAAATGATCTTCACATACCACCGCAGAGAGAATGATATTTCACAAATGCAATCTGTTGACAACTTTTTTAGACAATGTGACGTGTCATTACAGTCGGGTCATTATTCGAACTATTTTCCCACAACCAGCCACATCGCATATTGCGAGGCGGTTTCCTTGACAGGTCATGTCAAAGCAGAGATCGTGTCCCCCTATCCCGGGATTCTCATCAATACGGGTATGGGTAATCCCATCGCGCCATCAATCATGACATTTGGAAAGTAAGCGATCCTCAACGGGCAAGTGGGGAGGCACACCACTTTCGTCGCCTCTTATAAAGGGATAAGAGTTCCCCATTTTTACCCACACATTCTTCCTTCTTTGCTCACCCTTGCCCCCTCGAGCTCCAGCGCCCTAGCCCAAGTCTTCTCTGCACAACTAAACATGTCCGGAGCAGGAGGCAAGTGTGTGGCCTCCACCGTGAAAGAGAAGCATATCGCGAATCTTCGGGTGGCCGGATACTTGGCCGCAGACATCGCGCACCGGCTACCGGACAAAGGGCAGGCCATTCCAACCCCGGAACCTCATGAGAGGGTCATGTTTGTCGCCCACTTCGTCCGTGGACTGGGATTTCCACTTCATCCCTTCGTCCGCGGGCTCATGTTCTACTACGGGCTAGATTTCCATGATCTAGCCCCAAATTTCGTCCTCAACATCTCGGCGTTCATCGTCGTATGCGACGCCTTCCTCCGCATCAAGCCTCACTTTGGCCTATGGCTTCAAATCTTCTGCGTGAAGCCGAGGATCGTGAGCGGCCAGCAAGCGGAGTGCGGAGGGGCCATGGTGGGTAAGATGCCTAACTTCACCTGGCTTGATGGCTCCTTTGCGGAGACCGTGAAAGGGTGGCAGTCGGGGTGGTTCTACATCACCGAGCCGCACGGTGCCAACTGGGCAGCGGCCCCGAGTTCCGATCTAGAACCCCCATGCGGCTCACCTCGTGGGAAAAGAAGGGCCTGGCCTGGGGCGAACCTACAGAGCTGCCGGACTCCAAAACTGCATCAAGAGCATGAAGGACAAGAACATCAAGCTTGTCAACATGATCCAGGTCATGCTCGTTTGCCGGATTCTGCTGTGCCAAAGGCGGGCATTTAATCTGTGGGAGTTCGTCCCGGCCGAACACCAGATGCTTCGGAGGCTCTACGGCATGACGCATAAATACGCATGGAAGGCGTTGTTCAAGGCCTCCAAAGTACCTCCTCCCACATCCGAGGACCGTGGACATCACGCCGCGCGGCCTCCTCGTCCAGTGAGTTTTCTAACTACCACCGGATTGAGCTCTTCCCAATATATTCGTGGGGGAGTCTTAAGTAATTGTGCATATTTAATCAGGATTATGTGGAGACAGCGGAGCGGATTGACTATCCGGCTCCGCTGCCGGAAGGCCCAGCTGATGCTCTCCTAACGGAGATGCTAGTCCCGGCGCCCTACAAGGCACCAGAGAAGAAGGCCGAAAAGAAGGCCTCGGGGACCAAGAAGGGTCTCCGGCATAAGGTTGTACCGGAAGCCTCGTCCGAAGACGACGAGGCACACTCCTCCCCCGAAGGGGAGGAAGAAGAAGAAGGGGCCACCCCATTCGGAGAGGATGAGGGGCCTGAGAAGGCGGACTAGGGGGCCGGGAAAGGTCCCCGGTGCAAGGCCGTCATACCCTCATCGTTCGACGACGACGAGGCAGATTCCTCCCACGGAGGCGGGGGGAAGCAAGAAGAAACTCTACCTCCCCTCACCGGGGAGGAGAAAAAGAGGAAAGCCGCCCCGGAGGAGGTGGCTGGGACGTCCAAGAAGGGAAGGGTGTCCCTTTCGGACTACTCCGCCACGGCCGCCCATAGCAAGGAGGGGTGGCTGCCCAGGGGGAAGCCCCTAGCGCGATCGTAAGTATCCGCACTCTATCGTGATTTTACTTCATAGTATTTTTATAACGCCGAACATATATGCAGTCCGGCCAGGGTTCATCCCAAGGTATCGTCTTTGGACGGGTCCCTGAGCGATTCGGCGATGAACTCGCTCCCGACAGCCACTACTCCTCAGCCCGCAGATGACACGGAGGTGTTGTCCCGAAGGCTCCCAGAGCGGGGGGAGGTGACTCTGGAGACGCCCCAAGGCGGAATTCGAGATGTCGTACACACGGGGTTCAAGATCCCCGCGGATCGTGTCGATGAGAGCAGTAGTAGGCCGGGCTCTCAGCCGAACACTGTTCCGGGACCTCCAACGGTTCCGGACTCGGGCGGGTAGCCCCTCATTAGGGAGGGCGAGCCGTCCATGACAAGGACTTCCATTACGCCTGAGGCATCAGATTATCTACTGGAAGCGCTTCGCGGTGCTTCCATGGACGAAGAGCACCATACTCTTATGAGTGCGGTGATTCAGAAGGTTTTGTCTGCCAAGAGCGGACTAACCGAAGCTTGCACCAGCCTCCTGAAAAGCTTTGTGGTAAGTAATAAAAATGTGTGAAATTACCACCAGATAGGTAGTAGCCCCTGATACTCTGTTTGGTGTTCGGAAAGAAAAGCCAAATGGAGGGTCAATTATAATCCACAGGAGTCTAATAATAAGTGTGCATGTGAATAAGCAGGCTGTGCTGCTTGCCTCTGCTGTCCGCACAGCCGAGGTCGCCGGACTAAAGCGGGACCTGGAGTAGGCGCAGGGGGAGCTCGACCTCACGAAGAGGCAGCTCGAAGAGAACAAAGGTGAGTGATTCCCCGCTCTCATGTAATGAAGGATAGATAAAATTGGTTATTCTAACGATGAAGCGTCGTGACTGTGTAACAGGGGCCACCACCGAAGTGGCGTCTCTAAAGAAAGCGCTGTTCGAGGCTGAAAACAAGGCGGCCTTGGAATGCAAGGAGCGCGAAAAGCAAGATGATAGAGTGGGCGAGGTACAGCAAGAGCTCCAGGAGCTCGGCAAGAAGTTCGAGTCCGTGGAGCATGATCTTAAGATGAAAGAGGCCGAGCTTGCGAAGGCCCTTGCGAGTATGAAAGACGCCAAGGCCGAAGCCGACAAGGCACAACAGGAAATCCAGGCGGCCAAGAAGATAGTGGCGGGTAAGACATTCTTCATGCAAAGCAAACATGTGGAGGAGGCGTTTCTTTTACTTTCCTGAATTCGAAGCTCTCTAGGGGCATTCACAGATCTGCCATGCAGCGTATCAGATGCCGCGGAGTTCTACCGTGCCAAGGAGGGGACCTCAACAGAGAAGCTGTTCTGGTCCCAGTATGCTGGGGCCGAACACCCAATGCCTCTGAGTGACCAACTGAAGCAGTTGGTCGAACTCCACAGGGCGGCCAAAGTGGCTATGAAAGATTTCATAGTCCGGATGTGGCCTGGTGAGCCCCTGCCCACTAGCTAGTTCGGCCTGATCAAGTGGATGGTGATTGCTTGTCGGCGGCTTGAAGTTCTCAAGCGATCCGTTTGCATTGAGGGTGCCCGCCGGGCCTTTTCCCGCGCAAAGGTGCATTGGGGCAAGCTGGATTCGGAGAAGCTGGTGAAGGACGGGCCACCGGAGGGCAAGGTGCATTTTCAATTTGGAATGTTATACATAGATCATCATTGCATATCATATTTTTGTTGCATTTTTGGCTCAATCCTAGAAATTCTACACAACTCAAGGACCCACGGAGAGAGTTGGGGATTCCGTTATTTTCATATTTGAGTTTTTCTCAAAATTTGAAAATAGGATCATTTGATTTTATTTATTTTATCTTCAATTATTTCTACTACCAAAATTTCAGAGAGGGAATAAAATGACTTTCCCAAAATAAAGAAATAATGAAGATTTAATAAAAAATCAAATAAGATTTATTCTAGAGTTTTTCGCTTTTATTTGGATTTAGGAAAAAAGGGCGTTTTACAAAATTGCATTTAGGCCCCAAATAAATGTTCATCTTGTTCGGCTTCATTTTAGAAGCCGGGGAAAGTTTATTTCGGGATTTTTGGAGTCTGTTTAGTATTTCTTTTTATTTTTCTTCTGCGCGGAATTATTTAAAAAAAACGCGTAACCGACCTACGGGCCGTGCCCGAGCGGGACTCCGCTCGGGGGGCACTATATATAGCACCGCCCTGGCGCCCGAGGCCCAGCCGCCCCGACCCCGCCAGCCCGCGCTGCCGCCAGCCCACACCGCCGCCGCCGGCCCACACCGCCAAACCCTAACCCTAGCCGTGCCGCCGCTAGATCCGCCGCCACCGCCAGCCGCCGCCGCCGCCGCCGCCGCCGGACTCTGCCGCCGCTGCTGGAGCCTCACCGGACTTCGCCGCCACCGCCGCCGAGGTTCGCCGCTGCCTCGTTTTCCGTGCCGGTTTTTTTTAGAAAACCGAGCGGTTCTCCGTCGGTTTATTATCCGTTTTTTTGTTAGATCGGTTTTATTTTCGGTTTAGTTTAGTTAGCGAGCATTCGCTCATTTGTTTGTTTTAACGAATGTGTTCGTCAGATTAGTTTAGTTAACGAACGCGTTCCTTAACCCGTTCGTCGTTTTTTTCTTTTTCTCGGATTTAACCCGCGATTTTTCTGATTGCGATTCCTGATCCGATTTTTGTTTTAGTATAATTTTCGCTCGTTTGTCGGAATCAGGCGATTCAAGCGCCCGGAGTTTCGTCTCGAAACCCTCTTTCCGAATAATCTACTTAAACAAGTTTTTGCTTCTATAAAATTTGACTTAGATCCAGATTAGTAAAATGAAGCTGTTTTCTTCCGCCGTTTGACTTTCATTGCTTTGTTTGCTTTGTTTTTTTTTTCAAACCGGAGTTCTTAAGTTGGACATTCTGGTTAGATCTTTTATTCAAGTTTTACCTGTGCATTAGATGAGTACTTATTGTATGCTTGTTTGTTTGTCTGCGATAGATTACCCGGAGTGCGCCGCTTGTTACTTCGAGTCTCTAGGTCTCGCGGATCATCAGCAAGGCAAGTAACACTTTGATCATACCTTTTCTACTACCCAGTTTTTATGCATTAGATCTATCCTCAAACATTGCATGATTAGGATCTAATTAAATTGTGGGAAGGGAAGTAGATGAGGTAGTACCTATTACCTGTTTTATTATCAAACCCTTGGGAGTTACTTCTACATTTGCTTATTATGCCATGCTATGCAAGTAGACGTGGATTGGGTGAGTGTATCCATGACAGATGTGAGATTGTTCAATTAATGGTTTATTTAAGGTGGCAACTTAAACACATCTGGGTGGATTGAGGCACCTGGTTTCTATCAGGACTTGCCTGTATTTCTTCGGACCGCCACCCAGGCTCAAAGGGATCATGAGATTATTCAAACTAGAAACTTCCGTGTGCAGCCACATGCTATTATGGGCTCTAGCATAGTTGACTAAGTTGTGCGAACTCTTACGGGGTGGACTAGCAGATGTAGGGGATGTAGGTTGGTATGGTCTACCCCTATGTAAGGTGCAAGTGCTTCTGAAAGACTATGTCTCGGTCATCCGTTTCTCAAACACCATGTAGTGCGAGAAACCAAGCGGAGGCAATCGAGTCATGTGGGGAAAAGTGCGCAAACCCCTGCAGAGTGTATACACTAATCATGGTTAGCCGTGTCCCCGGTTATGGACATCTTGAGTATCTAGTACCTGGATATCATGTGAATCTCATCATGTTACTTTAATTAATATTGTTGGGTTGTTAATGAGTACTTTTAATTGGGATTGAGAATGCTGTCAACCATTCTCAATGTTTAACAACCACCATGATAGTTAAATAAATTTATTCCTTTGCAGTAGGGAAAAATTGGCTTTATGCAAAACTATAATCATAGAGCTTTACCACCAGCCAAATATGCATGTAGTATAGCTTATTCCATTGTTATTCTCTGTGTGTTACTTTGCCAGCATATTACATGTGCTGACCCGTTTTCGGGCTACAACGTTTCATGTTGCAGACTTTTCAGACGACGAGTAAGATGCCTTTAGGTCGTGGTTCTATACTCAGTGATGCCGTTGGAGTTGATGGACTCACTTATCTTCCAAGCCTTCCGCTGTTATCGTTTTAGATGGCCTTAAGCCATATTTATTTCAATAAGTTCTCTTTTGAGACATTCGATGTAATAAGTGTGTGATTGCTACTCTATTATAAATCCTCCAAGTACTGTGTGGTGTCAGCATTACTGATCCAGGGATGACACTGAGCACAGAGATCAGACTGTTTGAGGTCTGGTCGCTACAAAGGTGGTATCAGAGCACACGCTGACTGTAGGACACGACCACTAAGCTTAAACCCTAGATCACTACTCTTTCTTCTCATTTCTGACTCCTCATCTTTTCTATTCTTTAGGATGGCGGATGCAAGGATCAAGTTCGCACAACTAGAAGAAAATTCACCTTTTGGATATCACTTGAAGGAAGCCACTAGATACTTGAACATAGGAGTACCAAGCTTCACCGGGACTTTCAACGCCACTTTACCCGAAGAGGAGCGCTGGAGGATTCAAGTCTACATTCCAGGAAGGACGTTTGCACTAGTCATGGAGCCAATAGAGTTTACCTTTGATGTACCAACATGGAGCCTAGGAAAAAGCATGGCAGCTCACATCGCCATGGGACGAATTGGAGAAGTTTACCACAACGATCTCAAGAATACTATCTACCAGATTTGTGGGCGCCGAGATGACCATTAGGAGATGATCACCACCAGGAAGGATAGATCAATCGTAGCTTATATTCAGGAGCTAAACCAACACATCCGACGCCAGGAGAATCAGATGTGCGCAGATATGGAGGAGCTGCAGAAGGCTATGACCAAGAACAAGGAGCTAGAAGCAGAACTCAAGGCTACATGTAAAGACTATATGGAAGAAATCATCGCTCTAGTAAGACAGAACGGTGACCTTAAGGAGAAGATTGGAGTATTCATGGGAGGATCATCACCCAAAGGAGAGGAGGATGAACCTACTTGTCCAGATAATTATATCATCATCGACGACACCGATTCGGATCCCGATGACAGCGATGACGACTACGTTGATGAAGCTGGAGCAGATATCATGGAATCTGCATCGGAGCAGTTTTTCTAGTTGACCACCATAACAGTAGTAGAATTTTCCACCATTTAATTAGTTTTAGTCCAAGCACTTTTGTAACGATAGTTAGACCGTTGTATGCCCTTGTTTGAATTGATTGGAATGATATTGTGTGTTTTTGTCTCATGTGCATATGGGTAGTGTTATCTCACTAGACCTCATTCTATTCTTAACTCTCCCTTTAAACCCTCAGATGCCTCCGAGACGCGACCCCGAGTTTGTTTTCCCGCCAGAGATCATCCAGTTGATTCAGCAGCAGAATACCTTGATTCAAACATTGGTACAGAACCAAGGCAACAACAACAACCCACCACCACCACCACCTGTTGACCATCTAGCACATTTTCTAAGGTTGAATCCGCTGGTGTTTTCCAGTAGCACCGAGCCGATAGTAGCAGATGATTGGCTCCATAAGATAGGGAGGGAGTTGACCACTGCAGGATGCACAGATGGAGAAAAGGTGAAGTTTCCCGCACATCAACTTGACGGACCCGCAGCAGCATGGTGGGAGAATTTTTCAGCCACTTACCCTGTAGACACTGTCACATGGAATCAGTTTCAGCAAGCTTTCCGTACTGCCCATGTTTCAGCAGGAGCTATGGCCATGAAGAAGCGTGAGTTTCACAACTTACGCCAAGGAGGACGGACAGTTGGCTAGTATGTGGATGATTTTAGTAAGCTAGCACGTTATGCCCCAGATGACGTTGCTACGGATGCAGCTAAGCAGGAGAAGTTTCTAGAAGGACCGAATGATGAGCTGAGCATGCAGTTGATGGTAGCCACTTTCAATAACTACCAGGAGTTAGTAGATTGTGCTCTTATGATTGAAGGGAAGCAGCAGCAGATTGATAATCGTAAGAGGAAGTATGCATAGGGGAAGTACAATTCTGGAGCTCAGCAGAAGCCACGCTTTACCCCGAAGTCAGGAGGACACTTTCAGCATACTCACGGAGGAGGTAGCTCGCACAATCATAATGGCACCAAGAATGGAAACGGGAATGGAGGAAGCAATGGACAAAGCCGCACCAACCCGTCAACACCATCCAAGGCAGACCTGAGCCATATCACTTGTTATAAGTGCCGTAAGACTGGGCATTATGCAAATGATTGCTCAGAAAGCCAAAATGGGAATGGCAATGGAAGCTCAGGAAAGAAGCCGAACCCTTTCAACAGGGGCAAGTGAACCACGTTACCGTGGAGGAGGTTGAAGCTCAGCCAGACGCAGTAATAGGTAAGTTTTTGGTTAAGACATTTACTGCAGTTGTTCTTTTCATTACTGGTGCATCGCATTCATACATATCAAGGGGATTTGTGGATAAATATAAACTACCGACCCAAGCACTTAGGTCACCCATGCTAGTAACCTCACCCGGAGCAGAGTATACGGCTAGTATATGGTGTGATCGATTGCCATTAAGGATTGGACACCGTGTATTTCCCTCGGACCTAATAGTTTTGGAATCGCAAGGTTTGGATGTGATATTAGGCATGGATTGGTTATCGAAGTATGAAGGGAATATTGATTGCGCCAGTAAGTCGATTTTGCTTACCACCCCTGAAGGAAGAAGAATCAAGTATGTATCACGGCATGAGCCGAGAAGAGCACATGTAAATTCCATATCAGGAGTTGTGCAGGAGGAAGTACCCGTGCTAAGGGATTTCCCCGATGTATTTCTAGAAGAGTTGCCAGGCATGCCACCGGATAGAGACATTGAGTTCTTAATTGAACTACTGCTAGGCACTGGGCCTATTTCCAAGAGACCGTACAGGATGCCAGCCCAAGATTTGGAGGAAATTAAGAAGCAGATTAAGGAGTTGTTGGATAAAGGTTTTATTCGCCCAAGTTCTTCGCCTTGGGGATCGCCAGTACTTCTGGTGGAAAAGAAGGATGGATCGTTAAGAATGGTTGTTGATTATCGTGGATTGAATGAAGTAACAATCAAGAACAAGTACCCACTACCAATGATCAATGATCTGTTTGATCGGTTGCAAGGAGCTAAGGTGTTTTCCAAGATCGATTTGCGATCAGGATACCATCAGGTGAAGATTCGGGAGCAAGATATACCGAAGACGGCTTTTACCACCAGGTACGGGCTGTGTGAGTATACCATTATGTCATTTGGTCTGACTAACGCCCCAGCCTATTTTATGAACATGATGAACAAGGTGTTTATGGAGTTTTTGGATAAGTTCTTCGTGGTGTTCATTGATGATATTTTGGTGTACTCGAAGAATGAAGAGGAACACAAGGAACACTTGCGTTTGGTACTCGAGAAGCTCAGAGAACATCAGCTATATGCCAAGTTCAGCAAGTGTGAGTTTTGGTTGAAGGAAGTTGGATTTCTCGGACATGTTATATCCGGAGAAGGTATCGCAGTAGACCCCACTAAAGTTGTCACTGTGACTAACTGGGAAGCACCAACAACAGTTGGATAGATCAGGAGTTTCCTTGGACTCGCAGGATACTGCCGGAGATTCATTGAGAATTTCTCGAAGATTGCGAAGCCTATGACCAAATTGCTGAAGAAGGGTACTAAGTTCATTTGGACTGAGGAGTGTGAGGCTAGTTTCCAAGAGTTGAAGAAACGTTTGGTTACCTCACCAGTATTAATTCTGCCAAATCAGACCAAGGATTATGAAGTGTATTGCGACGCTTCACGTCGAGGACTTGGAGCAGTGCTTATGCAGGAGGGAAGAGTTGTTTCGTATGCTTCACGACAAGTTAAGCCTCATGAGTTGAATTATGCTACTCATGATTTGGAGTTAGCAGCCGTAGTGCATGCACTGAAAACATGGAGACATTTTCTCATTGGAAATCATTGTGAGGTGTACACTGATCACAAGAGTTTGAAGTACATCTTCACTCAGAAGGAGTTAAATCTCAGGCAGAGGAGATGGTTGGAGCTTATTAAGGATTATGATATGAGACTGCATTATCACCCCAGGAAGGCTAATGTTGTAGCAGACGCGTTGAGCCGCAAGAGCCATGTGAATACTCTAATGACGGGAGAAATACCCAAGGAGTTAGCCGAGGATCTTCGAGAGCTATGTTTGGAAATAGTTCCGAGAGGCTATGTAGCAGCATTGGAGATTCAGTCTACTTTGATGGATAAAATCAGAGAAGCTCAAAAGACAGATAAGGAAGTTGCTTCCATTAAGGAACGGATGAGCAAGGGAAAGGCT
Source organism: Triticum dicoccoides (assembly GCF_002162155.2). Classification (NCBI taxonomy): domain Eukaryota; kingdom Viridiplantae; phylum Streptophyta; class Magnoliopsida; order Poales; family Poaceae; genus Triticum; species Triticum dicoccoides. The sequence goes on from NC_041391.1 coordinate 135,072,431, forward strand.
AAAGGATTTCGTGAGGATGAGCACGATACCTTATGGTTTGAGAACCGTATTTATGTGCCCAATAATCCAGAGATCAGGAAGTTGATTCTCCAAGAGGCACATGATTCACCATACCCGATTCACCCTGGAAATACAAAGATGTATTTGGATTTGAAGGAAACTTTCTGGTGTACCAGAATGAAGAAGGATATTGCAGAGTATGTAGCAGTTTGTGATGTATGTCAGAGGGTGAAGGCAGAACATCAGAAGCCAGCGGGATTGTTACAACCATTGCCTATACCCGAATGGAAGTGGGATAAACTAGGCATGGATTTCATCACGGGATTGCCCAGGACTCGTTCAGGCTATGACTCAATTCGGGTTGTAGTCGATCATTTGACGAAGGTAGCTCATTTCATCCCAGTAAAGACTACCTACAGTAGTGCCAAATTGGCTAAGATATACATGACAAGGATTGTTTGTTTGCATGGAGTTCCGAGGAGTATCGTGTCGGATAGAGGAACCCAATTCACATCGAAGTTCTGGAAGCAGTTGCATGAAACATTGGGAACCAAGCTGGAGTTTAGCACAGCTTTCCACCCACAGACAGATGGACAGACCGAGAGAGTCAATCAGATTTTGGAGGATATGCTTAGAGCTTGTGTTTTGGATTATGGATCAAGTTGGGATGACAACTTGCCATACACAGAGTTTTCTTACAACAATACTTACCAATCCAGTTTGAAGATGGCCCCTTTCGAAGCCTTGTACGGAAGGAGGTGCAGAACCCCGATGTTGTGGGATGAGGTTGGAGACCACCAATTGTTTGGACCAGATTTGATTAAGGAGTCTAAACAGAAAGTAAAGTTGATTCGCGACAGGCTCAAGTAGCTCAGTCAAGGCAGAAGAGCTATGCAGATTCAAAACGCAAGGGGACAGAATATGAAGTCGGGGACAGAGTTTATCTTCGAGTATCTCCACTTCGAGGAGTTAAGCGTTTTGGAGTTAAAGGAAAGTTAGCGCCATGTTTTGTGGGGCCATACAAGGTTTTGGAACGCATGGGAGAAGTAGCGTACAATTTGGAATTACCTGAGGGATTGTCAGGAGTTCACGATGTGTTCCATGTTTCACAGTTGAAGAAGTGTCACGTAGAGATGGCTGATATACCACTGAGAGATACTGTGCCACTGGAAGCGATTCAGTTGAAAGAAGATTTGACCTATGAAGAGAAACCAGTTAAGATTCTAGAGCGTGCCAGTAGAGTTACCCGCAGTAAGGTTATCAAGTTTTGCAAAGTTCAGTGGAGCCACCACACCGAGGAGGAAGCCACCTGGGAGCGAGAGGAAGATCTACTCAAGGACCACCCTCACCTATTTGCTAGCCAACCCGAATCTCGAGGGCGAGATTCATCTTAAGGGGGGTAGGTTTGTAACATCCCAAATCTTCAATTTGGAATGTTATACATAGATCATCATTGCATATCATATTTTTGTTGCATTGTTGGCTCGATCCTAGAAATTCTACACAACTCAAGGACCCACGGAGAGAGTTGGGGATTTCGTTATTTTCATATTTGAGTTTTTCTCAAATTTTGAAAATAGGATCATTTGATTTTATTTATTTTATCTTCAATTATTTCTACTACCAAAATTTTAGAGAGGGAATAAAATGACTTTCCCAAAATAAAGAAATAATGAAGATTTAATAAAAAAATCAAATAAGATTTATTCTGGAGTTTTTCGCTTTTATTTGGATTTAGGAAAATGCGTGTTTTACAAAATTGAATTTAGGCCCCAAATAAATGTTCATCTTGTCCGGCTTGATTTTAGAATCCGGGGAAAATTTATTTCGGGATTTTTGGAGTCTTTTAGTATTTCTTTTTATTTTTCTTTTGCGCGGAATTATTTAAAAAAAACGCGTAACCGACCTACGGGCCGTGCGCGAGCGGGACTCCGCTCGGGGGGCACTATATATAGCGCCGCCCCGGCGCCCGAGGCCCAGCCGCCCCGACCCCGCCAGCCCACGCCGCCGGCCCACACTGCCAAACCCTAACCCTAGCCGCGCCGCCGCCAGATCCGCCGCCGCCGCCGCCAGCCGACGCCGCCACCGCCGGAGCCTCGCCGGACTTCGCTGCCTCCGCCGCCGAGGTTCGCCGCTGCCTCGTTTTCCGTGCCGATTTTTTTAGAAAACCGAGCGGTTTTCCGTCGGTTTATTTTCGTTTTTTTTAGTTTCGGTTTTTTTCGTTAGATCGGTTTTATTTTCGGTTTAGTATAGTTAGCGAGCATTCGCTCGTTTGTTTGTTTTAACGAACGTGTTCGTCAGATTAGTTTAGTTAACGATCGTTCGTTCGTTAACCCGTTCGTCGTTTTTTTCTTTTTCTCGGATTTAACCCGCGATTTTTCTGATCGCGATTCCTGATCCGATTTTCGTTTTAGTATAACTTTTCGCTTGCTTATCGGAATCAGGTGATTCAAGCGCCTGGAGTTTCGTCTTGAAACCCTCTTTCTGAATAACCTACTTAAACAAGTTTTTGCTTTTGTAAAATTTGATTTAGATCCAGATTAGTAAAACAAAGCTGTTTTCTTCCGCCATTTGACTTTCGTTGCTTTGTTTGATTTGTTTTTTTTTTGCAAACCGGAGTTCTTAAGTTGGACATTCTGGTTAGATCTTTTATTCGAGTTTTACCTGTGCATTAGATGAGTACTTATTGTATGCTTTTTTGTTTGTCTGCGATAGATTGCCTGGAGTGCGCCGCTTGTTACTTCGAGTCTCTAGGTCTCGCGGATCATCAGCAAGGCAAGTAACACTTTGATCATACCTTTTCTACTACCCAGTTTTTATGCATTAGATCTATCCTCAAACATTGCATGATTAGGATCTAATTAAATTGTGGGAAGGGAAGTAGATGAGGTAGTACCTATTACCTGTTTTATTATCAAACCCTTGGGAGTTACTTCTACATTTGCTTATTATGCCATGCTATGCAAGTAGACGTGGATTGGGTGAGTGTATCCATGACAGATGTGAGATTGTTCAATTAATGGTTTATTTAAGGTGGCAACTTAAACACACATCTGGGTGGATTGAGGCACCTGGTTTCTATCAGGACTTGCCTGTATTTCTTCGGACCGCCACCCATGCTCAAAGGGATCATGAGATTATTCAAACTAGAAACTTCTGTGTGCAGCCACATGCTATTATGGGCTCTAGCATAGTTGACTAAGTTGTGCGAACTCTTACGGGGTGGACTAGCAGATGTAGGGGATGTAGGTTGGTACGGTCTACCCCTATGTAAGGTGCAAGTGCTTCTGAAAGACTATGTCTCGGTCATCCGTTTCTCAAACACCATGTAGTGCGAGAAACCAAGCAGAGGCGATCGAGTCATGTGGGGAAAGTGCGCAAACCTCTGCAGAGTGTATAAACTAATCATGGTTAGCCGTGTCCCCGGTTATGGACATCTTGAGTATCTAGTACCTGGATATCATGTGAATCTCATCATGTTACTTTAATTAATATTGTTGGGTTGTTAATGAGTACTTTTTATTGGGATTGAGAATGCTGTCAACCATTCTCAATGTTTAACAACCACCATGATAGTTAAATAAATTTATTCTTTTGCAGTAGGGAAAAATTGGCTTTATGCAAAACTATAACCATAGAGCTTTACCACCAGCCAAATATGCATGTAGTATAGCTTATTTCAGTGTTATTCTCTATGTGTTACTTTGCCAGCATATTCCATGTGCTGACCCATTTTCGGGCTGGAACATTTCATGTTGCAGACTTTTCAGACAACGAATAAGATGCCTTTAGGTCGTGGTTCTATAATTAGTGATGCCGTTGGAGTTGATGGACTCGCTTATCTTCCAAGCCTTCCGCTATTATCGTTTTAGATGGCCTTAAGCCATATTTATTTCAATGAGTTCTCTTTTGAGACTTTCAATGTAATAAGTGTGTGATTGCTACTCTATTATAAATCCTCCAAGTACTGTGTGGTGTCAGCATTACTGATCCAGGGATGACACTGAGCATAGAGATCAGACTGTTTGAGGTCTGGTCGCTACAGCGCATCGCTATCCCGAGAAGTATTACGATGGCATGATGAAGGGCGCTTGTCTCGTGGCCGATGAATGTACCAAGGAAACGATCCTTGAGTAAATGTACCTCTGTTGTTGTTGTAATATTAAGACAAAGTTATGTTTGATTTAAAATATTACCTTCTGTGCTGTTGTTTATAAAATTCTGAAAGTAGGCCAGTCGTCGGCTTCCGCCCCCACGTAACTAGTACCGGGGTGTTCCTGGAAAAACCCGGATACTCTTTATCCAAATTTTTGGTCCCTTAAGGATGTATCCGGCGCAGCGAACAAGGTAATCAGACTATGTGGCTTTATAACTTTCACTTAGCCATAGAAGTCTACAATTTTAAATTTCGGCGAAGCCCCTAGGATTCGGAAGACCGAATTGGGGCCCTATATACGCCTAGATCGGACGAAGACGATTCCTCGCCTAAAGAGGAAAAATCTTTAAGGATTTTAAGACCTCTCGAACAACGACCAGCTCTCGTCACATCATGCCGGTCAGCTTTCGGCTTTCTCTACTGAGGTGCTCGTCCAGAAGAACGGGGACACAATCGCAGTAGTTCTCCCTGCGCTACCTTAGCCGATATAACGGAACGTAAGGTACCAAAACAAGGGAGCCGGGCAAACCCAACTATTGACCCAAGACGTGATTCAGAGCTGATGCATATAGTGCTATAAGTTCGGGGTGCCGCACTATTGAAAGTGTTCGGACTTGTTTTGCCGTATTATGATGTGCCATAAGAAGCCCCTGGCAAAATTGATCGTACCATGGTGTACGGAAGCAATATGAAATAAACATTTGTAAGAAAAATGCTCAAATGATAATAATAAGCTGGTGCTATGTATGATCTCCCATTGATGAATAATACGTTTAAGCATATGTTTACAATGGGTGCGTTTAAGCGGAAGTAAATAGGACTATTTAACATGTCCTATCCAAGGGCAGGCTGCATGTAGGTATATAAAACAGGTATAATGATCGTGAGTAGATTCCACCTGAGTATTTCCTTTTGTGCGCAAAGCCTGTTGCCTCCTTGGTTTTCTCTCCTATGTAAGTCCGACAATCCGGCTCTTCTGAAGAGGCTGTCCTAAAGCAATATCCCGAAAGATAAAAAAGGGAAGGTTATGAAGGTATGTTACGGTGATACCGCGCTGTTGACTGAGTCACTGCTGCGCCTCCGCCTGTGCCCATGGTATTTTGAGTGCGTAATTGTGTACACGTGGCACGAATGCTGCTTTGATGGGTCTTAAGCGGAGGCGGGACTGCTAATCGCGCTCTTTGCGTACATGGTGATCCTGTTGCAGGGCGCTCTGGACTCGCTTGATGGTGCTCGAAGTTGTCGCCGCCGGATTGGTGGTTTGTCGGAGGAGGCCGCATTGTACTTCCTCCGCGAGGGCTACAGTATCCTCTTCTGTATGGAGAGAGCAGTCCATATTTCCGTTGACTGTTATGACCCCATGTGGTCCTGGCATCTTGAGCTTGAGGTATGCATAGTGTGGTACCACATTGAATCTAGCGAATGCGGTTCGTCCGAGCAGTGCGTGGTAACCACTACGGAAAGGGACGATATCGAAGATTAACTCTTCGCTTCGGAAGTTATCCGGAGATCCGAAGACCACTTCCAATGTTATAGAGCCCGTACAATGGGCCTCTGCTCCAGGAATTACACCTTTGAAGGTGGTGTTGGTGGGCTTGATCCTTGAAGGGTCAATGCCCATTTTGCGCACTGTGTCCTGATAAAGCAGGTTCGGGCTGCTGCCGCCGTCCATAAGGACTCGCTTGAGGTGGAATCCGTCGATGATTGGGTCTAGGACCAATGCGGCTGAGCCGCTGTGACGGATGCTAGTAGGGTGATCCCTACGATCAAAGGTGATCGGACAAGCTGACCATGGGTTGAATTTGGGGGCGATTAGCTCCATCGCATAGACGTCCCGTAGTGCTCGCTTTCGTTCCCGCTTGGGAATGTGAATGGCGTAGATCATGTTGACCGTTTTCACCCAGGGGGGAAATTTCTTCTGTCCCCCCATGTTCGGACGCCGGGGCTCTTCGTCATCGTCGCTGTGCAGCCCCTTGTCCTTATGTTCGACATTTATTTTGCAGGCCTGTTTGAACACCCAGCAGTCTCTATTAGTGTGGTTGGCTGGCTTGTCCGGGGTGCCATGAATTTGGCACGAGCGCTCCAGTATACGGTCCATACTAGACGGTCCCTGATAGTTTCTTTTGAACGGCTTCTTCCGCTGACCGGACTTGGATCCGCTGAATCCGGCGTTGACTGCTGTGTCTTCAGTGTTGTCGCCGTTGTTATGTCGCTTATGTCTGTTGCGCTGTGGCTTGCCGATACTGTCGCGGACATCCGAAGTGCCAGAATATGGCGTAGTGCTGCTGCGAGCCAACCAGCTGTCCTCGCCCGCGCAAGAGCGGGTCATTAGTGTTGTGAGAGCTGCCATGGACTTGGGTTTTTCCTGGCCGAGGTGTCGGGTGAGCCACTCATCACGGATATTATGCCTAAAAGCCGCCAGGGCTTCGGCATCCGGACAGGCGACTATTTGGTTCTTTTTAGTTAGGAACCGAGTCCAGAATTTCCTGGCTGACTCTCTGGACTATTGAGTAATGTGGCTCAAGTCATCGGCGTCCGGTGGTCGCACATATGTGCCCTGGAAGTTGTCGAGGAATGCGTCTTCCAGGTTTTCCCAATTGCCAATGGAATTTGCTGGCATGCTGTTTAGCCAGTGCCAGGCGGGTCCTTTGAGCTTAAGGGGAAGATACTTGATGGCGTGTAGATCGTCTCCGTGGGCCATGTGAATGTGGAGAAGGAAATCTTCGATCCATATTGCGGGGTCTGTTGTGCCATCATATGATTCGATGTTTACGGGTTTGAACCCTTCTGGGAATTCATGATCCATCACTTCATCAGAGCAGAGGGGGTGCACGGGGCCTCTTTGCCAGCTATGTCGCTACGCAGTTCGAATTGGTCTGGGTGGCTGTGTTCGGCCCGGCCGGACTTGTTGATAATGTATCCGGCGTGACGGTCATCGTCGCGTGCTGGGGCGCGCCCCCGTGATCCGTAGATCGATCTTGGCTATCCTTCTTTGTTTCCCAGTATATCTTGCAGGTCTTGCCTGTTGCCCCGGGCCGTAGTGTATTGGCGTGGGGGTACGGGCTGGTATTCGGGCTGATATGCGGTTTTATCCTGGCCACGAGGTGGCCGGTCAGCCGTGTGGCGCTCGAGTCCATATTCCTCGGCTGCAAGGACTTCAGTCCATCTATCTGTGAGTAGGTCTTGATCAACTTGGAGTTGCTGCTGCTTCTTTTTCAGGCTCCTCGCAGTGGCCATAAGACGACGCTTGAAGCGTTCCTGCTCGACGGGGTCCTTAGGCACGCCGAACTCGTCGTCGCCGAGGCTAATCTCGTCTTCGGAGGGGGGCATGTAGTTGTACTCCTCCGGATATCCGTCAGTTGCCTGTTCGTCGGGGCTGACCAGCCAGTCTTCCTGCTCGGCCTGCTTGAAGGCAGGCTGATCAGGGTTGTATTCTTCTTCGGCACCATCCGGATTGTTTTCGTCTCCTAGGCCTGTATTGCTGTGGCGGGGCTTGGAGCGATGTCGACGACGCCCATGCTTTGCCTTTTTTTCCTGAGGGGTTATCCTCCGTTGCCTCATCGCCATTGGTTTCCTTCGGAGTGTCCACCATATATATATCATATGAGGAGGTGGCTATCAACTGCCATGTGAGCGGTGGTTCATGTACTTCTCATGCATCATCGTCCATACCGTCTATGTCTTCAAAGTCGAAGTCAAGCACGTCGATTAGATCATCGACCGTGGCAATGAAGTGGGTGGTGGGTGGGCAGCGAATTCCTTCGTCGCCTGCTTCCCACTCGAGCCGGACATAGTTCGGCCAAGAGCCTTCTGACAAAGAGCGAGACTTTAATGAGTTCAGCATGTCACCAAAGGGCGAGTGCTGGAAGATATCCGCAGCGGTAAACTCCGTTACTGGAGCCCAACCAGGCTCGGCGGGCTCGGGAGCACGCGGACTGGAACCTACAACCGGATATGAGTCCGGGGGTCCAAAGTCACAGGCTTCCTTAGTAGTGAGGCCTGTGTTCGGCTCTACCGCCGATGAGTGTGCGGCCTGCGGGGCGGGGTCCATCCACCCGTCCTTGGGCCATGCAGTTTGCTCCGGATTTAGGTCCGGGACTACTGCAGGGGTGATACGTCTCCAACGTATCTATAATTTTTGATTGCCCCATCCTACTTTATCTACTGTTTTAGGCAATATTGGGCTTTATTATCCACTTTTATATTATTTTTGGGACTAACCTATTAACCGGAGGCCCAGCCCAGATTTGCTATTTTATGCCTATTTCAGTGTTTCGAGAAAAAGGAATATCAGACGGAGTCAAAACGGAACGAAATCAACTGGAGAAGTTATTTTTGGAAGGAAAGCAACCTAGGGAACTAGGAGTGCACGTCAGGGGAGATACGGGCTTCCCACAAGGGTGGGGGGCGCGCCCCCCCCGGCGCGCCCCCCTGCCTCGTGGGGCCCTCGTAGCTCCTCCGACGTACCCCCTGCACCCATATATACTCTTGTACCCCAAAACTTCCAGAACAGAAGATAGATTCAGAGTTCCACCGCCGCAAGCCTCTATAGCCACCAAAAACCTCTCGGAAGCCCGTTCCGGCATCCTGCCGAAGGGGGCACCCATCACCGGTGGCCATCTTCATCATCCCGGCGCTATCCATGACGAGGAGGGAGTAGTTCACCCTCGGGGTTGAGGGTATGTACCAGTAGCTATGTGTTTGATCTCTCTCTCTCATGTTCTCTCTCGTGTTCCTCTATGGCACGATCTTGATGTATCCCGAGCTTTGCTATTGTAGTTGGATCTTATGATGTTTCTCCCCCTCTACTCTCTTGTGATGAATTGAGTTTCCCCTTTGAAGTTATCTTATCAGATTGAGTCTTTATGAGAACACTTGATGTATGTCTTGTCGTGATTATCTGTGGTGACAATGGGATATCATGTGCCACTTGATGTATGTTTTGGTGATCAACTTGCGGGTTTTCGTGACATTGGGAACCTATGCATAGGGGTTGGCACACGTTCTTGACTCTCCGATAGACTTTGGGGCACTCTTTGAAGTACTTTGTGTTGGTTGGATGAATCTGAGATTGTGTGATGCATATCGTACAATCATGCCCACGGATACTTGAGGTGACAATGGAGTATCTAGGTGACATTAGGGTTTTGGTTGATTTGTGTCTTAAGGTGTTATTCTAGTATGAACTCTTTTATAGATTGATCCGAAAGAATAACTTTGAGGTGGTTTCGTACCCTACCATAATCTCTATGTTTGTTCTCCGCTATTTGTGGCTTTGGAGTGACTCTTTGTTGCATGTTGAGGGCTTGTTATATGATCTATCTATGTTATTATTGTTGAGAGAACTTGCACTAGTGAAAGTATGAACCCTAGGCCTTGTTTCCTACCATTGCAATACCGTTTACGCTCACTTTTATCATTAGTTACCTTGCTGTTTTTATATTTTCAGATTACAAAAACCTATATCTACTATCTATTTTGCACTTGTATCACTATCTCTTCGCCGAACTAGTGCACCTATACAATTTCCCATTGTATTGGGTGTGTTGGGGACACAAGAGACTCTTTGTTATTTGGTTGCAGGGTTGCTTGAGAGAGACCATCTTCATCCTACGCTTCCTACGGATTGATAAACCTTAGGTCATCCACTTGAGGGAAATCTGCTACTGTCCTACAAACTCGTGCACTTGCAGGCCCAACAACGTCTACAAGAAGAAGGTTGTGTAGTAGACATCAAGCTCTTTTCTGGCGCCGTTGCCGGGGAGGCAAATGTAAAGGGCACTCACTCACACCCCGTCAACTAAGCTCTTTTCTGGCGCCATTGCCGGGAGGTGAGTGCTTGAAGGTATGTCTTTAGATCTTGTAATCGAATCTTTTTGTTTCTTGTTTTAGCACTAGTTAGTCTATAAAAGAAAACTACAAAAAAATGGAGTTGAGTCTGTCTCATATGCTTCACCTTTTTAATATCTTTCGTGAGTATGATGGAAAGGATAATTGTGCTCAAGTGCTAGAAGAAGAAATCTCTAAATTGTTTGGCACTAAATCTTTGAATGATGAGCATGATTGCAATGTTGTTAGTACGAATTCCCTTAATATCCATGCTGCTAATGATATGCAAAGCCACAAGCTTGGAGAAGCTATGTTTGATGAAGATGATATTTTTTGTCCCCCAAGCTTTGATGAGCAAATTTACGATGATGAAAGCATGCCTCCTATCTATGATGATTATTGTGATGATACGTATGCCATAAAGAAGAAGTTTGCTTATGAGGAGAGTAGTAAATTTTCTATGCTAGTAGATCATGAAAAGAATGCTTTATGAGCAAATTTTCTATGCTACTGAAAATTATTATGAGGGAGGAGCATATGGTTGTAGGAATTGCAATAGTATCAAGTTTCCTCTCTATGTGCTTAAAATCTTAAAGTTATGCTTGTTTTGCCTTCCTATGCTAGTTGATTATTGTTCCCATAAGTTGTTTGCTCACAAAATCCCTATGCATAGGAAATGGGTTAGGCTTAAATGTTCTAGTCATGTGCTTCATGATGCTCCCGTTATGTTTCAATTCTTATCTTTTATGTGAGCTTCATTGTCATCATCATGCCTAGCTAGAAAGGCATTAAAGAAAAGCGCTTGTTGGGAGACAACCCAATATTTATCCTTACTATTTTTGTGTGTACACATGATTATTATACTGTAATAATCATGGTTTATCGCTTATGTTTCAATAAAGTGCTAAGTAAGACCTTTAGGATAGCTTACGGTTATAGTTGTGTTGATCCTGCTGAAAATCAGAAACTTTTGCACCCAGTAAATTAGTTTTGATATTTCACAGAAACGTGATTTTGATCTGATTCGTTTTGCTATGGATTCGTACACAAATTTCTTAGGACTTCCTAATTTGGTAGGAGTTTTGGAGTTCCAGAAGTATACGTTTGATACATATTACTACAGACTGTTATATTTTTGACAGATTCTGTTTTCTATGTGTTGTTTGCTTATTAGAACTATAAGTAGTATCGGAGGGTATGAACCATAGATAAGTTGAAGTGCAGTAGATATTACACCAATATGAATTTAGAATGAGTTCATTACACTACCTAAGTGGTGGTTTTATTTTCTTATACTAACGGAGCTCACGAGTTTTCTGTTAAGTTTTGTGTTGTGAAGTTTTCAAGTTTTGGGTAAAGATTCGATGGACTATGGAATAAGGAGTGGCAAGAGCCTAATCTTGGGGATGACCAAGGCACCCCAAGGTAATATTCAAGGACAACCAAGAGCCTAAGCTTGGGGATGCCCCGGAAGGCATCCCCTCTTTCGTCTTTGTTCATCGGTAACTTTACTTGGAGCTATATTTTTATTCACCACATGATATGTGTTTTGCTTGGAGCGTCATTTTATTTTGTTAGTATTAGCTTGCTGTTATTTAGAATAAAGTTTTGCATCTTTAGTTTCAATAAAGAAGTCAAGGATAGCCTTTGCCATGCTTATTTTGCTAGTATACATGTTGCTGTTTGAAAACAGAAAGTTTACCGCTGTTGCAAAAATGCCCTAGAAAAGTCAGAGAGTGGTATAATGTTGAATCTTTTTGCATATTGAGATCTGACAAATTTATTACAGTGGGAATTTTAGTTCATAATTTTTGGAGTTAGGGAAGTATTGATACTCTTGCACTCTTTACAGACTGTACTGTTTTGGCAGAGTGCTGTTATGTTTGCATTGTTTGCATATGTTTGTTTGTTTAATGATTCTATTTGTGGATAGGAGTATTAAATATGCAGAGGCATTTAGTATGCAATGTTGAATAATAATTTTAGTGATTTGTTACAGTAGAAAACGACAAGGTTTTGCATTGGTTTATACTAAGCTATCTCACGAGTTCTTCGCCGAACTAGTGCAACTATACAATTTACCATTGTATTGGGTGTGTTGGGGACACAAGAGACTCTTTGTTATTTGGTTGCAGGGTTGCTTGAGAGATACCATCTTCATCCTATGCCTCCTACGGATTGATAAACCTTAGGTCATCCACTTGAGGGAAATCTGCTACTGTCCTACAAACCTGTGCACTTGCAGGCCCAACAACGTCTACAAGAAGAAGGTTGTGAAGTAGACATCAAGGGGTAATATCCCGAGCACTGCCCGACAGCAGGTCTAGCCGTGCTCATCGTGACTGCCCGGCACTCCTGGCACAAGCACTATTCCGTCGAAGATCAAGTCTCCGCGGATATTGGCCGTGTAGTTCAGGTTTCCGAACCTGACCTGGTGGCCAGGGGCGTAGCTGTCGATCTGCTCCAGATGGCCAAGCGAATTGGCCCGCAGTGCGAAGTCGCCGAACACGAAGATCTGTCCGGGGAGAAAAGTTTTGCCCTGGACCATGTTGTCGACGATTGAAGGCGCCATCAAGCCCTGCAGCGACGACACAGAGGAACTCTCAATGAAAGCACCAATGTCGGTGTCAAAACTGGCGGATCTCGGGTAGGGGGTCCCGATCTGTGCGTCTTGGGATGATGGTAACAGGAAGCAAGGGACACAATGTTTACCCAGGTTCGGGCCCTCTTAATGGAGGTAAAACCCTACTTCCCGCTTGATTAATATTGACGATATGAGTAGTACGAGAGTAGATCTACCACGAGATCGTAGAGGTTAAACCCTAGGAGCTAGCCTATGATGATTATGATTGTAGTTGTGATCGACCTTCTAAGGACCAACCTCTCCGGTTTATATAGACACCGGAGAGGGCTAGGGTTTACATGGAGTCTGTTACAAGGAAGGAAATATAATAGCCGGATCGCCAAGCTTGTCTTCCACGCAAAGGAGAGTCCCATCCGGACACGGGACGGAGTCTTGAGTCTTGTATCTTCACGCTCCAATAATCCGAACGAAGTATATAGTCCGGCTGTTCGGATTCCCCCTAATCCAGGACTCCCTCAATGGGCAGCATCAACGCGTGGGTCGACTTCGAGGAGGCCTTTGTCCGCAACTTCACGGGGACCTACAAGCGACCCGGCCACCCCAGCCAGCTCGCCATGTGCGTGCAGGGGCCCACGAAGACGGGTCGTGAGTACCCCGCATGCTGGACCGAGCTCCGAAATAGCTGCGGGGGCGTCCATGAAGTCCAGGCGATCCAGTATTTCGTCAGTGGGTGCCGAGACAGCACCCTCCTCAAGCACAAGCTCTTGCACTCCGAGCCGACCACCATGACCGCGCTCATGGTGACGGCGGACAAGTACGCCAACGCCGACTCCACCATGAAGATCCATGTGGCACTGGATGAGGCCGGCAAGGTGAAGCCGGTCCCCCCCCCCCCGAAGCCGACCGGCGAAAGCAGTCGGCAGCAACATCACCAGAACAACAAGCGCAAGGCCGAGCAGCCGGTGCAGTGTCACGACAACCGAGCAGACCAGCAAGATGGCATGGCAACCCGCCATGAGTTTCGAAGAGATGCTCGACGCCCCATGCAAGCACCACAGCGGTGCAAGACCCTCCACGCACACACTTTGGCAGTGCGCCATCACGAAGCGCATCTTGAGGGGAGACGTCCCGCCCCCATCGGCTCCGGCTCTAGCTCCAGGCGCAGGGCAGCCGCCTCCGCCTCCCGCTGGCGGCGCGATTCGGAACGACGCCTACCCAGACTAGAACGCGGCCTATGTCGTCTTCACCAGCCTCAGCGATGACAAGCGCATTGAGCGCCTTCTTCGGCAGGAGGTGAACACCGTCGTCCCGACCAAGCTGGAGTTCATGCATTGGTCGGAACGGCTGATCACATGGACCCGGGAGGATCACCCAGCGGTCATGCCAAGTCCGCGTGGATATGCTCTCGTCCTCAACCCCACCATCATCGCGCGGCGTACATGCAAGTTCTCCCGAGTCCTCATCGATGACGGCACCAGCATCAACATCCTCTACCGCGACACGATGACCAAGCTCGGCCTCAAGGCCGAGGACCTGGAGCCAACATAGATGATCTTCCACGGCATCGTGCCCGGCCTCTCCTGCTCTCACATTGGCCGGGTCCGGCTCGATGTCCTGTTTGGCGACACCAGCCACTTCCGACGCGAGCCGATCTGGTTCGAGGTGGTGGACCTGTCCAGCGCGTATCATGTGCTGCTGGGCCGGCCCGCGCTCGCCAAGTTCATGGTGGTTCCCCACTACGCGTACCTGAAGATGAAGATGCCGGGTCCCAAGGGCCTGATCACGATCACCAGCGATTACCGCAAGTCCCTGGAGTGCCCTCGAGACGGCGCCAAGTTGGCCGAGTCGCTGGTCATTTCCGAGGAGCGGCGCCAGCTCGACCGGATCGTCGCCATGGCAGGTGAGGCCTCCGCCGCGTCGATCCCAACCACGAACCCGTCCGACGAGGCTGCCATCAAGCCCTCCAAGGAGACCAAGAAAGTGAAGCTCAACCCAGAAGACCCTAGCTGCAGAAAGTACGTAGTCGTAGGCGCCCGCCTCTCGACAGCAAATAGGAAGGCGAGCTCGTCGACTTCCTCCGTGAGAATCGGGATATCTTCGCATGGACCCCCAAGGACATGCCGAGTATCCCGAGGAAGTACGCCGAGCACAAACTTCACATCCGTAAGGACGCCAATCCTGTCCGTCAACCCCTACGACAATTTTCCAAAGAGAAGAGAAGAACCATTACTGAAGAGGTCACCAAGCTTTTGGAGGCCGGCTTCATAATGGAAGTGTTTCACCCCGAGTGGCTGGCCAACCCAGTCCTCGTCCTGAAGAAGAACAAGACCAGGCGCATGTGTATCGACTACACTAGCCTCAACAAGGCCTATCCCAAGGATCCGTTCGCTCTCCCACGGATCGACCAAGTCATCGACTCGACCGCCGGGTGCAAGCTCCTGTCCTTCCTGGACGCTTACTCCGGCTACCACCAGATCAAGCTGGACCCAGTCGATGCCCTGAAGACGCCCTTCATCACGCCCTTTGGGGTGTACTACTACATCACCATGTCATTCGGCTTGAAGAACGCTGGCGCCACCTTCCAACGCTGCATGCAGAAATGCCTGCTACCGCAACTCGGCCGCAACATCCACGTGTACGTGGACGGCATCGTGGTGAAGACCAACCAACACCTCATGCTCCTCGATGATTTGAAGGAAAAATTCGCCAATGTCTGTGAATACAAGGTCAAGGTCAACCCAGAAAAATGCGTTTTCAGCATTCCGGCCGGAAAGCTACTCGGCTTCCTCGTCTCAGAACGCGGCATTGAGGCAAACCCGGAGAAGATCAAGGCCATCGAGCACATGCACAAGCCGGCTAGGCTGCGCGACGTCCAGAAGTTCACCGGGTGCTTGGCCTCGGTCAACCGGTTTCTAAGCCGGCTGGGCGAGAGGGCGCTCCCCCTGTATCAGCTGATGAAGAAGACGAGTCCGTTTGAATGGAACGGCAAGGAAGATGAGGCCTTCCAAGACCTCAAACGCATGCTCTCCACCGCGTCAGTCCTGGCCGCACCGACCAACAAGGAGCCACTGTTGCTCTACATAGTCGCGACCTCGCGGGCGGTCAGCACGGTGCTGGTGGTCGAGCGACCAGAGAAGGGCAAGATCCAAGCTGTCCAGCGCCCAGTCTACTACCTGAGCGAGGTGCTCTCCATCTCCAAGTAGAACTACCCGCACTACCAGAAGATGTGTTACGGCGTGTACCTCACAGCCAAGAAGCTGAAGCAGTACTTCCAAGAGCATGTCGTCACCGTCGTCAGCACGGCGCCTATCAGAGAAATCATCGGGTGCAGGGACGCCTCTAGCCGGGTCGCCAAGTGGGCGATCCAGCTAGCTGGCCACACCATCCTCTACGAGCCCCGCACCATGATCAAGTCTCAGGCCCTGGCCGACTTCCTCTTCGACTGGACCAAGACCCAGTACCTGCCGCCACCTCCCGACTCGACACATTGGCGCATGCACTTAGACGGGTCCAAGATGCGTCTCGGCTTAGGGGCCGGCATCGTACTGTCATCCCCAAAGGGCGACCGGCTCCGCTACGCGCTCCAGATCTACTTCCCCGCCTCCAACAAAGTTGCCGAGTATGAAGCCCCTGTGCACGGCCTCCGGCTTGCCAAGGAACTCGGCATCCGGCGCATCCTGTGCTACGGCAACTTGGACCTAGTGGTGCAGCAGTGCTCCGGCGAGTGGAAAGCTCGCGACTCAAACATGGCAAGCTACTGCTTCCTCGTCCAGAAGCTGTCCGGATCCTTCGAGGGCTGCGAGTTCCTCCATGTCCCGCGCGTAGAGAATGAAGCAGCCAACACGCTCGCCAAGATCGCCTCGTCACAACAAGCCATCCCGTCCGGCGTCTCCCTCGAGCACCTACGCAAGCCATCCGTCAAGCCATCACCGGACTCCGAGTCAATTCACATTCAAGACGATCCGGCCGCACCTCAACCCTGCCCGGGGACTGCTGAACCCGGCTCGGGGACTGCTGAACCCGGCCCGGGGGCTGCCCAGCTCAACCCGGGCACCATCAACCCGGACCCAACCGTCACCAACTCCGACCCGGGGGCTGCTCAACCCGGCTCGGGGGCTGCCGACTCGGAACCCACCTCGGTGGCCGTCTTCGCCGTGGTAGCAGCTCCATCCTTGGCCATCCCAATATCAGAATTTCTGGAGAACGGGGTTCTCCCCATGGACGAGACCGAAGCTCGGCAAGTTCAGCGCAGGGCATCCGCCTACAACATCATCAACAACGAGCTCATCAAGCCCAGCTCTACCGGTGTGTTCTAGCGCTGCGTCGAGCAGGATCACGGCATCGACATCCTCCTCGACATTCACCAGGGCGAGTGCGGGCAGCACACCGCATCATGATCCCTGGTGGCCAAGGCGTTCCGCCATGGTTTCTATTGGCCCACGGCCCTCGAAGACGCCAATTCGCTCATTCTCAAATGTGAAGGGTGCCAGTGCTTCAGCAAATGCAGCAACCAGCCGGCGTCAGCACTCCGCACCATACCGGTCGCTTGGCCCTTCGCGGTCTGGGGACTCGACATGGTGGGACCCTTCAAAACCGCTCGAGGCGGCATGACGCACTTGCTGGTGGCAGTGGACAAGTTCACCAAATGGATCGAGGCAAGAGCAATCAAGAAACTGGACGGGCCAACAGCTGTCTGGTTCGTCAAGGACATAGCGGTGCACTACGGCATGCCAAACAGCATCATCACCGACAACGGCACCAACTTTGCCAAGGGCGCGCTTGAGCAATACTGCTCCATCTCCGGCATTCGCCTCGACCTGGCCTCCGTTGTGCATCCGCAGTCCAACAGGCAGGTCGAGCGGGCCAACGGACTCATCCTATCTGGCATCAAGCGGCGACTCGTCGAGCCACTCATCCGCTCACCCGGCAGCTGGCTCGATGAGTTGCCGGCCGTTCTCTGGAGTCTCCGCACCTCGCCGAATCGGTCGAACGGGTTAACCCCATTCTTCCTCGTCTACGGAGCCGAAGCCATCATCCCGACCGACGTCGAGTTCGACTCGCCGCGCGTCGCGATGTACACTGAAGCCAAAGCCAAAGAAGCTCGCGAAGACGGCGTCAACCTGCTCGAAGAAGCACGTCTCCTGGCGCGCAGTCGCTCGGCCATCTACCAGCAAGGTCTGAGGCACTACCACAGCGAGAAGATTAAGCCCCTCGCATTCCGCAAGGGCGACCTTGTACTCCGCCTCGTCCAAGAGCAAGTAGGTCAGCACAAGCTGTCCCCTCCATGGGAGGGCCCATTCATCGTGAGCAGGGCCTTGCGCGATTGCAACGCCTACTACCTCATCAATGCACACAAGTCAAAGAAGCTCAAGAAGGACACCGCCGGTGAAGAAACGACACGGCCGTGGAACACGGAACTCCTTCGCCCATTTTACAGTTAGCCGCACGAGTGTATGTATCGCCGCCTTTTGTAAACGCATGAAACTAGGGGGTCCCCGAACGAGACTTGGGGGCTACCTTTTGTCGACTAATTTATTGCGTCCTTATTTTTTCTGCATCACTATACCACTTAACCCGGCCACCGGTCCAATTCGCTTGACCCGGGGGCTCGGGAGCTGGCTGGCTCGATAGCCACCCCGCTGCCTTACTTGGTGATTTCTGATAAAAGTTAGGATGCCGCGGTCCCTCACTTCACCCTAAAAGCCACAGATCCAGCTTTGGCTGTCGGCTGGCAAGCACAACGGGCCAAAGCTCCTGTACATTTCATACACTAAGTCAAAGGCTGCCGGGTCGATCAACCCGGCCCGCCACTTACCAAATGAACAGCCGCACGACCGGCTGCTTGCCAACCGGCTTTGCCGGATTGCCGCCAGCCCGCCCAGTGGGTGTTTCGCTCGCTCTCAAACGTTTCCAAAGACCCAAGTCCTGTGCGCCCTCCTTTTAAAAAATCGAACTCCTTGTCACGGACCGGAGCCTCGGCCGTCTGACTCGAGGGGGGGGGGTGATTTGAGAAAGGAAAAAAGCATGAAATCGGTTCGGGAAACAGAAAGCAAAAAAGCAAAGACACTCACGACATTTACAACATAGATATTTAAACAGAAGGCCCACAGCCGGAGTTCATTACACCCTAAAAAACCCCAGTGGGTGGGTGGACCTGCTACTTAACAAATTCTGCATAAAGTGTCTCAGGCATCTCCAGCGCCGCGTGGCGACGTCGACGGCTCTCCCCTGGCGGCCTCCGGCTCCGGCGAGACACCGGTGTCCTCCTCGGCATCTGTATCGCCGTAGACGCCCGTATCCTCCGAGCTCCCCTTCGGGTCATAGAGAAGCAAGCCGTAGTTGTCGCCATCCATGGCCCTGCCGTCTTTCGTCCGCTCCGGATGGAACTCATCATGGAAGGCGAACTCGGCGATGTAGCTGCCTTGGGAGGCGATCCACCCGGCCTGCTCCTGCAGCAACTGCTTCGAGCCGGCCCGCTGGCCCATCAACGCGTCCAGCTGAAGATCCGGATGCCAAGACAGCGCAAACCGGAGCGCCATCTCGGCACCGGCACGAGCGGCGGAGACGCGCCACTCGCCAAGACGGTCCGGACCCGCCTCCAGCCAGCGCGCCAGGCACGTGAAGCTGCTCAGCACGGCGGAACCCGGCCAAAGAGCCTTCATCATTGCGGTACCGGCCTGGGACAACCGCTCCATCTGCGTCCCTAGGACCCGCAGGTGGGCCTCAGCAGCGGCGATCATCTCCGGGAAGGTCCAGACTGTCCGTGGATCCATCCCAGACCCAACAACGCCGGTCGGGTCGCGTTGATAGCAGACGGCTTCCTCCACCAGCCGCTGCGTCTCCGGGAAGGCCTCTGCCGCAAAGAAAGAAGCAAGTTTGAAAAACAACAAGGAAGATAAAACCGGGTCCCGACCTGGCAAGCTACTTGAAGCAGCACTTACTGGAAAAGGACTCTTCCAGGTGCTGCGCCTCAAGGAACGTACCACGCCGCTCTCGCTCCATGGCGCGGTCGCGCTCCTCGAGCGCCTTCTCCAGAGTGGCCGCCTTGGCAAGGGCCGCCTTCGGCTCGGCATCCTTGTCTTCGGCCGCCTTCTCGGCTACCTCGCGGCGGCGGGCTTCGTCCTCACGGGCCCCCTCGGCCATGGTGACCTGCCCCCACAGGCGCTCCACCTCGGCCTGGAGCCGGCCCTTGTCGTCGGCCAGCTGGCTGCGCTGCTGGTCCGCCTCCACCAGGGCCCGCTGCACCTCTGCGACCTTGACGGCTTCCGCCTTGAGAAGCTCCACCTCGGCCTCAAGACGGCCCTTGTGACCCGCTAGCTGCTCATGCAGCCGGTTGGCCTTGTCAAGAGACCGCCGGGCTGCGGCCGCCTCCACCCTCGCCTGCGCCGCCTCCACGCCAAGACGGCCGGAGTCGGCAACAAGCCGGTCGTAATGATGACTGGCCCGGAGCAGCCGAGTCCACCAAGACAACACCTCGGCTGTGAAAAAGAAGGAATCAGCAGAAGAAAAGAGCAAGACATAAGATTTGGCCCAATTGTTACACAATTGGCCCGAATCTCGGGGGCTACACCCAGTGGGTGCACTAGCACGCCCCCACTAAAAAAGAGCACAAGAGTACCTGCAGCGATGCAGAGCTCTTCCTCCTTAGCAGCAAGCTGCTTCACGAGCTCCCGGTGCTTGCCCAGGAGACGGTTGTAGGCGGCAACCCAGAAGGCGTCCAGATGCTGAAGAAATCAGAAGTCAAATGCAAGGCCAACGCTCTAGAATATCCGACCCAACTACTACATAGTTGGCCCGGATCTCGGGGGCTACACCCAGTGGGTGCGCTGGCACGCTCCCACAAAGAAGAAATTACGAAGAAGTAAAAAGACTTACTAGCACGGCGCGCTCCAGGTCGCGCGTCCGCTCCACCTCGGCCTGGGCGAAGGCCTCAAGCCGCTCCGTCTGACCCCGTAGGCGGCGGCTGACCGCGTCCAGCGCCGCCTCCTCCTTGGTCTGGGGCCCGAAGATAGTGGCGCCCCCACTCCGCGCCAGCGGCGGCTTGGGGCCCTCCCTGCCAGGAGACCAAGGCGTACCCCCGGTGGCCGCTTGTGACGCGGCCAGCACCTACTCCAACGCCCCTCCTGGCACCGACGATGACCCGGATGCCAGGATGCCCTGCGACGCCACCACCGGCCCAGCTGCCAGGGTGGCCTCCAGCACCGCCGCCCGCGGTACCTCCTCCGTAGCCGGCGGCACCTCCGGCACCGCGGCCCGCAGCGCCTCTTCCAAGACGACGCCGCCTCCACTACCATCAGCCCCCGCGCGCTCCACCACATCGGCTCGCGGCGGGGTGTCGTCCCCCACCTCCACGACCTCCTGGTCGAGGATCACCGCCATAGCCCGGCCTCCACGGCCGCGCTCCCTCACCGACGATGGCTCAAAGACGATCGCCGCCACCATCGTACCCTCCAGCATCTCGCGCCAGGCCGGCTCTACGTCGGATCGCGCCCATGCCGCCGCCGCGTCGGTCCAGGCTTGGACCGACGCCGCCTCCAGCTCCGCATCGGCCCGGTTCCTGTCCCGCCAGGCCAAGGCCTCAGCGTCGCTCGGGTCCAGGCCAAGTTCCGAGTCGGCCCGCCCCTCCGCCTCGCCCTGTTCGGCGAGATCGGACCGGTTCATGCGGAACGCGGCTCCTTCAGCAGCCGCGGCCTCCGCCTCTGCCCTCGCCAGCGCGATTGGCGACCTGAAGAAGAAGGCAGAATAAGCAAAAAAAGGGGGAGCAAGACTAAGCTCGAAAAACCCAGGCGCAAAAAAGAAATGAAGCTTACCCCATCAAGACCGGGACCGGGGCTGGCCTCCCATGCCCACTGCCGCGCTTCTTCTTGGCCGGCCTCACAGCCACCGCCGGGTCCGCCGTGCGCTTCAGTGCCCGGGGGCGCAGCACGATGCTATCTTTTCCAAGCGGGCGGCTCGGCGCCTCCCCATGAGAGGACTCGACTCTGCCCGTGTCGCCGCCTCCCCCGCCCAATGCCGCTACACCAACAGCCGGCGTCAGCATCGCCTGCAGCACGACCCGATCAAATAGATCAAATGAAGAAAGAAAGATGCAAGACTTACCCGCGCGACGCCCAGCGCCGGCGTCAGACTCGGCCACCTCCTCCTCGCCGAGAGCTGCGGGCTCCACTAGCGCCGCCGGCACCACCTGCGACGGAGCCCAAGCATAAGGATGCCAAATCGCGTTCAGAAGAATCTCCCGCGTCGCGTCAGGGCGGATGAGAAGATGCGCGGCAGCAAAATAAGAAGACCAAACACTAACCTGCGGTGCCGGGTTCACCTGGCTGTACCGCGCCTTGCCGAACCGCTAGTCATCTCCAAGGTTGGCCTTGGAGATGTCGTTCACACCACGCACGACCTGCTCCGCGGATAGCCGCGTTGACCCCATGCAGTTGGGGTCCTGCAGGCCGATCATATCGCCGATGAGGTAGGAGCGCCTCTGAAGCGGAAGGACCCGGCGGGTGATGAACGCGACAAGGAGGTCGGTGCCGGTGAGCCCCTCCTGTGTCCTCATCACCGTCACCCGCTCGCAAAGATTGATGATCTCCTGCGACGGGCGCCAGAGCGAGTAGCCCCAGTTCATCTTCGCCCGCGGCGGTGCGATGGCGAAGGGCGGAAGGTTGATGAGGTTCGCGCCCTAGTTGCGGATGTAGAAGAAAGATTTCTGCCACTTATTGGCAGAATCCTCTAGCGGGATCTTGGGGAAATCGGCCCCCGACCGCTTCGTGATGACGGCAGTGCCGCAGTCGGCGAACTCCTCGGCCAACGGGCCCTGCTGTTTCAAGGGAAGAAGCGCGCCCAGAGGTCGATCATGGGCTCGACCCCCAGGTATCCCTCGCAGAGCGTGAAGAAATCGGAAAGCTGCACGATGGCGCCGACGCCAAGATGGTGCGGCTGGAGCCCAAAGAACTCCAAGAACGTGCGGAAGAAGGTGCTCGTCGGCAGCCCAAATCCGCGCTCAAAATGCATGAGGAAGACCACACATTCCTGCTCCTCAGGCCGAGGCCTTTGCTCGCCGTGCGGTAGGCGAACACTGACGTCCGTCTCCCGCGGCAGTCGCCGCGACGCTCGGAGCCGGGTGATGTCATCGGCGGTGATGTTCGAGCCCATCCAGGAGCCCGACGACAGCGGCATGATCAGAAGAAGAGGAAGACAAAGATGGACGACGGAGGAAGCTCTGCTTGGAGCAGCAGACGCTGTAGTGCGTCGGTTGCAAAGGGTAGGGCAAAAGCAAAGGGACAGGAGGGCGCGAGCGAGAATAATGTCCACCGCCCCCTGCCCCCACCCTGATTTATAGCCCCCGGTTCAAACGTGGGGGAGTGGGATCGTCTGCACGCGCCCGTCACACTACCCCGCAATAAGTGCGCATGTACATGTGCAGTAACTGATCAGGGAAGTGTAACCGGCCCCCAGACACCGCAACAAATCCGCAAGCGTGGGCCAAGGGCGTGCAGCGGCGGGCCCTGGCCCATCGCCCGGTCCTATCACGCGCGTGGCCTGTCAGGCCCCTCCGACTTCCAGGCGCCACGTGGCGCCTGCACGAAGCCCAAGGGACCGCCTCAAGATTCGACGGACTCCTCGGTTCTCGCCACGGCCGGGATGCCGTGATCCGGTTTCCGAGAAAACCGGCACACAGTGGGTGTTGCCGGACACGGCACTCGCAGAATCTGCCTTGCTAAAGGGGGAAACTGCGAAGGCCCACTCATCCGAAGACGGCGGACCTTCACAACCTCAGGGACTACTGTCGGGGGGATGAACCCCGGGTAGGCAAAGGAACCCGGATCCTTTTCGAAAACAGCAGGGCCCGCATCGCCCCGCAAACCAGCACGCGCCTGGCCGGGTCGCTCTACCCGGTAGGGCCCGTGACCCGGCTAGACTCTCCAACCCGGCAAGGTACGTCGACCCGGACTCAGCAACTGGGCAAGACAATTCGACCCGGTGCAACCAAGGCTTCCCCAGCAAGCCAGCCCCACCCGTGGAGTCCACGGCAACCCAGCCACGGGTCAGCTCCCGTCCCATCCAGGTCGTACGATGGGACGAGAGCTCAACCACCGATGACCAAGACAACAGTGTTTCCACCCATACCTGTGGTCAGACGGGGCGTGGCAATAGTGCCCCACACCTACCCGCTGACCGAGGCTGGCACGGCAACAGTGCTCCCGCCCTCACCGCTGACGACAACAAGTGGCAGCCTGACGGAGAGCACTATACATTACTCAACTCGGCCACGCCCTGACGATCGACAAAACGGCACACAATTCCCTTAGGCACATGGGGCCCGCACCTAGGGGAACCCGGCGAACCACAAGCCCTCAAGTGGGACCCAGCACGGCGTCCCGGACACCGACAATACGGACCCACCGACTCGGCATATTACCATTGTAACCCTGGGTGGGTTGGTCTATAAAACCCACCAGGAAAGAGAGAGAGAGAGGACAGGTAATGCAAAGCTGCCTGTGAGAAACAAACAGAGCCAGCGAGCATAGGACTAGCCACCCGACAACAACACCGGGGAGAAGGAGCAGCCCAAGCCTTGGCCAGCTTCCTTCCTCCTCCATACAGCTCTAGGAGCAACATTGTACTATCGATCATCCAACCACACTCGGCAGGATTGGGGGTATTATCTCTCCAGAGAGCCCCGAACCTGGGTATGTCCGGCGTCCCGCGCCCGCTCATGCTAACCTCGCCTCTGGAGCCCACCAGTGCCCTCGAGCCTCCTCCTTTTTTTAGCCATCCCTTGGCATCTGCCGTGCACCCACCACGACATATTCTTTCTGTTCAATCTATCATAGAGTTCGTACTAGAATAACACCTTAAGACACAAATCAACCAAAACCCTAATGTCAACTAGATACTCCATTGTCACCACAAGTATCCGTGGGCATGATTATACGATATGCATCACACAATCTCAGATTCATCTATTCAACCAACACAAAGTACTTCTAAGAGTGCCCCAAAGTTTCTACCGGAGAGTCAAGACGAAAACGTTGCCAACCCCTATGCATAAGTTCACAAGGTGAACCCGCAAGTTGATCACCAAACCATACATCAAGTGGATCACGTGAATATCCCATTGTCACCACAGATAAGCACGGCAAGACATACATCAAGTGTTCTCACATCCTTAAAGACTCAATCCAACAAAACAACTTCAAGGGGAAAACTCAATTCATCACAAGAGATTAGAGGGGGAGAAACATATTAAGATCCAACTATAATAGCAAAGCTCGCGATACATCAAGATCGTGCCATAGAGAGAACACGAGAGAGAGAGAGAGAGAGATCAAACACATAGCTACTGGTACATACCCTCAGCCCCGAGGATGAACTACTCCCTCCTCGTCATGGAGAGCACCGGGATGATGAAGATGGCCACCGGTGAGGGATCCCCCCTCCGGCAGGGTGCCGGAACGGGCTCCCGAGAGGTTTTTGGTGGCTACAGAGGCTTGCGGCGGCGGAACTCCTGATCTATTCTGCTACCCGATGGTTTTAGGGTATATGGAGATATATAGGTAAAAGAAGTCGGTCAGGGGAGCCACGAGGGGCCCACGAGGGTGGGGGGCGCGCCCAGGGGAGGTGGGCGCGCGTCCCTGCCTCGTGGCCACCTCGAAGCTTCCCTTACGTGCACTCCAAGTCCCCTGGATTGCTTCCGTTCCAAAAATAACTTTCCCGAAGGTTTCATTCCGTTTGGACTTCTTTGAAACACTCCAATAGGCAAGAAAATAGTAATATGAGTTGGGCCTCCGGTTAATAGGTTAGTCCCAAAAATAATATAAAAGTGTATAATAAAGCCCATAAACATCCAAAACAGATAATATAATAGCATGAATGCTTCATAAATTATAGATACGTTGCAGACGTATCAGCCGCCTGCTCAGCCTCCTGATGTATTCTGTCCTGATCAACCAAGTTAAGAGCTCCATCACGCGCCGGGTCATGCCCGCACGGCTGGTCATGGCGCCGGGAGTTGCTTGAAATGGCCGTTGAGTCCATGTGCCTGCTATAACCCGGGCTCCGGCTTGGACGAGGGGTTGAATGAATCCTGTCTCGGCTATATGAGTACGCCTCCTACTGCGCTAAACCGTCTGAAGAAGCTCTCTGATCCTACGAGTTTCAACTGCCATCAGAGAGTTGCCCTCCACCGGGAGAGTCGCCAATCATGCCGCCGCAGCAATCATGTTCTCCAAAGGGTTAGAATAATGACCCGGTGGTGTTGGTACATAGTGAGGTGGAGCAGTATTCATCCGGGGAGGCTCCATCGTACGCGGCTGAACCGGCGTCCCAGCCCCGGGTGTTACAACCCGGTTTACCTCCGGCGGGTTACTGGGCCATGTCCCGGGTGTTCGGAAGAGGTTTCGAGGATCATAAACCGGAGGCAGACGGGACTGACTCTTCTGGTACCTTCTCCTCATGACCTTGTTTGATGCGTTCCGATCCATTGTGAGTTGGAAAGCCTACGAATGAATCTGCTAAGCCTGAGCGTCCAGAGCCGCCCGTTCTGCGGTCATCCTGACATCTTCCGCCACCAGGTCTTCCTTAGCCTACACTATATCTTGTTTTAACTGCCACCTCCGCATCATGTTGAGCTTGATCCGCCGGGTTGACCACGGCGGTTAACAGAGTTGTCATCTTGTCCATGAGATCCATCAGCACCTGAGCTGGCGGGTGCACAAGGCCTCCTGCCCCGGCTGCCGCTGACCCGGAGGTTATCGCTACCGCAGTCGTAGAATTTTGAATGGGCTATGCTACCCATGAAGATCCCTACTCTACTAAGTGGCTCAAGGAGGTCCGGAATACTACTGCCATCGGAACAGCCCCCAAGCCCGCCGTCTTGCACTTGATACAACGAATCCGTCTCACCTATGGACGATTCGCCATCAGAGTAGATGGCCGTCTCACCGGCCGACACAGATCCTTCAGAAAGTTCCCCTCCATGGAGGCATCCCACGAAGGCACGCTTCATAGCAGGCTAAGCTCGGGCGGGTCTCGCACGCTGAGCCGTTTCGACGAGGTCGGTGCAGATGTCCGGCTTAGGGCCCGGCTCACCAATCTTGCCAATGAAGACGTGGATTCCGCCGAAGGGGACCTGGTAACCGTACTTAATTGATCCGGCCTCGGGGCCCCAGCCTGCGTCGTCGATGTAGAGCTTGCCGCGATGACTCTTGGTCATCCGGTCCACAGCTTATCCCTTGAGCCCTTCGAAGCTGCCCTTCAAGAACTCAAATCCACCATGCGCTGGCCCCACGGTGGGCGCCAACTATCATGGAGCCATCGCAACTAGGAAGCTTAAAGGGGTTAATCGGGACAAAGGACACGGGGTCAGCGCATGGTGGAAGGACTTAGTCGTGGAGCCATCGCAACTAGGAAGCTTAAAGGGGTTAATCGGGACAAAGGACACGGGGTTTATACTGGTTCGGCCCCTTACGGTGAAGGTAAAATCCTACGATCTAGTTTTGAGTGGGATTGCTTATGTCCCGATTACCAAGGAGCAAAATTGCTTGACCTAGCTCTCGATCTGATGTTACTTGCCCTGAACCGCCACCAGTCCGTCCCTTTACATACAGAGGTCGACGCCCAGCGGCTCACAAAGTCCCGGCCGGCTCATAAACAGTGTCCGGCTCGGTCTCTAACTATTCTTGCCTTACAATACAAGTCATGTACATATGGCAGTTTATCTCTACGAGCCTTAAGTCGCCTCTGGGCTTTGGGCCCTTAACTAAACCGCTATCTTCAAGCTTGGTCTTGTGCTTCAAGAGTACTCATAGGTATAACTCGGCCCCTCCTGGGCGGGTCATACCTAATAGTTATATCGAGGTAAGTCTCTAGAATACGACACTGCTTGACATAGAAAAAATCAGCCCTTCATTACAATCGATAGGGGTACAAGGGGATTACATTGGCATGACGACACTACCCCTGCCAAGGTTGCTCCATGCAAGCAGCAGAACAACAAATAACAGCGGATTAACTTCTAGCAGCGGAACAGCGACGACGATGATGGACTCCACTCCACAGGGACTCTGGGTGGAACGTTTATCCTAGATCACAAACTCAAGATCCTCGGCAAACAAGAAAGCAGACAGGGCATCACCTACAAACTGGCATGACACGCCAGGTCAGTACATTAAATGTACTTGCAAGCTCACAGCAACCAAAGCAATCATGACAAACAACATCATGGCAATTACAGGTTACTTAGCAAGGATGAACATGATACAGCTAGAGCAACATGGCATGGGCATGGTGAACAAGATAGCACTAGAACAATACCAGATGAGCATGGCATGAACATATGATGATACTAGCATGCAACATGTTAACAATATCATGCACCAACTTACTCTGTTAAGGGTTAATTACATCGTAGCCACCAGATGAATCACTTACCATCATGGTCATCACACGATCACCTTAGGATCAAATCAAGCTTGGTATTAACAATACCGTAGTAATCATTACATGACCACAAGGAGCTTGATCTTTACCCTTGATTATCGCATAACACCATAAACCTCAACCATCTTCGGTATCCTCGATACCACTGTGATCCTCTCACGATCACACAAAGATCATCCAACTTCTATCCTCATCGACCAGGGCTGTTATTAATCATGTCATTATTACTGTTGAGCCATAGTGTGACCTACTATGAACTGCCCATATCCGTGGGCGCGGCTACCAATAGATTTAAACACACCCTGCAGAGGTTAGCACACTGTACCCACAACACGGAACCCAAGGCCTCATGCTCCCATTCGGGTGGACCAACCGCGTTCTGAAAAAACCGATCTATTGCCATGACACTCTCCCGGTCACTCCGACAAACTCCCCTTTGGGTTAAGTCATGGGTGGCCCCAAATGTCACCTCATGACATCCAACGGCCACCGTCATGGCAAAACACAATAGTCCCAAATGGGGACAACCCGGGTACAACAACAACAGGCATACGAGGCTTATGTCCGCCTACCAGATCGGGGTAGCGTGCACCCATAACCTTCCCTAGTTGGAGGCACCAGCAAGAGGCACGACAATAGACCGCATTAGGGCCTTCCCATAAAGGCAAATGTGGTTGCACTGGTCAGTTCGGTTTCAATGGCACTATGACTCAACCAACAGGTGTTCAAGTTTAATTAATGTCCGATTAAACTTGAATGCAAAAGATGTTGAGTCATAATATGATGAAATAATAATGCACATGAGCATGATATCCTCGGTTTCGCTGACTACCTGCTCATCCACATTATTTTGAAAATGTTCCGTGCCCGAGGCCGGCGGCAAGTCCGACGGAGTGTACCCCACCGACGGCAGCGGCGATCCACCCATAGTGGCAGCGTTCCTCCGCCCCCCTGCAGCACCGCCATGGGCCCGAGGATCCTCGCCCAGTCCATACGCGTCAGAACCTGGAGGCAGTCCTGACGGGCTCACCGACGGCGACAGCTCTGGATCATCTTCTTCATTCATCACCGGCCTAGTAAGCTTGATGATGTTCACGTTGTACCAGAGCATTGACGACCGCGCGGATCGCGGCCAAATGGTGCGCCGCCCTCGGCAAGGCTCCTCAATGTATAGCCGTCGCCGGCTCGGAATGCAGTCCGGTCGGTCCGTCCGCAGCCACACCTTCTAACTCGACATATCATGCTAGCGAACTGTACTGTCCACCACTCCAACGACCAACCCCAGACCACGCAACACAGTGTTTGCCATCCGCCTTGTCCACGCATGCGCCGGCACGCCCACAAGCGCCAAAGCCGCAAGGAACGACAACGATGCCATCGTGGCCTGCACGTGCCGCAACCAAGGCCGAAGTGACAAGGAGAAACCCACCATGGACGATGGAGACATGCCACCTTGGCAGACCGTCATCGTGTAGGCCCGCCTCCCCACAGAGAACCAGGAAATCTTCCTGATAGAAGGCTCAAATCGACATGTCCGCCGGACCAATGTGAAACTCTGTATGCAGCGCCGCCGCAATGGCCTCCAAACTGACATCGGGCCTAGTGCCGGTAATGGTGACCACGACCGCCAACAACAGCTCTGCTTCCGAACGCCAAAGATCCTCCGCCTCCTCCATGAAGCAGCACTCCACCGCATCTTCAGCCGGCCGACGCACGTCCACCAAGGCAACCCTCGTATCCTCCGGCTCGAAGGGAACCAAAAAGCTCGGGCCGACATTGGAGTCCATGGAGCCAGCGTGAACCATCTTGGCCCGTGGCCGCCCAGCCCTGAGGGCGCTGGGCGGCAGCGGGCTGGCCGGGGAGGGGGAAGCACCATGGGCACAGCCGGCTGGCTGGTAGATGGCAGCATAGGGGTTCATGGCTGCAGAACCCTGAGGGCGTCCGACAGCGTCGGGCCAGAAGGGGGAGAGGGAAGGACCGTGGGCGCAGGCGAGGGGATGGGAGATGTCGGAGTAAATGACCATGGGTAGCCCTATCTGCTCCCCATGATGTTTCAAGACATCGGGGCCAGCTGCACCCCTCAAGCATCGAATACAAAGGACTGCCTTCATATGGCCGGCCGGTCCAAGCGTCCGGCTGCAGGAAGGCGGCAAGGCCCAAAGAGCGGCCCCGGCGCGGGCCGACTCCAAGGTGGCGGCTACTAGAGCGGCCGACTCCTGACAGGCGGCCACCAAAGTGGCCGACTCCTGGCAAGTGGCCACTAAAGCGTCCGACTCCTAGTAGGCGGCCCACTCATGAGCCCTCAAAGTTTGCACCCACATAACAACGACAAGACAGAGCATGGCTACAGTCCAGCCTGCCACCCCCAAATCTAGGAACAGGCCTGGCCACAGTGCGACATACTGGGCGGCCATACCAAGCCCGACACGGCACTGTTGCCACGCTGCCCATGACATCATCCATGGCAGAGGAAGTCATGCTCCCATGACGGGCTGTCGGTACGGCCCGCAGGCAGCGGGCCCTACCTGTTTGTGAGATGCCAGTAGACGGCAGGCCCTGACCAGTCGGCATGGGGGGAGGCCGACTCCCAACAGCCGGCCCTTCCCTTCCCTTGAAGTTTGTGCGCCGTTAACAAGATAAGACGGGGTGTGGCTACAGTGAACTCCCACCAGGCGGCGGTACTGTAGCCACGCTCTCCCCGACCAAGCCCTCGTCATCAAAGGCAAGGCTATAGTGAAGAGTAGCCGACAGGGCCTACAGGTGGCGGGCCCTACCTGTCGGCCGAGATCTCGGCAGCCGGCGGGACCCACCAAGCGGCGGGCCCAGCGGCCGATGGAGAAGCCGCCGACCATAGACACTTATTGGGCCTACACCCAGCCGGATTACCATTGTACCCCTGGGAGGTAGGCCTATATAAACCCCCTAGGACACCCATGCAAAGGGTTCAGCCTCTTAGAGATTACACACACATATAGAGAGGAGTAGAGCTAGCCTTGCCCTCCTTCCTCCTCTAGCCAGACAGCTCAAGGAGCAACTTTGGAGCCACTTGTTGATCTAGTGATCATGCGAAGACCCCGCAGAGCAGGATTAGGGATGTTATCTCCTAGGAGAGCCCCGAACCTAGGTAAGATGCATCGGCATGCGTGTTTACGCCTCATCCCGTTTCCAGGCACCGGGGATGTTTTATTAGCTCCCACCATGATTAGCCATCCTTTGGCATATGTCGCACCAACCACCCGACAGGAGACGGCCGCGAGGTCGCAGCCACACGAGTAGGGTTGCCAGCTACCCACACCTAGGGCCCTCGACCGGCGAAGAGCTCCACCGCTGCGGGCAATCATGGGCGATGTGGCCGGTGCCCTTCCCACAAACGCAGAGGGTCTCGTTCGTGCAATCCCACAAGATATGCCTGAAATCCCCGCAGTTGTAGCAGCAACCATGGAGGGCGGCCGGGATGCGAGTCCGCGGAGGCCACAAGGTTGGCAGGGTTGGTGAAAGCCGCCAGTGCATCGCGGGTGGGGGCGAGGGCGAGATGGGACAGCGGGGGCGACGGTTGGTCTTGGTGATCCACACCGGGCCGTCCTGCCTCGACGCCGGGGGGCGAGAGCTCCCGACGGCATCCCCTTGGGGGATGGGCCAAATGTTGTGTCGAGCACGCCGGGGACGACGACGGAGGAGCGAAGGGTCAGGCGAGGCGGGGAAGGCGATCGAGCCTGACGAGGAGGACGAGCCTGGGAGAGAAACCCTAGACGCCATGGGGAGGGAGGGTCGACGCCGGCACCGGAGTTATGGCCGGCGTGGGGAGGTGGCCGCCGGGGCCAGAGCGGCCGCCGACGCAAAGGGAGGGAGGCACTAGGAGAGGGGACTCCGAACAGAAGTGACTGATGCCCAGGATTGTATTCTTATATCTATTCCCTCCAAACAGAACGAGAAATATCTGATGGACAATGCTACCATCTCTAAAAAAGATTTAGACCAACACAACATCGGTACAGGAAAAAAGTGTACAGGCTTGAGATCGGCACCACCTGCATGTAATATATTGATGACCCGAATTTTATTTAGAAACTGCTATAGTGAGACAGAGGCATACACAATTATAAATCTATTGAGGACCAATTACCCGAGGCATGTACTGATGTTTCCAGCAAGAAGGCATCATCGCCGGCATCAACAACATACACATATTAATTATTTTTATTGGCCATCACCATGCACCATACCAGCAGGATGTGTTGGCCCCGCCTTCAGTGTTGTGTCATCTATGATCTGCCCATCTATGGCTTGTTAATTTGGAGAAGATATATGTGGGGCGGCAGTAAGGGGTACATAGGCCAGATCAGCGAAAGAGAAAACATAAAGTGGCCTTCCTGGCCTTGACATGGCCGAAGTGAGGTCGTCTCCTCGTCGTTCCTGGCCTTGAATTCTCAGTCAAGGGATTATCCAAGTTCCGGTCACAAGCTATCAAAGTGAGGCTCCTGTTGTGTGATGGCGCCGGCGAGCCGGCAAGGAGGACGTGATGAACCGTCGTCGATTCGTTGTTCCTGGCCTTGAATCTGTTCGTTGTTTCTGGCATTGAATTCTCAGCTGAGGGATTCTCCAGGTTCTGTTCACAAGCCAGCGAAGTGAGGCTGCTATTGTGTGTCCGCACCTGATTTGATTACATCCATTGCAGATCAACTGGCGATGCATAGAGCAACTCCATATATTAACTGTCACCGAAGACTTGTGCAATTTGAGAAAATCAAGTATCTACACCATGCACCCGGGAGGCACAAACATGATCTTGTACTATAGGGTCTCCTGACTATGGCATACAAATATAAAGATCATACACTATAACAGAGACTGCAATGAAAAGGAAGATATGTGCTAGCTATAGTATATGTACGTACGGGTGCCTTGCTCGACCAGCTGGCCATGTGGGTGCTGCAAGTCATCTTGGCCTACATCACAGATGCGCATGCATCAAACTCTATTTACCTGAAACTAATGATGTGCATGAAGGATTAGCCCATCAATCTGAATTCTGAAACTTCTAATGTGCATGAAGGATTACCAATTAAATTATTAACATGATCTTCTCCCCCGCTCATGTCGAGTTGAGGTGTGTCCGTTTCGGGCCAAGCCGCATGAAGCAAGCAAGCTACGTATACTTGCATATACTTCTTGTTGGGTACGTACACCATGACCAAAAGCACCGGCCAGGACCTCACGTCGGTGAGGATTGAGTGGAGTATTATCCCACATGAAGACCCTCGCTAGTTTTTTTCAAGGGCTGCGTCAAGGTTGACGCATCAGGATCATAGATAGAGAAAGTGGCCAGAAGAAAAGGCCATTGTTGTTAGTACAACCCTACGGGTGCTAGAGCCCTAAAGAAACCACATGCGGATTACTCGCTCTCGTCCCTCCTATCTACCATACAAATGACTGAGCCACGTTCACGCAGCAGGCCAGCCGCTCTCCAATCCTGAGACTCTAACTCGATCTTAACAAGAAGGTCGTCCACAGATGGTGACGCGCCATTGAAAACAATGCCGTTTCGGTGCTTCCATAGCATCCATAACACCAGGGTTATCACCGTCCACGCCTCCTTCCTGTATTGATTTTGGGGGTTGAGAGTAGTCCACCATTCGACAAGCTTTGAATCTGCGGACGGCGTCCAGTCCGGCCTACTCCATGTGTTCATGACCTTGGTCCATACCTGCCTTGCTAGAACACATCCGAGAAGCAAATGGTCCAAGGTCTCAGGCAGCTGATCACAGAATGGGCATGCCGATGGGTGCGGCAACTGCCGTCGCTGAAGTCTATCTGCTGTCCAACATCGGTTCCGTGTCGCGAGCCACGTGAAAAACTTGCAAGCAGGGGGGGCCCTGCATCTCCATACCTGCACTGCTCCCGCGCTCTCTATGCGGCCCGCAAAGTGGGCGCGATATGCCGATCGCGCAGAAAATGTTCCTGAGCTCTCCCAAGTCCAGGCAATGGCATCCTCAATGCCCGGTCGCAGTTCAACATGTTGGGTTAGGTCCACCAGCGCCATGAACTCGAACAAGGCATGCGTTCCCATGTCCGGGGACATATCTTGCCACCATCCAGCAGTGAGGGCCTGCTTGACTGTGATCTGCCGCCCACGCTTCTTTACCATAGCATAGAGGTGTGGCATGGTGTCCTCGATGCGGCCATCAGAGAGCCACCAATCTGTCCAAAATCGGGCCATCTCCCCATCTCCAAGCGTGCACCTTGTCGCTGCCTTGTATATTCCCATCGATTCATCTGATACTTGTATGTTAAACTCACTCCACGGCCTGGTGGAGTCGGTCCTCTGTAACCATGGCCATCGTGCCCTAAGTGCAGAGTTCAGGTAGCGCAAGTTCGGAACACCGAGGCAGCCATGCTCCTTGGGCGAGCAAACCTGGTTCCATGCAACGATGCAGTGTCCTCCATTCACCTCGCGTCGCCCTTTCCATAGGAAACCACGGCAAATCTTGTTCGCGGCAGTAATAGTTTTGATTGGCAGGTCAAGTGCCATCATCGCGTGAATCGGCATGGACATCAAGGTAGATCTAAGTAGCTCGAGTCATCCAGCCCGATAAAGCTGTCTCGCCTGCCAAGCAGGTAGCTTGTCAGCCATCTTGTCAACCATGTATTGGAGCTGAGCTGCCGTGATCTTACGTAGCCCCAAAGGCAGCCCAAGGTATTTACACGGCCAGCCCAACACCTGGCACTCCATCTCAGCTGCGATCAACTGCTTCTGCTCGTCGGAGCATCTTATTGGGTGGGCGGAGCACTTTGTCAGGTTAGTGCTGAGACCAGATGCAACACCAAAGTCATACAACAACGCAGCACACGCCCTGAGACTTTGCACATCCGGCTTAATGAACGTGATCACGTCATCCGCATAGATGGAGGTGCACTTCCGAACGCCGGTGGTCGCAAGAGGCGTCAAAATACCTGCCGCCATGGCCTTGTAGAACATATGTTGCAGCCCCTCCATGACAAGGACAAACAAGAGGGGGGAGACCGGATCTCCTTGCCGCAGACCTTGTCGATTGTAAATGACCTCTCCCGGAACGCCATTGAGTAGCACTCTAGTGGAGGACGAAGCTAGAAGGCCAGAGATCCATGCCATCCATTTATTGCCGAATCCCATGTGTCGGAGGATCTCTAGAAGGAATGCCCAGTGCACGCTGTCGAAGGCTTTTGTAATGTCAAGCTTAAGCATCACGGCCTCTCGCCTCGCCGCGTGAAGCTTTCTGGCCAACCCTTGCACCATCATGTAATTATCATGCAACCATCTTCCTTGAATAAAAGCACCTTGGTGCGTTCCGACCAACTCTGGGATGTCCGGGGCCACACGTGTTGCCAACACCTTGGCAACAAGTTTCGGGAAACTATGGATCAAGTTGATGGGGCGAAACTCGCGGATCTCCATGGCTGCAGGCGTTTTGGGCAGGAGAGTAATAAGAGCCTGGTTAATGGACGTGAGGCCGCGGAAATCCATCCTGCCAAAAGTCTGGAAGGCCGCCATGACATCATCTTTTATGATCTGCCAGCAGCTCAAGTAAAACCGTGCTGGAAAGCCATCAGGCCCTGGCGCCTTGTCAAGCTCCTGAGCACGAATGGCTGTCCAGATCTCCTCCTCAGTGAACTCAATTTCAAGGTGACTCATGTCCTTGCGGGGCAGCCCTAGCTCATCCAAATCGAGTGTGAACTCCCGGTCTGTGGTGTCTCCAAGCAGGTTAGAGAAGAAAGAATCGACAGCCTCTGCCATAGACTCATGATCAGTCGTAACCACGCCATCCACTTTGAGCTTGGTAATGAAATTCTTGCGCCTCCTATTACTTGCATGCGCATGGAAGAACTGTGTGCACGCGTCCCCTTCCCGCAAGAAAAGAATCCGGGATCTCTGGCGGGCAATCGTCCGTTCGAGGGAGGCCAGTCCAAGCAACTTGCCTTTTAGCAACCTCCGCAGCCCGATTTCATCATGAGATAAAGCATGACTCTCCATGGCGACATCTAACCGAAGAATGACCTCATTCGCAATGCGAATTTGCTGCTTGACACTTCCCACATACTTGCTGCTCCAGCGTGAAAGATGTTTGGCAGTTGTCCTAAGCTTGGCCGCCTATCGTTTGTACGGGTTTTGTATGAATGGTTGACTGCCCCACGCTCGTCTGACCACGTCTTGGAAGCCCTCAATTCTCGTCCAGAAAGCCTCAAAGTGGAAGCGTCTCCCCCGTGGTAGGTTTGCCTCAAGTACCAGATGTAATGGGCAATGATCTGATGTGCTGGTACTGAGCGCAGAGAGGAAAGATGCAGGGTGCATCGCCTCCCACTCCACCGAAACGAAAACCCGGTCAAGCTTTTCGAGAGTGGCCTCCCTCCGTTCATTAGACCAAGTGTATCTACGGCCATTGAGATAGAGCTCCTTCATGTCGAGGTCCGAAATGCATCTCCTAAAGCGGCCCATCATCTGACGATTGATCCTGTCATTGCTCTTGTCCGACGGGTCCAAAATGAGATTGAAGTCGCCGGCAAGCATCCAGGGGCCTGCATGCAATTCTCTGACATCCTTAAGCTCTTGCATGAAAAGCACTTTGTCCGTATCCTCCTGGGGTCCATAGACTCCAGTTAACCACCAACCGGGTGACCCCTGGAACTGCACCCACGCCGTGGCCGTGTTTTGCGTGATGTGTGGATTTGTCAACTGCGCACATGCAGATTTGGCTGCCAATAGGTCGCCACCACAAGTGCCAATCGCTGGCACATAAAAGAACACATCAAAGGCCGGGCCAAGACATTGCCGCACCACCATTATGTTTACGTCTTGGAGTTTCGTTTCCTGAAGACAAACTACACTCGCGCCCGAGCTCGAAATGACGTTATTTATTGCATTGCATTTCGCCGGGCTATTCAAGCCGCGTACATTCCACACCACTATCACTTGACTTGGGTCAGCCATAGGAAAAGGCCTACAAGCAAGCTACAACAGGTGCACACACTAAAGTGTGTCACACTCCATCCCTCTGCCAAGCGGCAGCACATCCGCCTGCCACCCAAAGAGTCCAACGATTGCCGCAATGTGTGACTGTTGCAACGGTCTCGAGAACAGCTGCACGTATGCCTGCATGGCCTCCTCGCCAATCACCTCTCCTTCTCTTGTGATTCCGAGCTGAACCATGAGCGTGCGTTGCTGGGTTTTTACTGATGCCCCGCTACGAAGCCGACTATTGATCCTCAGACTGCGACGGACGACCGATGGAGGTGTTCGACGTCTCCGTTTGTTCCTGGTCACAGCTGGCCTTGACAGCACCGGCGTGATCTTCTTTCTATACTTGGACCTGAACCTCGCTATAGAGCTGTTGATTGATCTCATCGATCTTGTGGCTGAGCACCTATCCTCCATGGTCCTTGCATCCGACAAGCTCACCAGAAAAGTGTCCAGGACATTTCCTTGGCCACAATCCGCACCCGTGGCATGCTGACCGGACTCGCTGCTTTCCCCAGCGTGGAGGGAAGCGGGCTGGGACAGCGCTTGATTTGAAATTTGAATCATATCAGTTCCATCCAGAGACAACTGTCGTTGGTCATCGTCCCAGCCTTGGCCATGTACGATCTGCAGCCTTTGTGCCAGCGTTGCCGAACCGCTGTTCCTTTCGCTGTCCACCACTCCACAGTTAGGCGTTGCCGGCTCCACCACATTCCCGCCCCTGCCGAGGGCAGGTGTTGAGCAACCATCGGCAAGTGGGGGATCTGGAATCGTCGGGATCGGTCCAGCTCCACCCACCTCGGTCAAAAGCGCGGTGCTGACCAGGGCGTGGGGCTCCTCCCTTTCCACCTCCGCCGTCCTCAGGACCGGCACGTGATGCTGATGTTGATGCTGGCCCTCCCTGCGAGCGGAGGGGGGAACCGTTTCCACCTCGTCGACGGCGGCCGCCAGAACCGTCACCGCCGCGTCTGGCACCTCCGGCTCACCCTCACCGGCAGCCACCTCGTGCACCTGACTGACCCGCGGCGTCCAAGCCGCCACCACCAATGGCAGGTCAACTGCGACCCGCCGGTGACCCGAAGCATCACCTCGCCTCGTCGGCTGCCGCCGCCGCGTGCCCGTGCCGTCCGGCATCCCTCTTGTGTATGTGAAGCGGCGCCTGGTGTGTCGAGCGCCACCCGGACCTTCAGGATCCGTGTCGGGATGGTCGAATTCATCATCGCCATCTCCATCGTCGCCGGAAGAGGGACCAGAGCTCTGCACCGTATTCTCCGTATTCACTATGTGAATGGTAACCTTGTATTCCAACATCGCCTTCTTGAGAGGCACCAACACATCAGCAGGCAAGACGAGGCCGTCGGCGATCTCCACTTCCATCGCCTCGTCGGGCTCCTCCACCAGAATGAGCTTCTCCCTGGGCAGAGCAGAGTGATCATCCGTCCAAGCGTAAACCTCGAAGCTGCCGAGATCCGCCCGGCTAGCGGTCTGCGTGCCAAGACGCTCAACCCATGCCGACGAGCCAAGCATGAACTGAGCCGTCGAACGACTCCACACATGTGGTGGAATATTCTCCATGTCGATGCGAACTCTGTAGTGGAACATCCGGCGAACGGCCTGCAATTGCCTATTCCACGGGGCAAACCTTAGTGAGAAACCACGGCCTTGCACCTCACCGGCGTTCGCGACAGTATCCCGCGCCACCCGAGAGCCGAAAACCAGCAGAAAGTCCGCCGGCCAGAAGCGATGCACCGAGAACGAATCCGCAGCCTCCGGCACAGTTGACTCCACCGCCGCCAGCACCGCACTCGGAGAAACCCGCGGGCGGCCACCCATGACCATGACAACCAAACTCCATCGCAAAGCATCCTCCGCTGCCACCACCTCCGGACTGCGCGGGATGATAACGCGCTCGATCACCGGCCTGTCTGACGGCGATCCCGGCCGCGCCCGTCTGTTGGACTCACCAATCTCCGGCGCCGCAGCCGGCGGCCGCTCCGAGGGCACCCTGCCAGTGGTGACCACTGCAGGGCCCAAGCGAGCGTGCGCCGGTGTCCCGCGCTGCCGCGGCAGCCCGTCCCCAGCAGATGAACGGCCGTGCTCCGAGGGTACCCTACCAGTGGTGACCACTGCAGGGCCCAGGCGAGCATGAGCCGGCGTGCTCCGCTGCTGGAGAGGCGAAGGCGAACGAGCGAGGGGTGGGGTCGGAGAAGGGGAAGGGGAGGGCCCGACGCGGGTGCCAAGCCGCTCCCTGACGGGGCGCGGGTTGGCCGCCGGAGGGGAGTGCGAGCGGGGGTTGCGGCACTCACGAGCGATGTGCCCTGGTCTGCGGCAGCGAAGACAGACCCTCTCGTTGGTGCACATGGCAGCAACATGCTCCTCACTCAGGCAGTTGAAGCAGAGCCCGGCAAGGTCCGGCGGCAGGTCGGAGCGGATATTCATGGACGGAAGTGGCGCGGGGGCCGGAAGACGACGAGGACGGCGGCGCTTGCGGCCCGCCGTCTGCCAACCACCCCGCCCGCCCAGGGGCGGCGCCTCCTCGCGAACGACGATGGAGGAGAGGCGCGGCACGGGGGCCCGAGGCGGAGATGGCAGCGTAGGAGGCGGCCGCGACGCCGGCGTAGGGGGGGAGGCCACACGGGGTGGGGAAGGCGGAGGCGCCGGTCAGGGTGGACACGGTCCGGGCCGGTCCGGTCCCGGTCCGAGCCGTCGTTTGGACCGGCCGCCGGCGGTCCGGACCGGACCGGACCGAGCATCACGACGGTCCTGATTTCTGGGACCGGACCGGCAGCGGCCAAGCCCGGGCCGGACCGAGCGGACCGGCAGCGGCCAAGCCCGGGCCGGACCGAGCGGACCGGCCAACGACCACCGGCGGCGACTTGCACGGGTGCAGCGGCGAGGTGTGCGACGTGCGCTGGTGCTGTGACAAGGTGGGCTTCATGCGAGAGCGCCGGCGGCAAGGTGGGCGAGGTGTGCGCTGGGCGGCGCGCCTGTTACCCACGAACCTGCAGATATTTGTTCATTAGCAGTTTTCCCTATTGCATGCAAGTAATGTAGAACGAGTATGCGGCCAAGATTTTCTGTTTATGGGCCTTGCCGTGATTAGAGGATCAAACCTGACGTCGAGTTCTTCCTCAAATGGCGCCATGAGTTTCGGATCAAATCGTGATTCCGTCGTATTTTTTGTTTCCATCTCGACTGCATAAAAAAGGAAACTGCAACGTGGGGTGATGGCCCATGATTATAGGAATTGGGCGCTATTACATCTACTCCTTGCCTTTCAAAAATACTTGCCTGATTAGTTGGATGCGAAAATCACAGTTGAGCTTTTCTCCCACGATCAAAAAATCACGACCGATCGATTGTTGCTCCCAGATGGTGGCTTGCGTTACGTTCGTGCTGTGCTGAAACGGCTGCCATGGTTGCTCTTCCAAGAAAACTGTATTTTCTGACGAAACTGAAGAAAACTGTATTGTCTGACGAAACTGAATTCTAACAGCTTACTGCTACATCTGACGAAACTGTATTTTGTGAAACTTCGACAGCAGTTGTAAACTGGCATGATCGACGGCGGCCAGACGTAGAGGAGGCAGTCTACTACGGGCAGGTGAAGACGGCGACGGTCGACGACGGCGGGAAGGTGCAGCGCTCCCTACACTGCTCCTCCACTACTCCTTTCGCGCAGGTCGCCGCTGGGATTGTCGGTCTGCTCGGTCGGCTCGGTCAAAAACAGGACCGGACCGAAGATTTCTCGGGCCTGATTCTTGAGCTCGGACCGACCAAGTATTTTACCGGGCCAGGACCGTTCGGTCCGGTCCTTCGCGGGCCGCGAGCCGGGCCAAAAGCCCGCTCGCCACGTCCAGCCTGAGGCGCCGGAGACGCCGAGGGCGAGCCGGTCCGCAGCACCTCACAGTAGGAGCGCACAGGGCCGCAGTCCTCGTCCTCCGATGAGGACATGTCTCCCCAACTCGCAGGGCTAGCCATGCCCAGATGTGGAAGCACAGACTCGGGGGTGGACGCCGGGGCCGGGGTGGCCGTCGGCGGGGGGCGGCTGGACGCCGGGGCTGGAGAAGCAGCCGGTGGCTGGTGGACGCCGCCGCCGGGGTGGCGGGCGGCGGTCGGCAGGCTAGGAGCGGGGGAGCGGGGACCCTCGCTAGTGAGATCGCATCACGTACAATCTTGGACGGCGGCGGCAACGTGAGAGGATGGTTTGGGTTTCTTTTAATTTTCTACTATGTTGTTTTCATTCATATAGGACGGGAGCGCCCGTGATAAAAATTGATGGTTCAAATGTAGTAAAGTTAATGATCTCTAAAATTTAATGATCTGATTTCTTCTATTTTTGTGTGTGTTTTAGTCTGATTTTCTCCACTATAATTGTAATGGCAATGGTGGATAAATTTTTTAACGTAAAATTCTATCTAATGGCTATAAAAGAAAGTCTAATAAATTTAATGGCTAGATGTTTCTATTTATTGTGGTAATTTCTAGCGTATTTATCTTTTTCTGATTAACCCATCAAATACCTAATGATCACTAAAATTTAATGCTGATTTCTTCTATTTTTATGTGTTTTTTCATCTGATTTTCTCTACTATAATTGTAATGGCAATGGTGGGTAATTTTTTAACTCTAATTGCTATAAAAGAAAGTCTCTTAAAATGAACGACTGGATATTTCTATTTATTATGGTAATTTCTAGCGTATTTATCTTTTTCTGGTTAACCCGTCAAATACTTTTTATATATAAAAGAATAGATAGATGCACTGAAATGGAATAGATCCCCCAACTCATGAGTTAGGCGCACTAAATGTTTATCTAAGAACTACATCGGTGAGAAGAACTACATGTAGAAGGAACGACTCCATATGATCACACATCTAGTATCAAAGATCAATAAATCTGGTATATTTTGCCAGAGCTTGAAGTGAAAAGGTATAATATAGAGGTTAGTTTGGCCTAACACACACTTTCAAAAAAGTGGTTGAAACGTCCAGCCCATGCATCAATATGATGCACACAACCATAAACTTAGCAAATTCAGAAGATATCTAGGTTACTTCTATCACCAATTAAACATGCAGAACTAAAGGAAAAAACGATCAAGTGCACAAATTAACGCAATGGACATAGATTCATGTTGTTCACATTCAGAAATGGTAACGATGACATAAAAGGTTACAAAAGATAAATACAACGGTTCATCATAAATGGCTGCCACACATAGACAGTTGAGTAGGGACAGGGTCGATCAGAAAAGAGACTCGGGATGTGACTTTTTTGCATAAGCATATGCTAGCCGAAGGTGACAATAGGGTGCTTCCTAATCTCCCATAGTCTTATTCCTGAAACACGGAACACAAAGTTAAAGAGTGATGAAAAGATTTCAACCTCACACTGAACATGCAATATGCAAAGGCTTACCTTTTGTCCCTATATACAGGGTATGAATCCCTCATAAAAGTTCACCACACATGGGTATGTCATCGAAGCTCCAGAGGTCCATGTTGACAATGACATCCTGTGGCACATTAAAATTCAGAAGGCTATCAATTGGCTCGTCCACGCTATCATCCATAAGAAACCTTGTCCAAGCCTCGAAATCGACATCATTGTTCTCCATAACACGAGGCATCACTGGGTTGTAGGTGTTACTCTGGGCAAGTGCAGATTCAGCTGCTTCAGCAATAACCACTGAGTTGTAGGCGTTACTCTGGGCAAGTGCAGATTCTGCTTCTTCAGCAATGGTAGAAATGGGAGCAATGAATGGTATATCTGGAGTCTTGGTGTCATAATCCCAGTCCAAGTCAGAGCAGCCAAAGGAGTTGCTTCCCTGGTCAGAGTATGGATTCATAACAAATGCTTCAACAGGGGCAACAAAGTTCATTGCAGGAACAAATGACACGTTGTCAGGCAGAGCAAGTGGCTGGTTTGATGCAAAGTCAGCGGATGGGTAGATGAAAGCATTTGGGTTGGCAAGGTTGTTGATTGATGACATGACAGAAGGTTCATGTGCCACGCTTCGCTTGGGTGCTTTAGGAGCAGCAGGGCGAGCCCGACGCTTCTGAGGAACTGTTGGTTCCTTTGGAAAGTTAACCTTGGCCTTGTTGCCACGTATCCTGCGTGCTTCAACATCATAAGCTCTTGCAGCTTCTTCAGCACTATTGAAAGTACCAAGCCAGACACGTGCACCCTTGCTTGGATCTCTGATTTCAGCAGCCCACTTACCCCAGGGGCGCTGACGGATACCCCTGAATTGGTTCTTTCTCTTCCTTTTTGCTGAAGGACCATCAAAACCTACAGTAGTCATGGTGCTTAAGTCATTTTAAGATCAATTTCAATGCTAAGAGGAACCAACACTCACAAATTTCTCCCACAAAAATTAAATAATTTCATCATGGACATGAATTTATATGTAAAATATGATGATGGTAATAAACACTGAACCATGATGGGTCAAGTTCGGGTGAAAGCATTAGTCAATGATAAAACAAAATAAAATAAAATAAAATCACAACTTCATAAATAAGAAAATACAGGGTCCTGATAAACAAGACCTCATGTTATACCTTTGACATCATTCTACAATTAATAATCACAATTGCATTATAGATGATGTAGAATCAATGTTATTTTTTAGACAGATTTGATGACTGGTAGAATAACCATTTAGACTAATAAATCAACGAAATCTAGAACAATCCTTACACACACCTACAACCACCTAACAAGGAAATGATTTAAGAGGCCAAGGCCTCTAAGCAAAACGGAGAAATTTGGCCCTTCCCACAGATTTACCACCCCTTTTGACTAAATGCTAAGCTTATGGTTCACCATCGAAGGTGTAGAAAATTATAAATCACAAGATCAACAACCTAACAACCAAAATTGCTTCTCTGAAAGAAAGGGACAGTGTCAAAAACAGCCTACCAACCGACCACAACAGACAAATGGAAAAGGCCTAATCCTTCACCCAAATAACTTCATGATAGTGCATCCAATCCAAAATCGCTAAACTAACAGGAGTAACACCACCCAAACATAGCCTTCCAACAAGAAAACCTACACAATTTCTCTTCCTACCCAATCAAATGATCAAACCTTTTCTGAACCAGTCACACAATCTTCTGATACAACAATCAACCGCTAAAAGGTAATGATATGTAGATTAAAGACTAGTCCAAGCGACCCAGTTCTGATACCTTGGGAGAGGGAGCTCTTTACGGGGGCAAAGGACTTGATCTCGCTGACCTCGTCGTCGCCATCCTTCTCATCCACCATACTGCGCTCGAGATCCAGGTCAGAGTCCCCGGAGTCGGCCTCGAAGTCCTCCTCATTGTCATCCAGGCCGGGTCCCCTGCGCCCGCCGAGCCCCATGACGCGTTGGCCCCCGCTGCCGCCATGTCGAGGCTTCTTCTTCTCAGGCCATAGTGCCTCCTTTGTCATCCTCCGCGTCACTGTGGGAACCTTGACGTCCGCGAGGGGCGCTCCACCGCACATGATGGATGATGGTACCTCGCCGAAGTCGTCGTAAGGGGGAGGGGCCTCGCCGGAATTGGTAATTGGGTAGAATTTTCAATGAAGCGGGGTAGCTGGTATGGGTTGGCAAGTGGGGGTGAGGCCAATCCCCTATATACGCGATGGACATGTGAAGACACGAGAGGGCTTGCGGTGGGTCCCACACGTCAGCGAAGGTGTGCGCTGCTTGTGGAAGGCACGAGGAAGGTTCCGAATGAG
Source organism: Triticum dicoccoides (assembly GCF_002162155.2). Taxonomy (NCBI): domain Eukaryota; kingdom Viridiplantae; phylum Streptophyta; class Magnoliopsida; order Poales; family Poaceae; genus Triticum; species Triticum dicoccoides. The sequence continues at coordinate 135,117,159 of NC_041391.1, forward strand.
CGTTTCTACTCAGTGAAATCTTGCGTGTTGGGCCCTTGGGAGAAGTGGTATTCCTCGTATTGCCCTTGGGGAATGAATGGATGAATGTACATTTCACTTTATTTCTTTGTAGGCAAGCAAACATTTATTAGCCCAACATTAATTGTTGTACTACAAACATGTAGTACGAGTGTACTACGACTGCCGTACACTCTCCGTCCGGGTTTACTGGATGGGTTCATCCAATCGAACGTTTAACCAAAAATATTCTTATAAATGATTACGTGTAATGCAAAGATTTTTGCGAATCACTCATAGCTAGTTACATCATTTATTAGCTCAATATTGTACTGCACACCTGTAGTATGACTGTACTACTATTGTCGTACTCCTCCCGTCCAGATTTATTGCACGGATTCATCCAACCAAACTTTTAGACAATATCTTCTCATAAATGATTATATCTAATGCGAATATCCTTGCAAATAACTCATAACTATTTACTTTATTTATTAGCTCAAGATTGTACTGCACACCTCTAGTGTTTATGTATTATTACTGTCATACTCCCTTCGTCTAGGTTTATTGGACGGGTTCATGCAACCAATTGTTGGACCAATATCTTCTCATTAATGATTGTTGTAACTCTATGATTCTTGTAATTTACTCATAGTTGCTTACTCCATTGTTCTCAGTGAAAAGGAAAGTTGCTCCATTTAGTTACTAGCATGTACTTTGTGTGCAATCATTTGCATTATTATATGGTACTTATATGAATTATAAGTTAAAATTACAATGTTCTCATCACGTTCTTGATCTGACCAAGTATATGGAGATCTAGCATTTCTTTCCAACTACCACGGACTCGACCTTACTTAATATTCAACCAATATCTCCTTATAAATGACTCTGTAACTCTATGATCTTTGTAAATCACATGTTGTCGGTATTAAAACTGGCTAATCTCGGGTAGGAGTCCCGAGCTGTGGACCTGGGAACGATGGGTAACATGAGACAAGGGAGACGATATTTACCCAGGTCCGGGCCATCTCTAAGAGGTAGAGCCCTACGTCCTGCTATGATTATATTGATGTGATGAAGTATCATGTAGAGTATGATCTACCTCGAGACTGTATGATGTGTTCTAAACCCTAAGGCTTGTAATTGTGCCTCTACAGACTAAACCCCTCGGTTTATATAGGCACCAGGGGTACCTAGGGTTACATATGGTCGGTTGCCAAATAGGAATAAACATGATGACTATTAGAGTTGTCCTTGAATTATATGCCAAGTCTTTGATGGTTTCCATCTTGATCATGTCAGTATTCATAGCTTCTGGAGTCCTCCCTTCTGAAGATTGGCGGGCCATAAACTCGGCCCATGGACTGTGGGTAGTACGGGTTGCTACCCCCTAGTCCAGCACACCGTCACACATATTTACCTACCCCTGTTGAGTTACTATCATGTATGTGCAATCATTAGCATTATTATACAGTTAGATGAACACTGCAACTTTTTTATAATGTGTTCATGATCTAACTCGGTATATAGAGATTTAAAAGAAATGTAAACTAATGTGGCAATGTTGCTTTGCGACTTTGTGTCTTACTTGACACCGAGAAGAAATATGACACCGAGAAGAAATAATTTGAGAGAAGCTTTGTTTCTTTTTGAGAGGATGTGTCTGGCCGATGCATGAAGGAAGCAGCAGCCCTCTACCAAAACATAGAATTTGCCTACAAAATCTAAAACTGGGTTCTTTGTACTCATATTGCATAAAAATTTGTAAACCATACATATAAAAATTAATAACATCTAGCAAATTTCAACATATTAGGTGGTTTACAACATTGTATCCTAGCTAACAATGGTAAAAAGTAACTTCACAGTTGTTTGGACCGAGAGCATATCAACCATAGGGGGTGAATGGGAGATTCAAAAATTCTTGTGAATGTTATGAACTAAGCCCAAACACAGCAACAAAAATAAGGTTCGGTAGAAATGAACCTAAGAAAATATGTTATTGAGGAACATATCTATCGAGGTAGGAAGCAATAATGGTTCCAACATAGGATATCACAGGTTTGACAATAATGATGGTAATGCAATATGCAAACAAAAGCAGTAGCATGAAAGAACATAAGGTGTGTACAACGAAGGAAAAACAACTAGATATATTAATGACGAGGTGAATATACACAATACAGTGAAATTGCACTAGTCTTAATAAGATAAGTGCAAAGAGAAATGTATACGACTGGTACGACTAAGCTGAATGATGAGAATGCATCAAGGTTAACAACAAACTTTAACAAATGGAATGACAGATATGATAGAATGAATGTTATGCATAAGTCAATGATTGATTAGATAAACTATCGTCACACAGCATAAAATTAAACTGTTGAAGGTAATGAAGTAAGGTAAAGTGAACCAGTGGTGCTCAATGGCGATAGATGGATTTGGTAGACCAGTTCCCCCCTCTACCAAAGGACTACATCTGATTCGAGGGGTTGTGATTTAATATAGAAGATAAACTATCTTTGCCCTATTCTCCTTCAACTCGGGGCTGATCAAACTCCAGTTGATTTCACTCGTGGTAGATACTTGTCGGCAATCTCCAAACCTTCGATAGACCTCTTCGCGAACCACAATGACTCTTGTTTGCTGAAGATCTTGCTCGGTGAAGACAATAACTCTTCAACGCTCGAGCCGACACCTATCCGTCTAGAGAGTGCGCAGCTCTCTAGAGTAATAGGTACTAGAACTTTCAACTCAGAACTACGGTGATGCTCAACCAGTTTCTAGGTTTTGGCTCTTGACTCGGTGGATCTTAAACTCAAATCACTCGGAGAGGGGATGCTCAATCAATCTTCTCAAAAAATTTAAGCAAAGCAGCCAACGGGCAACATTGGAGCGGGGTGGCTATATATAGCCGCAGCCTTCCATGAAGGGACAAAGACCAAATTGGACATGTGGATCAGCCAATGGCTAAATGACATGAGTCTAATGGTCAGAAACTGAGCACAATGATAACATTTCTTGGGAAGCAAGTAATGCTAACTCCTCAATTCAAAAGATATCTCGTGCAACATGAAGAACAACGTCTATTGCTAATAGGTAATCATTCGAAACAGAAAGAGATTTCTCTCAGTCTCGCATAGGTTTTCGGGTAAGCATCACAGCAGATGTAAGCTTCGAGAACCTATACCCCTCTTAATAGTACGGAGGTCCTATATATGACTCAAATGAATGAAAGAAGAACAATGAAATGAATACTACAACTTCACTTCGTCTTGTACTTCCATTCGTTGTAGTAAATTTTCTTCGGACAGAATCTCCAAACAATTGCTTCATGTTAGCAATAAATTCTCGAGGGGTTAACCCCTTCACATCAATCTTCTCGCCTACATGTCTTCAATAGTTGTAGCTCATTCTTCTCTGCAACGCAGATATTTTTTGGTGAAGTTCCTCGAACTTGGCACCAGAGACACCATTCTCTTCGGTTCTCCATGGACTATTTATATTTGTGTGCACTAGCAAAAAAATCAGTCCATGCCTGTTTTTGTCAACAATCTCCAAAACATAAGAGGTCAAATATTGCACCAACAATCTCCTCCTTTTTGGACTATTGTTGACAAAACAGAACACATCGAAAGATAGATAACAGAATGAAATGTATTGTGAAGGAAAATGATCGATGGGAGATAATTACAAAGATGAAACACGCTTCCCTGAAGGTATGCATCATTTGCAGAATGCATAGGAGATAAATTGTAAGGTAGCGAGATAAATCTTCGTATCAGTGATATTGACATATAATCTCATATGTGGTCTCTTTTAATGCACTCATTAGTGTCTGAGGTATTTCCTGTCACACACAACCATTGAAAAAGATTTGTTAGAAAGAGTGAGTACTATTAAATGATTTGTGCTGAAGGATGAGCCATGAGAATTCACTTAGAACACAGTTTGAATTCAGACGAGATATAAGTTCCCTGCAAGTTAGATGCTCAAGGAAAATCAGAGCAAGGGAATTGAGGGAGTCCTAGACTAAGGGGTCCTCAGGCGTCCGGTCTATTCAATATGGGCCAGACTAATGGTCCGTCAAGATACAAGGAAGATGACCACTTCTCATGTCTGGTTTGGACTCCCGTATGCGTGAACGACAAGTTTAGGTGTCCGGATATATTGTTTCCTTTCTGTTAAACCGACTTTGTACAACCCCAAGCCCCTCCGGTATCTATATAAACCTAAGGGTTTAGATCGAAGGCAGGATCATAACATTAATAGGCTAGCCAAGCTAGGGTTTAGCCATTACGATCTCGAGGTAGATCAACTCTTGTAACCCCTATACTCATCGAGTATAATCAAGCAGGAGTAGGGTTTTACCTCCATGAAGAGGGCCTGAACCTAGGTAAACACCGTGTCCCTTTGATCATTGTTACCACCTATCCTCAGACATACAGCTTGGGCCACCTACCTGAGATCTGCCTTTTTTGACACTGACATTGGTGCTTTCATTGCAAGCTCCGCTATATCATCAATAGAAGGATTGATGGCGCGCCTCTTCATCAATGATGATGCTGCGTCCAAGGAAACCTTTCTCCCTAGATAGGTCTTTGTGTTTGTTGGCTTCGTGCTTCGTGCCAACTCAACCGGCTGCCTCGAGCAGGTCGACAGTGCTACATATTGAGCTTGCGTTGGTTTTCCTTGAAGAGGAAAGGGCAACAATAGTAGTGTAAGTATTTCCCTCAGTTTTTGAGAACCAAGGTATCAATCCAGTAGGAGGCTCCTCAAAAGTCCCACGCACCTACACAAACAAAGAAGAACTCACAACCAACGCAATAAAGGGGTTGTCAATCCCTTCAAGGCCACTTACGAAAGTGATATCTGATAGAGATAATATGATAAGATAAATATTTTTGGTATTTTTAAAATATAGATAGGAAAAGTAAAAGATGCAAATAAAAGTAGATTGAAAGCTTTATATGATAAAAGATAGACCTGGGGGGCATAGGTTTCACTAGTTGCTTCTCTCAAGATAGCATAAGTATTACGATGGGTGAACAAATTACTGTCGAGCAATTGATAGAAAAGCGAATAATTATGAGATTATCTAGGCATGATCATGTATAAAGGCATCACGTTCGTGACAAGTAGACCGACTCCTGCCTGCATCTACTACTATTACTCCACACATCGACCGCTATCCAGCATGCATCTAGAGTATTAAGTTCATAAGGAACAGAGTAACACATTAAGAATGATGACATGATGTATAAAGGGATAAACTCATGCAATATGATATAAACCCCATCTTTTTATCCTCGATGGCAACAATACAATACGTGCCTTGCTGCCCGTGCTGTCACTGGGAAAGGACACCGCAAGATTGAACCCAAAGCTAAGCACTTCTCCCATTGCAAGAAAGATCAATCTAGTAGGCCAAACCAAACTGATAATTCGAAGAGACTTGCAAAGATAACTTAATCACACATAAAAGAATTCAGAGGAGATTCAAATATTTCTCATCGATAAACTTGATCATAAACCCACAATTCATCGGATCTCGACAAACACATCGCAAAAAGAGTTACATCGAATAGATCTCCAAGAAGATCGAGGAGAACATGGTATTGAGATTCAAAGAGAGATAAGAAGCCATCTAGATAATAACTATGGACCCGAAGGTCTGTGGTAAACTACTCACAACTCATCGGAGAGGCCTTGGAGATGATGTAGAGGCCCTCCGTGATTGATTCCCTCTCCGGCAGAGCGCCGGCGAAGGCTCCAAGATGGGATCTCGCGGATACAGAAGGTTACAACGGTGGAAATAGTTTTTCATGGTCGGTGCTGATGTTTTCGGGGTACATGGGTATATATAGGAGGAAGAAGTACGTCGTGAAGGAAATATGCCCTAGAGGCAATAATCAAGTTATTATTTATTTCCTCATATCATGATAAATGTTTATTATTCATGCTAGAATTGTATTAACCGGAAACATGATACATGTGTGAATACATAGACAAACATATAGTCACTAGTATGCCTCTACTTGACTAGCTCATTAATCAAAGATGGTTATGTTTCCTAACCATAGACATGTGTTGTCATTTGATTAATGGGATCACATCATTAGGAGAATGATGTGATTGACATGACCCATTCCGTTAGCCTAGCACTTGATCATTTAGTATATTGCTATTGCTTTCTTCATGACTTATACATGTTCCTGTAACTATGAGATTATGCAACTCCCGTTTACCGGAGGAACACTTTGGGTGCTACCAAACATCACAACGTAACTGGGTGATTATAAAGGAGTACTACAGGTGTCTCCAAAGTTACATGTTGGGTTGGCGTATTTCGAGATTAGGTTTTGTCACTCCGATTGTCGGAGAGGTATCTCTGGGCCCTCTCGGTAATGCACATCACTATAAGCCTTGCAAGCAATGTAGCTAATGAGTTAGTTACGGAATGATGCATTATGTAACGAGTAAAGAGACTCGCCAGTAACGAGATTGAACTAGGTATTGGATATCGACGATTGAATCTCGGGCAAGTAACATACCGATGACAAAGGGAACAACGTATGTTGTTATGCGGTTTGACCGATAAAGATCTTCGTAGAATATGTGGGAGCCAATATGAGCATCTAGGTTCCGCTATTGGTTATTGACCGAGAATAGTTCTAGGTCATGTCTACATTGTTCTCGAACCCGTAGGGTCCGCACGCTTAAGGTTTCGATGACAGTTATATTATGAGTTTATGAGTTTTGATGTACCGAAGGAGTTCGGAGTCCCGGATGAGATCGGGGACATGACGAGGAGTCTCGAAATGATCGAGATGTAAAGATCGATATATTGGACGACTATATTCGGAGCTCGGAAAGGTTCCGAGTGATTCAGGTATTTTTCGGAGCACCGGAGAGTTATGGGAATTCGCCGGGGAGTATATGGGCCTTATTGGGCCATACGGAAATAGAGGAGAGAGGCCAAAAGGAAGGATGCCTGCGCCCCCCCTCTGGTCCGAATTGGACAAGGGAGCAGCCCCCTTTTCCTTCTCCCTCTCCTCCTCTTTTCTTCTCCAACAAGGAAAGGAGGAGTCCTACTCCCGGTGGGAGTAGGACTCCCCCCTTGGCGCGCCTCCTCCATAGGCCGGCCGCCTTCCCCCTTGCTCCTATATATACGTGGGCAGGGGGATACCCCAAAGACACAACAACAATTGATCCGGACTAGGGGGTGTCCGGATAGCCGAACTATCATCATCGGCCGGACTCCAAGACTATGAAGATACAAGATTGAAGACTTCGTCCCGTGTCCGGATGGGACTTTCCTTGGCATGGAAGGCAAGCTTGGCGATACGGATATGTAGATTTCATACCTTTGTAACCGACTCTGTGTAACCCTAGCCCCCTCCGGTGTCTATATAAACCGGATGGCTTTAGTCCATAGGACGAAAAACAATCATACCATAGGCTAGCTTCTAGGATTTAGCCTCCTTGATCTCGTGGTAGATCCACTCTTGTAACACACATCATCAATATTAATCAAGCAGGACGTAGTGTTTTACCTCCATCAAGAGGGCCCGAACCTGGGTAAAATATCGTGTCCCTTGTCTCCTGTTACCATCCGCTTCGATGCACAGTTCGGGACCCCCTACCCGAGATCCACCGGTTTTGACACCGACATTGGTGCTTTCATTGAGAGTTCCTCTGTGTCGTCACCGATAGGCTCGATGGCTTCTTCAATCATCATCAACGACGCAGTCCAGGGTGAGACCTTCCTCCCCGGACAAATCTTCGTATTCGGCGGCTTTGCACTGCGGGCCAATTCGCTTGGTCAACTAGAGCCGATCGAAAGCTACGACCCTGGCCGTCAGGTCAGATTTGGAAGTTTGAACTTCACGGCTGACATCTGCGGGGACTTGATCCTCGATGGATTCGAGCCACAGCCGAGCGTGCCGCACTGTCACGGCGAGCATGATTTAGCTCTGCAGCCAGACAGTACCCTGGAGGCCGCACTCGAAACCGCTCCGATCTTCAATTCGGAGCCGGCGGCGCAGATCGAGGACGAATGCCTAGACATCGCCTCGGGGGCTGCAACCTCTACGGCGATAGAGCCGAACACTGACTTTGTCCCTCATAAAGCTCGTGACTCCGAGGTGCCGGACTCCTCGCCGGACTCCGAACCTCCTGCGCCCTCCCCGATCGAATCCGATTGGGCGCCGATCATGGAATTCATCGCAGCGGACATCTTTCAACACTCACCTTTTGGCGACATCTTGAGTTCGCTAAAGTATCTCTCGTTATCAGGAGAGCCCTGGCCGGACTGTGGTCAGGACGGTTGGGATGCGTATGACGAAGAAATTCAAAGCCCACCCACCACCCACTTGGTAGCCGCTGTCGACGATCTAACCGACATGCTAGACTACGACTCCGAAGACATCAACGGTATGGACGATGATGCCGGAGACGACCAAGAACCAGCGCCTAACGGGCACTGGAAAGCCAGCCCAGCTCACAACGTATACATGGTGGATACACCAAAAGGAAGCGACAATGAGGAAAAATGGGACGTGGCGAAGGACAACTCCCCCAACAAACAACCAAAACGGCGACGCAAGCGCCGCCCGAAGACCGGCCTCGATAAAAACGGCACCCATACGGACCCGGCCCTAGAGCAGGGCGAAGCAGTGGACGACGCATATGTCACCACGCAGCCAACCGGACATGATGAATGGGACAAGCAACCCATCCCCGGCGAAGACGATCTCACATCACCAGAGCATACGAACCTTCATAAAAGTCTCGTCGCCACCGCACGGAGCTTGAAGAAGCAAAAACGGAAGCTCAAAACAGCGGAGGACGCACTCAGAATGAGATGGAGCAAAGTACTGAACACCGCAAATAAATATGGCGCTAGACGCCAGACAAAGAGCTACCCGAAGCGCAAGCTATTGCCCGAATTTGACGAGGAGGCCTTAGATCCCCCGCAGTCAAAAAAGAAAGAAGCCGCCTGGCCGGATAGACGACCAGATGATAGGCCAAGAGCAACAATGGGTGCCGCACACAATCCGGCACACGATCAGCATACGGATCCTTGGAAAAAAGATGACCCACCCAGGTCTATCTATGGGCCAAAACAGAAGACTCCAGGAAGCAACATAACCCGCCGAGCATTTGAAGACAACGGCACACCCAAATACAGGGGCGCCGCACACCCACTATGTTTTACCGACGAGGTACTGGATCATGGATTTCCAGCGGGATTCAAACCCGTAAACATAGAGGCATACGACGGAACAACAGACCCCGGAGTCTGGATTGAGGATTATATCCTACACATAAATATGGCAAGAGGAGACGATCTCCATGCCATAAAATACCTACCCCTCAAGCTCAAAGGGCCGGCCCGGCATTGGCTTAAAAGCCTCCCAGAAAATACGATTGGAAGTTTGGAAGAGCTTGAGGATGCGTTTCGAGCAAATTTTCAGGGGAATTATGTCCGGCCTCCGGATGCAGACGATTTAAGTCACATAACTCAACAGCCCGGAGAGTCAGCATGCAAATTCTGGAATAGGTTCCTCACTAAAAAGAACCAAATAGTCGACTATCCAGACGCTGAAGCCTTATCAGCCTTTAAACACAACGTCCGAGAAGAATGGCTCGCCAGACACCTCGGCCAGGAAAAACCAAGAACAATGGCCGCACTAACAAGCCTCATGACACGCTTCTGCGCAGGGGAAGACAGCTGGCTGGCCAGATGCAGCACCAGCGAACCGAGTACATCCGAAATCAGGGATGGAAATGGGAAATCACGACGCAGAAAAGATCAGCGCCGGAATAAGGAAAATGGCCCAAATAGTACGGCGGTCAACGCCGGATTCGAAAGCTCTCGGCCGAACAACAAAACACTGCCCCTCAAGGATAACAGTGACGAGCTATCCAACCTAAACAAGATTCTGGACAGACTATGTCAAATACATGGTACCTCCGGGAAGCCTACAAACCATACCCACAGAGATTGTTTGGTCTTCAAGCAGTCCGGCCGACTTAACGCCGAACACAAGGGGCTCGACGCACCAAGTGAAAGTGACGAAACCCAAAAGCAGCGCTACGGAAAACAAAAGACTTTCCCACTAGAAGTCAAAACAGTGAACTCACTTCATGTGATAACACGCAGCGCGGCACCTGCTATACCAGGACACCGTCCGCAGACTGGGGATAGAACCCACCAAAATGCGCTATAGCAGCACTTCCTTCAAAGGAGTGACGCCAGGCCTTTTAAGCCAATTTTACAGGCTCTGTACCACTAGAGGTTGTGTTCGATTCATCCGACAACCTCCGTCGCGAAAAGCTCACTCTCCATCGCCCCATCTAACAGTAGCCCTTAAGCACTACTGGGGCGCGAAGCTTTCGCCTGCTTTAATGTAATACCACATTACGCGTCTCTTACGCTTAGAAATGCCCGGTCCACGTGGCATAATCTCATAATTCCGAGTGTCCCTTGACCATAGAGAATGTGCGGCTGCCTCGACAGCCACACACTAATCAGACCTTGCAGGTCAAAGCCCCAAAAAACAGGTCACTTAGACCTCGGACATGGTTAGACAAGTCCGGCGTAAGTTAACAAGGGGCTTCCCAGCCGCATACCCTCCTTTTTTAAAGGGCCGCGTGTATCAATGATGAGAGCCAATAAAGCTCAACTTTCTTCATCTTCATAGTTATACTTCATTTTAATACAACTTTTGCACGATATTTCTTAAAGAACTAAGTCCTTCTCTTTTACAGATGAAGCACGTGCTACACCCGTCCAGGATACAGCACAACGGAGACACAGGCGTAGACGTGCAGCAGGGACCCGTTGTAAGGATTCTTTTCAGATTAAGACCCTGCATAAACCTTTCTTACTGTCTCTTGTTGATACACATCCCCCGGTTTCCTATCATAGCCGAGGAGGTGGCTGGCGTTTTCGTATCGGCCACGTCAGAAGTTCCCGCCTGTACCTGGACACTAGGGGCTTAGGGCATTATTCTGCCCGGTATTATAAAGACCGAACACCTCAGGGAGTGTTCGGTGTCTCGAGTTAGGCCTTATATGCATCAACTCCGAATCATGTCTTTGGTCAAATGTTGGGTTTACCCGGCTCCTGTGTTTTGCTGCCTTACATTCCGTATCATCGGCTAACGCGGCACTAGGAGAACTACTGCGATTGTGCCCCGGTTCGGCCGGGCGAGCACCTCAGTAGAGAAAGCCGAAAACTGACTGTCGTGATATAGTGAGAGACTGGTCAACCACTCGATCGACCATTGGAATGTTTAGAATTCCTCCGCTTTGATGAAGGGCCGCTTCCCGGTCAGGCACATACGCTTCCCGAGTTCGGAGAAGAGCGGTGCCACCAGGGGCTATATAGTAGCCCCACATTCGAGCTCCTATGGCTAAGTGAAGGTGATAAAGCATTATAGTCCGGTTGCCTAGTTTGCTACGCTATCACCTCCTTAAAAGGACCAAGACGTTGGATTAAGTGTGAAAAAGCACTTTTCTTTTGCAAACACCCCCGCACCATGTGCGTGGGGGCTGAAGCCAAAGACTGCCATCTTTCATATTATAAATATACGGCCGCACAGGAGATAGTCCAACACTTGAACACACAAGTATAAAAAGCTATTGCATTATAAACATGATCTCAGAAATCATAAATGTCATTCAAACATAACGTCTTTCGAGCACTGCGAGTCTATTAAACGAGCGCCCTGCAGTACTTCCTCAAAATAGTGCTCAGTGGGGAATCGGCTTCTATCCGAACCCCGGGATGCAACAGTGGTGGCATCCATCTCCGCCCAGTATGTCTTACCACGAGCGAATGCCATCCGTGCACCTTCTATGCATGCCGACCGCTTCATCGCCTCAACACGCGGCACCGCCTCAAGGAATTGCTGCAACAAGCCAAAATAACTCTTTGGCTTGGGCCTTTTCGGCCACAGATGAGTGACCACGTCCGTCATGGCAAGTCTGGACAATCTATTCAGCCCAGCCCACTCAACCAACCGATCACTCAACGGAAGTGGACGCTCCGGACTATGGAATTGAGACCAGAACAACTCTTCCATTTCATGATCCTTCTGGCTTTGAAAGTGCACGACTGCGTCCGCCGCACTCGCTACTAAGTCCAGATAAGGATCCTCCGCACCGTACAACCGGCCCAGCTGAGCATACTCCGGATCTGTGAACTTCCTACGCAGCATAAAGGGCTTTCCAGCCACAATGTCTCCGATCTGACACAGTTCCTCCTTCATAGCCCGCATCGCACTACGGGCATCCTTGGCTTCGGCGTTGGCCTTCTTCAGGTCCTCTTGCTCCGCTCGGCGTTCTCTTTCAAGAACCTCCTGGCGGTCGGTAGCAACTTTTAATTTTGCGGCCATTCCGGCCATCTCCTCCCTGCTTCGGCAGTGAGCAGCCTTCTCGGCTTCTAGCTCTTCTGCTGCCTTCGAGGCAGCCGCCTCGCTTTTTTTGGCTTGCTCCTTGGCCCGAGCAAGTTCTGCTCGAAGGTCTTCCACAGCAGCAGCGCCATATGCGTCAAGCATACAAATTATAAGGAATGGGCGTCAGCTCCCTTACTAAGCGACCGCGGAGCAACCACATACCTTGTGACTCATCAAGTCGTTTATTGACCAGCGAGATGTCCGCATCCGCAGCGTCGAGTTGCCTCTTCAGCTCGGCGAATCCATCAGTCCGGCTGGCCACCGAACGTCCCGCCACCTGCATAATACAGGCGACAATCAATAACTGAGATTATGATCCTAGGTACGCCATCGTTTTCGACAGCATACCAAGTCTCAGGGGCTACTATCTATACAGGGCGCACTTTATGTGCAAAACTGTCAAAAGGTATGTCATTTTTTGCGTACCTCAAACCCTGTCAGTAAACTTCCGACGGCCTCATACAACCTGCTTTCGGCGGACGAGATCCTCTCAATCACCCTACCCATTAATGTGCGGTGATCTTCTGAGATAGACGCCCTCTTGAGCAAATCCTGCAGCTCCACCGGCCGTACTCCAATGGGTGCCGAACTCTCCGGCCCCGCCGGACTCGGGGAGACCCTCCGTGACGACACCTCAGGGTCGCCCGCCCCGTATGACGGGGCAGCAGATGGAGGCGTTTCGCTCTCCATCATCTCCGGACGAAGGTCTCCCGAAGATGAGCTGTGCTGAGATGGGCTGAGATCCGAACTACAAGGTAAAAACTTCGGTTACCTTTAGACATTAAGCAGGGGTGTCTAATAATTATAAAATCCCCCTTTTTTACTTACGGATCGTTAGAGGGCTGATTCCTCCAACGAGACAGTACGGCCGGGGCTCTTCCCGGCACAGGACCTTCCGGTACAGATTTCTTTCCCCGCTTTGAGGCCTTGGCCTCCGGGTCTTTGGAAGCGGTCCTCTTCTCCCCCTGGAAGGAGGGACTCTCGATTCCTCCCTTAATAAAAACCTCCTTGGCAGAGGTGGTAATTTCCCTGTGCCCCCCTTCGCCCTCATTCGAAGGTGCAACCTCCAACATTTTGATTAACACGGGATCCTACGTGGTCTCAGGGAGGGGGGCCGGACACCGTATCAGTTTTGCTTGCGCTATCCACTCCTGTCCAGGGATAGCTGGTTAAAAGGCAAGCTCACGATAAATAAATGGACGGTGTGTTCGGACACAGGGCTACTTACTTGAGTATCCGGGCGATTGCAGCTTAGGCCAGCGTCCTCGGTCAATTCCGGATGCGTCTCTTGCGATCTGAAGAATAGTTTATACATCTCCACGGGTGTCAAACCCATGAAGTGTTGAAGAGCTCGTGGCCCCTCCGGATTAAATTCCCACAGGCGGAGGGGGCGACGTTTGCAGGGCAGTAGGCACCGGATCAACATGACCTGTACCACTGCGACCAGACTGATCTCCCTTTCTTGGAGGCCTCGAATCCGGTCCTACAACAGGGGGACGTCTTTGGGCGGCCCCCAGTCACGCCCCTTGCCGACCCATGACATCAGCTGTTGTGGAGGACCCGAGCGAAAGACGGGCGGCTTCTGCCTGCTGCCCCGGGGAGCGGTGATATAAAACCACTCCTGTTGCCACAAGCCGAGCTCCTCCTGAAAGGAGCCCTCGGGCCATGGAGCTTCGGCCCTCTTGCTTATAACCACCCGCCGCACTCTGCCTGACGCCCCTCAATCATCTTCGGCTCCACGTTGAAGGTTTTGAGCCACAAGCCGAAGTGAGGGGTAGTGCGGAGGAAGGCTTCGCAGACGACAATAAAGGATGAGATGTGGAGGATGGACTCCGGAGCCAAGTCGTGGAATTCCAGCCCATAGTAAAACATGAGCCCCCTCACGAAGGGATCCGTCGGGAAGCCTAGACCCCGACGGAGGTGAGACACGAACACGACGCTCTCGCCAGGCTCGGGAGTAGGGATAACTTGCCCTCGGGCAGGCAGCCTATGCGAAATCTCGTAGGTTAAGTACCTGGCGTCTCTCAGCTTTAGCATGTCCTCTTCCGTGACGGAGGAGGGCATCCACCGGCCTCGTAGGTCAGGACCGGACATTGTCGAAGATCGAAGGTACCCGAATTTGGAGCCCTGGGTGTTGGAACTCGGGGAGAGGGGCGGATTCGATAGAGGATTGAATAAAAAGAACGGGCCTTGGTCTCATTATAAAGAGGAAGAATACCAAGAGCCGTCCCTGTGACCGTTTGGAACCCGCCTTCGATGGAGGGGGCGTGGAAACGGGCGCGGTTCGGTTACCCACGTCCGTATTGATGGGAATCCCGGAATAAGGGGAACACGATCTCTGCTTCGACAAGACGTGCCAAGGAAACCGCTTCGCTAAACGTGCTGAGGTGGAACAATAAAAACAATTTGGGTAAAGGCTTGGAAGTGGTGTGATGTCACGCCACAGAATACGTCAGCAGATTGATCTTGTGTAATATTATTCTCTCTACGGTGGTACGTGGAATTTATTTTTGCAGAGCCGGACACTATCCTGGTGTTCACAATCTTCTATAAATTATTCGGAGGAGGAACCCGCCTTGCAATGCCGAAGACAATATGCGCGCCGGACTCATCGTCATTGAAGCCTGGTTCAGGGGCTACTAAGGGAGTTCCGGACTAGGGGGTGTCCGGATAGCCGAACTATCATCATCGGCCGGACTCCAAGACTATGAAGATACAAGATTGAAGACTTCGTCCCGTGTCCGGATGGGACTTTCCTTGGCGTGGAAGGCAAGCTTGGTGATACGGATATGTAGATTTCCTACCTTTGTAACCGACTCTGTGTAACCCTAGCCCCTCCGGTGTCTATATAAACTGGATGGCTTTAGTCCATAGGACAAAAAACAATCATACCATAGGCTAGCTTCTAGGGTTTCGCCTCCTTGATCTCGTGGTAGATCCACTCTTGTAACACACATCATCAATATTAATCAAGCAGGACGTAGGGTTTTACCTCCATCAAGAGGGCCCGAACCTGGGTAAAACATCGTGTCCCTTGTCTCCTATTACCATCCGCCTAGACGCACAGTTCGGGACCCCCTACCCGAGATCCGCCGGTTTTGACACCGACAAGGAGTCCTACTCCCTGTGGGAGTAGGACTCCCCCCTTGGCGCGCCTCCTCCATAGGCCGGCCGCCTTCCCCCTTGCTCCTATATATACGTGGGCAGGGGGACACCCCAAAGACACAACAACAATTGATCCCTTGGATCTCTTAGCCGTGTGCGGTGCCCCCCTCCACCATAATCCACCTTGATAATATCATAGCGGTGCTTAGGCGAAGCCCTGCGTCGGTAGTACATCAAGATCGTCACCACGCAGTCGTGCTGACGGAACTCTCCCTCGACACTCGGCTAGATCGGAGTTCGAGGGACGTCATCGAGTTGAACGTGTGCTAGAACTCGGAGGTGCCGTAGTTTCGGTGCTTGATCGGTCGGGCCGTGAAGACGTACGACTACATCAACCGCGTTGTTCTAATGCTTCCGCTTTCAGTCTATGTCGGGGAAACTGATCCACGAACACCTATGGGACCGGCGGACTGAGCCCCTTTCGGTTCGGCGGGGGGCGGAGATCGCACAAAGAGCAGATCGAGGCGAAGCACACGAGCAGTTTACCCAGCTTCGGAGCTCTCCGGAGAGATAATACTCCTACTGCTGCTTGTCTGATTGTATTATGTTCTTGCTCCAGAGAGCTAAGTGTGTTTCTGGCTTCGGAAATGAACCGAACCCCCTCTACGTTGCGCAGGGGCCTCCTTTTATATGCTCAAGGGGTCATCGACAGGTGGCAACGCAGACGAGGGTAAAAACGTAAAAGGAGCTGTGGTTGGTACAGCTACCTGCACAGTGCATCCTACCTAACTCTGACGGCAGGGGAAGAAGGCATTAAATGCCCGTCTGTGTCGCCCAAACAGTGCAGAAAAGGACCGTCAGGGACGCCACCGTTCGCCACGATGGCGATCTTGTCAGCGTCGCATGCCACCGTGCACCGCTGGCTACACAGCCTCCTGCCACGCGTGTCTAGAAAAGCCCCAGGGCAACACGTTGGTGGATGCGCTGGAGCGTGGGTACAGGGCGGTTACTTGCCGCGGCAAGCGCCTTGCCGCAGTCATTGTCTTGTCGCGCCCGGAAGCTTGTCGCTCACCAGGCCTTGAGATGCCTTGGTTGGCCTTCCCGGCAAGCTCCTCTTGCCGGGGCCTTGGCCTGAATACTTTGTTCTTGAATGGCTTCAAAGGAACCACGGAGGACCTTGGCGGTCGCCCGGCAAGCCTTGCCGCGGGGGTGCTGCAACTGCCCGTGCACATGTTCGGGATACTAGGGTACCCCTATTCTAGTACACCGATAGTCTACAAGGGTATGTAGATTACACTCTCCCATCTCGTTGCTATGCATCACCATGATCTTGCGTGTGCGTAGGAAAATTTTGAAATTACTACGTTCCCCAACAGTGGCATCCGAGCCTGGTTTTATGCGTAGATGTCATATGCACGAGTAGAACACAAGTGAGTTGTGGGCGATACAAGTCATACTGCTTACCAGCATGCCATACTTTGGTTCGGCGGTATTGTGAGATGAAGCGGCCCGGACCGACATTACGCGTACGTTTACGCGAGACTGGTTTTACCGCCGTGCTTCACACACAGGTGACTAGCGGGTGTCTATTTCTCCAACTTTAGTTGAACCAAGTGTGGCTACGCCCGGCCCTTGCGAAGGTTAAAACATCACTAACTTGACAAACTATCGTTGTGGTTTTTGATGCATAGGTAAGAACGGTTCTTGCTCAGCCCGTAGCAGCCACGTAAAATTTGCAACAACAAAGTAGAGGACCTCTAACTTGTTTTTGCAGGGCATGTTGTGATGTGATATGGTCAAGACGTGATGCTATATTTTATTGTATGAGATGATCATGTTTTGTAACCGAAGTTATCGGCAACTGGCAGGAGCCATATGGTTGTCGCTTTATTGTATGAAGTGCAAACGCCCTGTAATTGCTTTACTTTATCACTAAGCGGTAGCGATAGTCGTAGAAGCAATAGATGGCGTAACGACAACGATGCTACGATGGAGATCAAGGTGTCGCGCCGGTGATGATGGTGATCATGACGGTGCTTCGAAGATGGAGATCACAAGCACAAGATGATGATGGCCATATCATATCACTTATATTGATTTCATGTGATTTTTATCCTTTATGCATCTTATCTTGCTTTGATTGACGGTAGCATTTTAAGATGATCTCTCACTAAATTATCAAGAAGTGTTCTCCCTGAGTATGCACCATTGCGAAAGTTCTTCGTGCTGAGACACCACGTGATGATCAGGTGTGATAGGCTCTACGTTCAAATACAACGGGTGCAAAACAGTTGCACACGCGGAATACTCAGGTTAAACTTGACGAGCCTAGCATATAACAGATATGGCCTCGGAACACGGAGACCGAAAGGTCGACCGTGAATCATATAGTAGATATGATCAACATATTGATGTTCACCATTGAAACTACTCCATCTCACGTGATGATCAGACATGGTGTAGTTGATATGGATCACGTAATCACTTAGAGGATTAGAGGGATGTCTTTCTAAGTGGTAGTTCTTAAGTAATATGATTAATTGAACTTTAATTTATCATGAACTTAGTCCTGGTAGTATTTTGCAAATTATGTTGTAGATCAATAGCTCGCGTTGTTGCTTCCCTATGTTTTTTTGCTTCCCTATGTTTTTATATGTGTTCTTAGAGAAAAACTAAGTTGAAAAGATGTTAGTAGCAATGATGCGGACTTGGTCCGTGATCTAAGGTTTATCCTCATTGCTGCACAGAAGAATTATGTCCTTAATGCACCACTAGGTGACAGACCTATTGCAGGAGCAGATGCAGACGTTATGAACGTTTGGCTAGCTCAATATGATGACTACTTGATAGTTTAGTGCACCATGCTTAACGGCTTAGAATCGGGACTTCAAAGACGTTTTGAACGTCATGGACCATATGAGATGTTCCAGGAGTTGAAGTTAATATTTCAAGCAAATACCCGAGTTGAGAGATATGAAGTCTCCAACAAGTTCTATGGCTAAAAGATGGAGGAGAATCGCTCAACTAGTGAGCATGTGCTCAGATTCTCTGGGTACTATAATCACTTGAATCAAGTGGGAGTTAATCTTCCAGATAAGATAGTGATTAACAGAATTCTCTAGTCACCATCACCAAGTTAGTAGAACTTTGTGATGAACTACAGTATGCAAGGGATGACGAACACAATTCCCAAGCTCTTCGTGATGTTGAAATCGACGAAGGTAGAAATCAAGAAAGAGCATCAAGTGTTGATGGTTGACCAGATCACTAGTTTCAAGAAAAGGGCAAAGGGAAAGAAAGGGAACTTCAACTAGAATGACAAGCAAGTTGTCACTCCCGCGAAGAAGCCCAAAGCTGGACCAAAGCCTGAAACTGAGTGATTATACTGCAAAGGAAATGGTCACTAGAAGCGGAAATACCCTGAATATTTGGTGGATAAGAAGGATGGCAAACTAAACAAGGGTATATTTGATATACAGGTTATTGATGTGTACCTTACTAGTGTTTATAGTAACCCCTGAGTATTTGATACTTGTTCGGTTGCTAAGATTAGTAACCCGAAACAGGAGTTACAGAATAAACAGAAACTAGTTGAGGGTGAAGTGACGATGTGTGTTGGAAGTGGTTCCAAGATTGATATGATCATCATCGCAAACTCCCTATACTTTCGGGATTAGTGTTAAACCTAAATAAATGTTATTTGGCATTTGCGTTGAGCGTGAATATGATTTGATCATGTTTATTGCAATATGGTTATTCATTTAAAATCAGAGAATAATTGTTGTTCTATTTACATGAATAAAACCTTGAAATGGTCATACACCCAATGAAAATAGTTTGTTGGATCTCGATCGTAGTGATACACATATTCATAATATTGATGCCAAAAGATGCAAAGTTAATAATGATAGTGCAACTTATTTGTGGCACTATCATTTGGGTCATATCGGTGTAAAATGCATGAAGAAACTCCATAAAGATGGATTTTCGGAATCACTTGATTATGAATCACTTGATGCTTGCGAACCATGCCTCATGGGTAAGATGACTAAGACTCCGTTCTCCGGAACAATGAGCGAGCAACAGATTTGTTGGAAATAATACATACTGATGTATGCGATCCAATGAGTGTTGATGCTCGTGGCAAGTATCATTATTTTCTAACCTTCACAGATGATTTGAGCAGATATGGGTATATCTACTTAATGAAACATAAGTCTGAAATAGTTGAAAAGTTCAAAGAATTTCAGAGTGAAGTGAAAAAATCATCGTAACAAGAAAAATAAAGTTTCTACGATCTGATCGGGGAGACGAATATTTGAGTTATGAGTTTGGTCTTCATTTGAAACAATTTGAAATAGTTTCGCAACTCACGCCATCTGGAACACCACAACGTTATGGTGTGTCCGAACGTCGTAACCGCACTTTATTGGATATGGTGCGATCTATGATGTCTCTTATCGGTTTTACCACTATTGTTTTGGGGTTGTGCATTAGAGACAGCTGCATTCACGTTTAAAAGGGGCACCATCTAAATCCGTTGAGATGACACCGTATGAACTATGGTTTAGCAGTATACCTAAGCTGTCGTTTCTTAAAGTTTGGAGTTGCGGTGCTTATATGAAAAAGGTTTTCAACCTGATAAGCTCGAACCCAAATCGGAGAAGTGCGTCTTCATAGAATACCCAAAGGAAACTGTTGGGTACTCCTTCTATCACAAATCCAAAGGAAAAACATTCGTTGCTAAGAATGGATCCTTTCTAGAGAAGGAGTTTCTCTCGAAAAAAGTGAGTGGAGGGAAAGTAGAACTTGATGAGGTAACTGTACCTGCTCCCTTATTTGAAAGTAGTTCATCACAGAAATCTGTTCCTGTGACAACTACACCAATTAATGAGGAAGTTAATGATGATGATCATGAAACTTCAGATTATGTTACTACAGAACCTCGTAGGTCTTCCAGAGTAAGATCCGCATCAGAGTGGTATGGTAATCCTGTTCTGGAAGTTATGTTACTAGACCATGACGAACCTACGAACTATGAAGAAACGATGATGAGCCCAGATTCCGCAAAATGGCTTGAGGCCATGAGATCTGAGATAAGATCCATGTATGAAAACAAAGTATGGACTTTGATTGACTTGCCCAATGATCGGCGAGACATTGAGATTAAATGGATCTTCAAGAAGAAGACATGTGTTGATAGTAGTATTACTATCTAAAAAGCTCGACTTGTTGCAAAAATGTTTTTCGACAAGTTCAAGGTGTTGACTACAATGAGATTTTCTCAACTGTAGCGATGCTTAAGTCTGTCCGAATCATGTTAGCAATTGCCACATTTATGAAATCTGGCAAATGGATGTCAAAACTGCATTCCTTAATGGTTTTCTTAAAGAAGAGTTGTATATGATGCAACCAGAAGGTTTTGTCAATCCTAAAGGTGCTAACAAATTGTGCAAAGCTCCAGCGATCCATCTATGGACTGGTGCAAGCATCTCGGAGTTGGAATATACGCTTTGATGAGTTGATCAAAGCAAATGGTTTTATACAGACTTTTGAAGAAGCCTGTATTTACAAGAAAGTGAGTGGGAGCTCTATAGCATTTCTAATATTATATGTGGATGACATATTGTTGATTGGAAATGATATAGAAATTCTGGATAGCATGAAAGGATACACGAATAAGAGTTTTTCAAAGCAAGACCTCGGTGAAGCTGCTTACACATTGAGCATCAAGATCTATTGAGATAGATCAAGACGCTTGATAAGATTTTCAATGAGTACATACCTTGACAAGATTTTGAAATAGTTCAAAATGGAACAGTCAAAGAAAGAGTCCTTGCCTGTGCTGCAAGGTGTGAAATTGAGTAAGACTCAAAGCCCGACCACGACAGAAGATAGAAAGGGAATGAAAAGTCATTCCCTATGCCTCAGTCATAGGTTCTATAAAGTATGCTATGTTGTGAACTAGACCTATTGTATACCTTGCTCTGTGTTTGGCAAAGGAATACAATTTTGATCTAATAGTAGATCACTGGACAACGGTCAAGAATATCCTTAGTGAGGACCAAGGAAATACTTCTCGATTATGGAGGTGATAAAAGAGCCTGTCATAAAAGGTTACATCAGTGACTCTAAGTCTCAATCTAGATACATATTGAAAGTGGGAGAAATTAGCTAGAGTAGCTCCATGCAGAGCATTGTAGACATAGAATATTTGCAAAATACATACGGCTCTGAATGTGACAGACCCGTAGACTAAACTTCTCTCACGAGCAAAACATGATCATACCTTAGTACTCTTTGGGTGTTAATCACATAGCGATGTGAACTAGATTATTGACTCTAGTAAACTCTTTGGGTGTTGATCACATGACGATGTGAACTATGGGTGTTAATCATATACAGATATGAATATTGGTGTTAAATCACATGATGATGTGAACTAGATTATTGACTCTAGTGCAAGTGGGAGACTGAAGGAAATATGCCCTAGAGGCAATAATAAAGTTATTATTTATTTCCTCATATCATGATAAATTTTTATTATTCATGCTAGAATTGTATTAACCGGAAACATGATACATGTGTGAATACATAGACAAACATATAGTCACTAGTATGCCTCTACTTGACTAGCTCATTAATCAAAGATGGTTATGTTTCCTAACCATAGACATGTGTTGTCATTTGATTAATGGGATCACATCATTAGGAGAATGATGTGATTGACATGACCCATTCCATTAGCCTAGCACTTGATCGTTTAGTATATTGCTATTGCTTTCTTCATGACTTATACATGTTCCTATAACTATGAGATTATGCAACTCCCGTTTACCGGAGGAACACTTTGGGTGCTACCAAACGTCACAACGTAACCGGGTGATTATAAAGGAGTACTACAGGTGTCTCCAAAGGTACATGTTGGGTTGGCGTATTTCGAGATTAGGTTTTGTCACTCCGATTGTCGGAGAGGTATCTCTGGGCCCTCTCGGTAATGCACATCACTATAAGCCTTGCAAGCAATGTAGCTAATGAGTTAGTTACGGAATGATGCATTATGTAACGAGTAAAGAGACTTGCCAGTAACGAGATTGAACTAGGTATTGGATACCGACAATCGAATCTCGGGCAAGTAACATACCGATGACAAAGGGAACAACTTATGTTGTTATGCGGTTTGACCGATAAAGATCTTCGTAGAATATGTGGGAGCCAATATGAGCATCCAGGTTCCGCTATTGGTTATTGACTGAGAATAGTTCTAGGTCATGTCTACATTGTTCTCGAACCCGTAGGGTCCGCATGCTTAAGGTTTCGATGACAGTTATATTATGAGTTTATGAGTTTTGATGTACCGAAGGAGTTCGGAGCCCCGGATGAGATCGGGGACATGATGAGGAGTCTCAAAATGATCGAGACGTAAAGATTGATATATTGGATGACTATATTCGGAGTTCGGAAAGGTTCCGAGTGATTCGGGTATTTTTCGGAGTACTGGAGAGTTACGGGAATTCGCCGGGGAGTATATGGGCCTTATTGGGCCATACGGGAATAGAGGAGAGAGGCCAAAAGGAAGGAGGCTTGCGCCCCCCCCTCTGGTCCGAATTGGACAAGGGGAGCAGCCCCCTTTTCCTTCTCCCTCTCCTCCTCTTTTCTTCTCCAACAAGGAAAGGAGGAGTCCTACTCCCGGTGGGAGTAGGACTCCCCCCTTGGCACGCCTCCTCCATAGGCCGGCTGCCTTCCCCCTTGCTCCTATATATACGGGGGCAGGGGGACACCCCAAAGACACAACAACAATTGATCCCTTGGATCTCTTAGCCGTGTGCGGTGCCCCCCTCCACCATAATCCACCTTGATAATATCGTAGCGGTGCTTAGGCGAAGCCCTGCATCGGTAGTACATCAAGATCGTCACCACGCCGTCGTGCTGATGGAACTCTCCCTCGACACTCAGCTGGATCGAAGTTCGAGGGACGTCACCGAGCTGAACGTGTGCTAGAACTCGGAGGTGCCGTAGTTTCGGTGCTTGATCGGTCGGGCCGTGAAGACGTACGACTACATCAACCGAGTTGTTCTAACGCTTCCTCTTTCGGTCTACAAGGGTAAGTAGATTACACTCTCCCATCTCGTTGCTATGCATCACCATGATCTTGCGTGTGCGTAGGAAAATTTTGAAATTACTACGTTCCCCAACACGTCGGTGGACTCCCGAGGGGCCCACCAGGGTGGGAGGCGCGCCCAGCCCTAGGGGCGTGCCGGGCACCCTCGTGGCCGCCTCCCTTGTTTCTTGACTTCCACTCCAAGTCCTCTAGATCACGTTTGTTCCAAAAATCGCGCTCCCGAAGGTTTCATTCCGTTTGGACTCCGTTTGATATTCCTTTTCTTCGAAACACTGAAATAGGCAAAAAAAACAGGAATACGGGTTGGGCCTAGGTTAGTCCCAAAAATGATATAAATGTGTAATGTAAATTCCATAAACATCCAAAACGGGTAATATAATAGCATGGAACAATCAAAAATTGTAGATACATTGCAGACATATCAAGCATCCCCAAACTTAATTCCTGCTAGTCCTCGAGTAGGTAAATGATAAAGACAGAATTTTTGATGTGGAATGCTACCTAGCATAATTCTCAATGTAATTTTATTTATTGTGGCATGAATGTTCAGATCCAAATGATTCAAAATAAAAGTTCATATTGACATAATAAATAGTAACACTTCAAGCATACTAATCAAAGCAATCATGTCTTCTCAAAATAACATGGCTAAAGAAAGTTCATCCCTACAAAATCATATAGTTAGGTCATGCTTCATTTTCGTCACACAAAAATGCTCCCATTTGTACACCCCCGATGACAAGCCAAGCAATTGTTTATTACTTAAATAATCTCAAACTTTTTCAACTTTCACGCAATACATGAGCGTGAGCCATGGATATAGCACTATGGGTGGAATAGAATATGATGAGGGAGATTGTGTGGAGAAGACAAAAAAATAGAAAGTCTCACATTGACGAGGATAATCAACGGGCTATGGAGATGCCCATCAATTGATGTCAACATGAGGAGTAGGGATTTCCATGCAACGGATGCACTAGAGCTATAAATGTATGAAAGCTCAACAAAAGAAACTAGTGGGTGTGCATCCAACTTGCTTGCTCACGAAGACCTAGGACATTTTGAGGAAGCCCATCGTAGGAATATACTAGCCAAGTTCTATAATGAAAAATTCCCACTTGTATATGAAAGTGACAACATAAAAGACTTTCTACATGAAGAACATGGTGCTACTTTGAAGCACAAGTGTGGAAAAAGATAGTAACATTGCCCCCTTTTTTATTTTTATTTTTATTTTTATTTTTATTTTTTTATTTTTTTTCTTTGGACCTTTTTTTCTTTGGCCTTTCTTTTTTTTCTTTGGCCTTTTTTTTTCTTTTTGGCCTTTCTTTTTTTTATTTTTTATTTGGGGAGATAGAGCAAGATAATGATGATCATCACACTTTTATTTATTTACAACTCATGAATTACAACCCAAAACCAGAACAAGATATGACTCTATATGAATGCCTCTGGCAGTGTACCAGGATGGGCAATGAATCAAGAGTGACATGTATGAAAAATTATGCATGGTGGCTTTGCCAGAAATACAATGTCAACTACATGATCATGCAAGGCAATATGACAATGATAATGTGTGTCATGATGATGAACGGAACGGTGGAAAAGTTGCATGGCAATATATCTCGGAATCGCTATGGAAATGACATAATAGGTAGGTATGGTGGCTGTTTTGAGGAAGATATAAGGAGGTTTATATGTGATAGAGCATATCGTATCACGGGGTTTGGATGCATAGGCGAAGTTTGCACCAACTCTCAAGGTAAGAAAGGGCAATGCACGGTACTGAAGAGGCTAGCAATGATGGAAGGGTGAGAATGCGTATAATCCATGGACTCAACATTAGTGAACAAGAACTCATATACTTATTGCAAAAATCTACAAGTCATCAAAAACCAAGCACTACACGCATGCTCCTATGGGGATATATTGGTAGGAAAAGACCATCGCTCGTCCTCGACCGCCACTCATAAGGATGCACAATCTAAGAACACCTCATGTTTCAAATTTGTTACACAACTTTTACCACACGTGCATGCTACGTGACTTGATAACTTCAACACAAGCATTCTTGAAATTCATAATCACCACCTCCATATCTCAAAACAATTATCAAGTATCAAATTGATCATAGCATCCAATTCACTTCCTATGATAGTTTTTATTATACCCAACTTGGATGCCCATCATTCTAGGACCAATTTTATAACCATAGAAAATACCATGCTGTTCTAAGAGACTCTCAAAGTGATACAAGTGAAGCATGAGAGATTAACAATTTCTACAAAATTAAGCCACCGCCATGCTCTAAAAGATATAAGTGAAGCACTAGAGCGAAAACTATCTAGCTCAAAAGATATAAGTGAAGCACATAGAGTATTCTAATAAATTCCAATCAAGTGGGCTTCTTCCCAAAAGGTGTGTACATCAAGGATGATTGTGGTAAACTAAAAAGCAAAGACTAATATCATACAAGACGCTCCAAGCAAAACACATATCATGTGGCGAATAAAAGTATAGCTCCAAGTAATGTTACCCATGAACGAAGACGAAAGAGGGGATGCCTTCTGGGGGCATCCCCAGTCTTAGGATTTTGGCTATTCTTGAATATCTTGGGGTGCCTTGGGCATCCCCAATCTTAGGCTCTTGCCACTCCTTATTCCATAGTCCATCAAATCTTTACCCAAAACTTGAAAACTTCACAACACAAAACTCAACAGGAAATCTCATAAGCTCCGTTAGTGCAAGAAATAAAAAACCACCACATAAGGTACTGTAATGAACTCATTATTTATTTGTATTGGTGTTAAACCTACTGTATTCCAACTTCTCGATGGTTCATACCCCTACATACTAGCCATAGATGCATCAAAATAAGCAAACAACACACGAAAAGCAGAATCTGTCAAAAACAGAATAGTCTGTAGCAATCTGTAACTCTCGAATACTTCTGGAACTCTAAACATCCTACCAAAATAGGAAGTCCTGGGCAATTTTTTTATTGATCTACAGCAAAACGAATCAACGCAACATCCCGTTTTTGTGAATTACTAAAATTATTTTTGTGCGCGCAAAGTTTCTGTTTTTCAGCAGAATCAAATTAACTATCACCATAGGTTATCCTATAGGTTCTACTTGGCACAAACACTAATTAAAACACATCTAAACAGAAGGTAGATGCAAAATTTATTACTAAACAGAAGCAAAAACAAAAAAACTAAAATAAAATTGGGTTGCCTCCCAACTAGCTTTATCGTTTAACGCCCCTAGCTAGGCATAAAAGCGAGGATAGATCTAAGTAGTGCCACAATAATAAGATAGATCACGAAAAGTCATCTCATATTCTCTACGTTCAGTAGCAAGTTTTCTTTGAGGCAAGAAAAAGTAATCAGAAGGGCTAAATTTAATGGGACAAAAGTCCCCAAGATCAATCTCAGGAGGTATGGGTTCCTCCTTTGGCCCTTCATATTGCACAACTAATTCATCATTATAAGCATTCTTTTGGCAGAACTTCGTGAGCCTATACTCAAGAGAGTATCCTAGCTCATTATTTTGAAGATCAAAATAATTATTAAGTTCGGAAATTCTATCAACTAGGACTTCGGTAGGAACCTTTTTTCTAAGGTTTTCATTAAAAGCAACATAGTCCAAAGATGGAAAATGCCTAATTTCCTCTTGATCAAAGAGGATCGCCTCTATGGGAGGACGGCCAGCGTCCACCCTATAGTGCGCAAAGATTTCTTTGGCCTCTTTTATTATAAATCTAAACTCATGTGCCAAAAAGATTGTAGCGGCGCGCTTAACAGAAGAATGCTCAATATTAGAAAATTCCAGGAAAATTCTTTGTATGCAAGGATGCATATGCATAAATTGTCTTTCAAGCTCAACTACAAGCATAGTGATAGCATCAGCAAGACTACTAGTTCTGTGAAGAATAGAACCACCCATAGAAGGTAAAGCACTAACATAAGTAAAGGTGTCTTGAATAACCCCTTTTCCAATAATATTACCACTACCGATTCGAAACTTTTTAGTATGCAATATAGGGGGTTCTTTAGCAGGAGCATCAGAATTTTCCATATTGTCATTATTGTCCATATCGACGATAATCTCCCCAATTTCAGACATAACGGCAAACAAAAGCGAGGAGGAAGAAGAGGGCAAGTGAAGGAGAGAGGGGATTGGGAAAGAGAGGGCGAATAAAATAGCAAGGGTGAAGTGGGGGAGAGGAAAACGAGAGGCAAATGGCAAATAATGTAAGTGCGAGGGAGATGAGTTTGTGATGGGTACTTGGTATGTCTTAACTCGAGCGAAGACCTCTCCGGCAACGGCACCAGAAATCCTTCTTGCTACGTCTTAAGCTTGCGTTGGTTTTCCTTGAAGAAGAAAGGGTGATGCAGCAATAGTAGCGTAAGTATTTCCCTCAGTTTTTGAGAACCAAGGTATCAATCCAGTAGGAGGCTCCTCAAAAGTCCCACACACCTACACAAACAAACAAGAACTCGCAACCAACGCAATAAAGGGGTTGTCAATCCCTTCAAGGCCACTTGCGAAAGTGAGATCTGATAGATATAATATGATAAGATAAATATTTTTGGTATTTTATAATATAGATAAGAAAAGTAAAAGATGAAAATAAAAGTAGATTGAAAGCTTTATATGATAAGAGATAGACCCGAGGGCCATAGGTTTCACTAGTGGCTTCTCTCAAGATAGCATAAGTATTACGGTGGGTGAACAAATTACTGTCGAGCAATTGATAGAAAAGCGAATAATTATGAGATTGTCTAGGCATGATCATGTATATAGGCATCACGTCCGTGACAAGTAGACCGACTCCTGCCTACATCTACTACTATTACTCCACACATCGACCGCTATCCAGCATGCATCTAGAGTATTAAGTTCATGAAGAACAGAGTAACGCATTAAGAAAGATGACATGATGTAGAGGGATAAACTCATGCAATATGATATAAACCCCATCTTTTTATCCTCGATGGCAACAATACAATTCATGCCTTGCTGCACCTGCTTTCAGTGGGAAAGGATACCGCAAGATTGAACCCAAAGCTAAGCACTTCTCCCATTGCAAGAAAGATCAATCTAGTAGGCCAAACCAAACTGATAATTCGAAGAGACTTGCAAAGATAACTTAATCACACAAAAGAATTCAGGGGAGATTCAAATATTTCTCATAGATAAACTTGATCATAAACCCACAATTCATCGGATCTCGACAAACACACCGCAAAAAGAGTTACATCAAATAGATCTCCAAGAAGATCAAGGAGAACATGGTATTGAAATTCAAAGAGAGAG
This sequence comes from Triticum dicoccoides, assembly GCF_002162155.2. NCBI lineage: Eukaryota > Viridiplantae > Streptophyta > Magnoliopsida > Poales > Poaceae > Triticum > Triticum dicoccoides. Next base: position 135,146,175 of record NC_041391.1, read on the forward strand.
AAGAAGCCATCTAGCTAATAACTATGGACCCGAAGGTCTGTGGTAAACTACTCACAACTCATTGGAGAGGCCTTGGAGATGATGTAGAGGCCCTCCGTGATTGATTCCCCCTCCGGCAGAGCGTCGGCAAAGGCTCCAAGATGGGATCTTGCGGATACAGAAGGTTACGGCGGTGGAAATAGTTTTTTGTGGTCGCTTCTGATGTTTTCGGGGTATATGGGTATATATAGGAGGAAGAAGTTGGTCGGTGGACTCCCATGGGGCCCACGAGGGTGGGGGCGCGCATAGCTCTAGGGGGCGCATTAGGCAGCCTCGTGGCCGCCTCCCTTGTTTCTTTACTTCCACTCCAGGTCCTCTGGATCACGTTTGTTCCAAAAATCACACCGCCGAAGGTTTCATTCTGAAAGGACTCCATTTGATACTCCTTTTCTTTGAAACACTAAAATAGGCTAAAAAACAGCAATATGGGCTGGGCCTCCGGTTAGTACGTTAGTCCCAAAAATGATATAAATGTGTAAAGTAAAGCTCATAAACATCCAAAACGGGTAATATAATAGCATGGAACAATCAAAAATTATAGATATGTTGGAGACGTATCAGACAGTTACGCCCCGGCCACCAGATCAAGTTTGGAAACCTGAATTACATCGTCGATGTCCGAGGAGATCTGATCTTCGAGGGGTTTGTGGCCTCGGTTGCCGCCCCTTGCCTCCATGTAGGAAGCTCTTCGGATCCACCCTTAGATCCCGTCCAGGGGTCTACACTCACACCCTCCTGGCCTTAGATCCGGAGTGGGTAGTATCGTCCGAAAACGGGAGGCTCAGCCCCGCTGGACTCTTTTCTATCAAGGAACTTCCGACAGGAGACCCAGACACGATCTTGGACTCGCCTCTGGATGACAACTTTGAACTGTAGAAGTTTGTGTCGATCGGGCCTGATCAGGTGTCTGACGCTGACCTCATCCCTACAGATCCGCAGACTCATGCCCAGCTTTCACCCTTAGATGAAGCACTAGGCTTAATGCGATCTCCCACCATTACGGAATCCTTGCCTCCAAACTACACCCAGCATGGGCTGGGGGTTGAGAGCGGGGAGTTTTACAACCCGCCCACCACCCACTTAATAGCCACTATCGAGGATTTAACCGACATGCTGGACTACGCGTCTGAAGACATCGACGGTATGGACGACGATGACGATGCCGAATCAGGACAAGTCCCACCCATCACAGGGCGTTGGACGTCCACTTCAACCTATGATGTATACATGGTGGACACTCCTGATAAAAAGGACGATGAGGATAATCAGAATCCCGAGGAGGACAAGCCCGTGGATGAACCACCAACGTGTTGACGTCAGCGGCACCGCTCACGGTCGCGTCGGGCAAAGGATAGTCATACCAGCACAGGAGATGATGAGACTCTGGATAATGTCAAAGATCCCGAACACCCCATTGAGCCCAAATCCGAATAGGATGAGGGGGAAGGGGGTCAGTATAGCCCCGAACACGCTAATCATGAAGATTTGGAAGACAACAATTATATGCCAGTCTCTGAAGAGGATGTTAGCCTTGGGGACGAAGATTTTATCGTCCCAGAGGAACCCCTCGAACAAGAACGCTTCAAGTGATAGCTGCTACATCTTGAGCTTGCGTTGGTTTTCCCTGAAGAGGAAAGGGTGATGCAGTAATAGTAGCATAAGTATTTCCCTCAGTTTTCGAGAACCAAGGTATCAATCCAGTAGGAGGCTCCTTGTCGGTGTCAAAACCGGCGGATCTCGGGTAGGGGGTCCCGAACTGTGCGTCTAGGCGGATGGTACTAGGAGACAAGGGACACGATGTTTTTACCCAGGTTCGGGCCCTCTCGGTGGAGGTAAAACCCTACTCCCGCTTGATTAATATTGATGATATGGGTAGTACAAGAGTTGATATACCACGGGATCGGAGAGGCTAAACCCTAGAAGCTAGCCTATGGTATGATTGTTGTTCCTCCTACGGACTAAAACTCTCCGGTTTATATAGACACCGAAGAGGGCTAGGGTTACACAGAGTCGGTTATAATGGGAGGAGATCTTCATATCGTATCGCCAAGCTTGCCTTCCACGCCAAGGAAAGTCCCTATCCGGACACGGGACGAAGTCTTCAATCTTGTATCTTCATAGTCTGGGAGTCCGGCCAAAGATCATAGTACGGCCATCCGGACACCCCCTAATCCAGGACTCCCTCAGTAGACCCTGAACCTGGCTTCAATGACGACGAGTCCGGTGCGCCAATTGTCTTCGGCATTGCGAGGCGGGTTCCTCCTCCGAATACTTTGTAGAAGATGTTTGAACACAAGGATAGTGTCCGGCTCTGCAAAAGTAAGTTCCACATACCACCGTAGAGAGAATAATATATGCACAAATCTAATCTGCTGACGTATTCCGCAACGTGACATCACACCATAGTCAAGCCTTTATTCGAATCGTTTTACTGTTCCACCTCAGCGCGTTTAGCGAGGCGGTTTCCTTGGCACGTCTTGTTGAAGCAGAGATCGTGTCCCCTTATTCCGGGATTCTCATCAATACGGGCGTGGGTAACCCAACCGTGCCTTTTGGTATGACTCTCTAATTGAAAGCGAGTCCCAAACGGTTATGGGGAGGGCTCTTGGTATTCAACTCCTTTATAAAGAGACCAAGGCTCGACTCCCTTCTCTTTCAATCCAATCGAACCCGCCTCTCGCCTTGAGTTCCAATACTCAAAGCTTCTAGTTTTAGGCGGTTCGAACATTCGACGATGTCCGGTTCCGACCTTCAAGGCCGGTGGGTGCCTTCCTCCGTTAAGGAAGAACACGTGCGAAAGCTGAGAGATGCCAGGTATCTAACCGGAAAAATCTTGCATAGGCTGCCTGCTCAAGGGCAGGCCATTCCTTCTCCCCAGCCCGGCGAGAGCGTGGTGTTCACATCTCACTTCCTTCGGGGGCTAGGCTTCCTGATTGATCCCTTCGTGAGGGGGCTGATGTTCTATTACGGGCTGGAATTCCACGACCTTGCTCCGGAGTCCATCCTCCAAATTTCATCATTCATTGTTGTGTGTGAAGCCTTCCTCCATATCACCCCCCACTTTGGATTGTGGCTTAGAACCTTCAAGGTGGAACCGAAGATGATCGAGGGGCAGCACGCTGAGTGCGGAGGAGCTATCATAAGCAATATAGCTGACACTCCATGGCCCGAGGGCACTTTCCAAGAAGAGTTCGGCTTATGGCAACGAGACTGGTTTTACATCACAGCCCCCAGGGGCACCACATTGGTGGCGCCACCTACTTTTCGCTCGGGTCCCCCACCACGGCGAGCGTCATGGGTCAATGAAGGGCTTATCTGGGGGCCGTCCAAAGACGTGCCCCTTCTGCAGGACCACATTTGAGATCTCCTAGAAAGAGATATTAACTTGACCGTGGTGGCGCAAGTTATGCTGATTCGCCGCACGCTGCCCTGCAAACGTCGCCCTCTTCTCCTGTGGGAATTTAATACGTAGGGACTGCGAGTCCTCCAACACATTATGGGCACGAAGCCCGTGGAGATGTACAAATTGTTCTTCGAACCACAAGCAAGGTGTCCGGACTTGTCCAAGACGCAGGCCTGAGATGCAATCGCCAGGATGCTAAGGTAAGTAGCCCCGTATTTGGACACACCATCCGTATTTTCATCATAAAGTTGCCCTTTAACAGAGCTATCCTTTGAACAGGAGTGGATAGCGAAGGCAAAGCTTATCAGGTGTCCAGCCCCCCCTGGACGAGACCGCGCCGAATCCTGTGTTAACCAGGATGCTGGAGATTACGCTTTCGGCAGAGGGCGAAGAGGGGAACCAAGGAGCTACCGCCTCCGCGAAGGAGACTGTCAGGAAGGGAGGAATCGAGAATCCCCCAACCAGTGAAAGAAAAGGAGTGCCTCTAAAGACCCGGAGGGGATGACCTCAAAACGGGGGAAGGAATCTTTGTCAGAGGATCCGGCGTCGGAGACTGCCCCGGCCGCATTGCGCCCTCAAGGGGATCAGCTTTCCTCCGAGCCATAAGTAAAGAGAGGGGTTCAAAAATTAGTGGCATCCCTGTTTTATTTCTGAGGAAGATAACCAAAATATTACCTTGTAGTTCGGACCTCAACCCTTCTCAGCAAAGCTCGTCTTCAGGGGTTCTTCGTCCGGAAATGATGGAGAGCGAAACGCCTCCCCTAGCTGCACCGACTTACGAGGCAGGCGACCCCGAGGTGTCGTCCCGGCGGGTTTCTCCAAGTCCAGATCCTGAAAAAGGTCGTCGGGCTAGTTCGGTGCCCTCTGGTGCGCGGTCTGAGAGGCTGAGGGATCTGCTCGGGCGAGCGTCCATCTTAGAAGAACACCGTATGTTGATGAACATGGTGATAGGAAGTATTTCATCCGCGGAAAGCGGTTTGTACGAGGCCGCCAGGAGTTTACTGACAGGCTTTGAGGTACGCGAAAAGGTGTACCTTTTGGTAGAGCCGCATAAAATGCGCCCTGTATAAATAGTAGCCCCTGAGACTCTGTGTGTCGTCAAGAATGATGGCGCACAGAGGATCATAACCCCAGGTATAAAATGTCACCTTTTTATGAAGGTGGCGAGGCGTTCGGTGGCTAGCCGGACTGATGAATCTACTGAGATAAAGCGGCAACTTGACGTGGCGGATGCCGACATCGCGCTTGTAAATAAGCGGCTAGACGAGGCACAAGGTATGCTCCACAAATATCTGATAAGAGGAGTTCGATGCTTGTGCCTTACAATATATGTGCTTATTGCAGATAGTGCTGCTGCCGTGGAGAACCTACGGGCGGAACTTGCCCGAGCCAAGGAGCAAGCAAGGAAAAGTGATGCGCCTGCTGTTAAGGGGGCTGAAGAGCTAAAAGCCGAACAGGCTGCTCACTGCCAGAGTAAGAAGGTAATAACCGAGATGGCTATAAAATTGAAGGATGCTGCCGACCGCTGTAAATTTCTCGAACAAGAAGAAAGGGCGGCTCAGAAGGACCTTGAGAAGATCACTGCCGAGGCCAAGGATGCTCACTCTGCAATGAGAGCTATGAAGGAGGAGCTGCGTCAGGCCGGAGATATCATGGCTGGAAAGCCCTATATGCTGTGGATGAAGTTCGGGGATCCTAGGTATGCTCCATTAGACCGACAGTGGAGTGCGGAAAACACTTATCTGGATGTGGCACCGAGTGCAGAATACGCAACCAAACACTTCCGAGGTCGAGGTGACCATAAATTGGAAGAACTTTTTTTGTCGCAGTTCCACAATCCAGAACGCCCACTTTCGGTATCCGACCGTTTGGCCGCCTTTGCGGAGCTGAACAGGTTATCCGGACTCGCCATGAAGTATGTTGCGAGTCATTTGTAGCCGCGGGAGCCAGAGCCGAAGAGTTATTTTGGATTGGTGCATCAGTTCCTTGGTTCTGTGCTACATGTTGATACGATGAAGAGGTCGGCGTGCATAGAGGGTGCACAAATGGCTCTTGCCCGTGTCAAAACATACTGGGCGGATATGAAGGCCAGTGTTGTCGCATCCCGGGATTTGGATGAAGGCTGGGTACCTGCCAGGCACTACTTTGAGGAAGTTCTTCCGGGTGCTCGTTTAATAGAAGCCCAGTGCTCGAAGGATGTTGTGTTTGAATTGCATATGCTATTGTAAAAGGAATATAAAAACTTTTTATACTTGTGCTTTGCAAGAATTATAATACCTCCTGTGCGGCCGTTAATGTATATGTGTATATAACCTGAAAGATGGCAATCGTTGGCTTCAGCCACCACGCATATAATGCGGGGGTGTTTGCAGAAAGGCGCCTTTTCACACTTAATCCAACGTCTTGGTCCTACAAAGGAGGTGATAGCGCGGCAAACTAGGCAACCAGACTATAATGCTTTATCACTTTCACTTAGCCATAGGAGTTTGACATTGGGGCTACTTAATAGCCCCTGGAGGCACCGCGCTCGCCCGAATTCGGGGCGCGTGTGTGCCTGACCGGGAAGCGGTCCTTCGTTGATAAGGAGGAATCCTAAAGATTCCGAGAGTCATCGAGTGGTTGACTAGTCTCTCGCTATATCATGACAGTCAGTTTTCAGCTTTCTCTACTGAGGTGCTCGCCTAGCCGAACCGGGGCACAATCGCAGTAGTTCTCCTGGTGCCGCGTTAGCCGATATAACGGAACGTAAGGCAGCAAAACACAGGAGCCGGGCAAACCCAACATTTGACCAAAGACATGATTCGGAGCTGATGCATATAAGGCCAAACTCGCGACGCCGAACACTCCCTAAGGTATTCGGTCTTTATGAAGACGGGCCGAAACAGAGCCGGGGGATGTTGTCAACAAGAGACAGTAAAAAAGGTTTACGCAGGGTCTTAATCTGAAAAGAATCCTTGAAACGGGTCCCTATTGCACGTCTGCGCCTGTGTCTCCGTTGTGCCGTATCCTGGACGGGCGTAGCACAGTGTTCGTCTGCAAGAAAGAGGAACTTTAGTAAAAAAACAAACGTGCGGGAAATCTATATTAGAATAAACAAAATATAGTCGGAGCAGGAAGGGAGCCATATTGTCTCCCGGCGTGAACACACGGAGTCCCTTGTACAGGGTTATGCGGCTATTAAGCCCATGTATGCTGACGCTAGACTCGTTGAGCCGTGTCCGGGATAGTAGGGCTGAATTAGTGTGCAGCTGTCCAGGCGGCCGCACCATTACTCGTACTTTGGGGGTCAATTGATATTCCCCTGTAATGAGATGATGCCTCGTGGGCCGGGCATTTTAAGTGTAAGGGATGCATAATGCGGTATTGCGTTAAAGCGGGCGAAAGCTTCACGTCCCAGTAGCGCTTGATAGCGACTTACGAATGGGGCGATGTGGAAGGTTAGCTTTTCACTTTGGAAGTTGTCGGGTCAGCCGAACATGACTTCTAATGAAAGGGAACCCATACTCTGGGTATCTGGGCCCGGCATGACTCCTTGAAAGGAAGTGTTGCCATGGCGGATTATTTCTTGGTTTACCCCTAGTTTGCGGATTGTGTCCTGATATAACAGGTTTAAGTCACAGCCGCCGTCCATAAGGACTCTTGTAAATTGTAGTCCGTCAATAACCGGATTCAAGACCAAGGCAGTCCAGCCTGCATTCCGGGCCCCACTGGAGTAATCCTGATAATCAAAGGTGATTGGTCGTAACAACCAGTGGCGGTGCTCCTCTGGGGCTGGCCGTATGGCGCGTGTCTTTGTGGGCGCCGTTCTGTTTTTCCCTTTTGTCATCTGAAGTGAATTTACTGTTTTGACTTCTTGTGGAAATTTCTTTTGTTCTCCGGTGTTCTGCTTGTGGGGTGCGTCGTCATCCTCGCTTGGTGTGTCGAGCCCCTTGTGTTCGGCGTTGAGTTTACTGGACTATTTGAAGACCCAACAATCTCTGTGGGTATGGTTTGCAGGTCTCTCGGGGGTACTTTGGATTTGACATATTTTGTCCAGGATTTTGTTGAGGTTAGACAGCTCGTCCCTGTCATCTTTGGGTGGCGGTTTTTTCTGATTTTGCTGAGAGCTTTTGAATCCGGCGTTGACCGCCGTGCTCATCGGGCTATTATCCTTGATCCGGCGCTGTTCTTTGTTACGGTGCGGTTTCCCGTTTCCATCTCTGAGTTTGGATGTACTCGGGTCGCTGGTGCTGCTTCTTGCCAACCAGCTGTCCTCTCCTGCGCAAAAGCGGGTCATGAGGCTTGTTAATGTGGCCATTGTTCTTGGCTTTTCTTGGCCGAGGTGTCTGGCGAGCCATTCGTCTCGGACGCTATGTTTGAAAGCTGCTAGGGCCTCGGCGTCCGGACAGTCGACTATCTGATTCTTTTTAGTAAGGAATCTGTTCCAGAGTTTCCAGGCTGGCTCTCCAGGCTGCTGAGTTATATGACTCAGATCATCTGCATCCGGAGGTCGGACATAGGTCCCTTGAAAATTTGCCCGGGAAGCGTCCTCGAGCGCTTCCCAACTTCCTATGGTGTTTTCGGGAAGGCTTTTAAGCCAATGCCTGGCTGGCCCTTTGAGCTTAAGGGGTAAGTATTTCATGGCGTGAAGGTCATCTCCTCTGGCCATGGGTATGTGGAGGATATAATCCTCGATCCAAACTCCGGGGTCTATTGTTCCGTCGTATGCTTCTATGTTCACGGGCTTGAATCCCGCTGGAAATTCATGATTCAACACCTCATCGGTAAAACATAGGGGATGTGCGGCACCCATGTATGTAGGTGTGCCGCGATATTCGGATATTTTTTGCATTGCATTGCTCGCTGGAGCTTGCTTTCTTGGCCCATATATGGATCTAGTTGGGCCAGTTTTTTGATGCGAATCCTTAGGCGGATCACGCGTCGTATTGAGTGCGGCGCCCTTTGTCGCTTGAGACCGATCATGGGGTCGTCCATCCGACCTGGTGGCTTCGTTATTTTTTGACTGTGGGGGCTTTATGGCCTCTTCATCAAATTCCGGTAGTAGTTTCCGCTTCCGATAGCTCTTTGTGTGACGACTGTTGCCGTACTAGTGTGCGGTATTGAGTACTTTGCCCCATCTGATTTTGAGTGCATCTTCCGCTGTTTTGAGCCTCCGCTTCTGCTTTTTTAGGCTACGTGCAGTGGCAACGAGCGTTTGGTGGAGGTTCTGATGTTCCAGCAATTTGTTCGGCGTGAGGTCGTCTGGACTATTATCTTTCCTGGAGATTGGTTGTTCGGATTGTCCGCCCTATTTGGACGGTTGCTCGATGGCATGTTCGTCTTCCGTTGATTCGCCCTGCTCTATGGCTGGATCTTTGTCGAGGTGGGGCTTGGCGTGGCGCTTACATCGCTGCTTTGATTGTTTTTCGAGGGAGCGATCCCTGGTTGCGCCCTTTTGATCCTCATTATCATTTTTTTAGGTGTGTCCACCATGTATACATCGTATGATGAGGTGGCTTTCCAGTGCCCTATAGGTGCTGGTTCTTGGTCGTCTCCTCCATCGGCGTCCATACCATCGATGTCTTTGGAGTCGTAGTCGAGCATGTTGGTTAGGTCGTCGACAGTGGCTACCAAGTTGGTGGTGGGTGGGTTTCGAATGTCTTCGTCGTCCGCGTCCCAACCCTGCTGACCATAGTCTGGCCAGGGCTCTCCTGACAAAGAGAGAGACTTCAGTGAATCTAGGAAATCGCCAAAGGGCGAGTGCTGAAAGACGTCCGCGGCGGTAAACTCCATGATCGGAGCCCAATCGGGTTCAATCGGAAGGGGTGTGGAATATTTGGAGTCCAGAATGGAGTCCGGCACCTTGGAGTCACGGGCCTTGCAAAGGGCTAGGCTGGTATTCGGCTCTATCATCATAGAGACTGCGGCTCCTGGGGCGACGTCCAACCGTCCGTCACCGACTAGCGCAGTCGGCTCCGAGCTAATGGCCAGAGCGGACACCTGAGCGGCACTCTGGGCGCTGTCCGGCGGCAGAGCTAGATCATGCCCATCGAGACAGTGCGGCACGCTCGGCCATGGCTCGAATCCATCGATGATCAAGTCCCCGCGGATGTCGGCCGTGTAGTTTAAGCTTCCAAGCCTGACCTGATGGCCAGGTGCGTAGCTTCCGATCTGCTCCAGATGGCCAAGCGAGTTGGCCCGCAGTGCGAAGCCGCCGAATACGAAGATCTGCCCGGGGAGAAAAGTCTCACCCTGGACCGCGTCATGCTTGACGAGCGGAGAATCCATCGGGCCTAAAGGTGACGACACAGAGGAACTCTCAATGAAAGCACCAATGTCGGTGTCAAAACCGGCAGATCTCGGGTAGGGGGTCCCGAACTGTGCGTCTAGGCGGATGGTAACAGGAGACAAGGGACATGATGTTTTTACCCAGGTTCGGGCACTCTCGGTGGAGGTAAAACCCTACTCCTGGTTGATTAATATTGATGATATGGGTAGTACAAGAGTTGATCTACCAAGAGATCGGAGAGGCTAAACCCTAGAAGCTAGCCTATGGTATGATTGTTGTTCGTCCTACGAACTAAAACTCTCCGGTTTATATAGACACCGGAGAGGGCTAGGGTTACACAGAGTTGGTTACAATGGAGGAGATCTTCATATCGTATCGCCAAGCTTGCCTTCCACGCCAAGGAAAGTCCCTATCCGGACACGGGACAAAGTCTTCAATCTTGTATCTTCATAGTCCGGGAGTCTGGCCAAAGGTCATAGTCCGGCCATCCGGACACCCCCTAATCAGGGACTCCCTCACTCCTCAAAAGTCCCATGCACCTACACAAACAAACAAAGAACTCACAACCAACGCAATAAAGGGGTTGTCAATCCCTTCACGGCCACTTGAAAAAAGTGAGATCTGATAGAGATAGTATGATAAGATAAATATATTTTTGGTATTTTATAATATAGATTGGAAAAGTAAAGATGCAAATAAAAGTAGATTGAAAGCTTATATGATAAAAGATAAACCCAGGGCCATAGGTTTCACTAGTGGCTTTTCTCAAGATAGCATAAGTATTACGGTAGGTGAACAAATTATTGTTGAGCAATTGATAGAAAAGCAAATAATTATGAGATTATCTAGGCATGATTATGTATATAGGCATCACGTCCGTGAAAAGTAGACTGACTCCTGCCTGCATCTACTACTATTACTCCACACATCGACTGCTATCCAGCATGCATCTAGAGTATTAAGTTCATAAAAAACGAAGTAATGCTTTAAGAAAGATGACATGATGTAGAGGGATAAACTCATGCAATATGATGTAAACCCCATCTTTTTATCCTCGATGGCAACAATACAATACGTGCCTTGCTGCCCCTGCTGTCACTGGGAAAGGACACCGCAAAATTGTACCCAAAGCTAGGCACTTCTCCCATTGCAAGAAAGATCAATCTAGTAGGCCAAACTAAACTGATAATTCGAACAGACTTGCAAAGATAACTTAATCACACATAAAAGAATTCAGAGGAGATTCAAATATTTCACATAGATAAACTTGATCATAAACCCACAATTCATCGGATCTTGTCAAACACACCGCAAAAAGAGTTACATTGAATAGATCTCCAAGAAGATCGAGGAGAACATGGTATTGAGATCCAAAAAGAGAGAAGAAGCCATCTAGCTAATAACTATGGACCCGAAGGTCTGTGGTAAACTACTCACAACTCATCGGAGAGGCCTTGGAGATGATGTAGAGGCCGTCCGTGATTGATTTCCCCTCCGGCGGAGCGCCGGCGAAGGCTCCAAGGTGGGATGTAGCGGATACAGAAGGTTGCGGTGGTGGAATTAGGTTTTCGTGGTCTGTTCTGATGTTTTCGGGGTACGTGGGTATATATAGGAGGAAGAAGTAGGTCGGTGGATGCCCGAGGGTCTCACGAGATAGGGGGCGCGCCCAATAGGGGGTGCGCCCTCCACCCTCGTGGCCGCCTTGGCTGCTTCTTGACTTGCACTCGAAGTCCTCTGGGTCACGTTCGTTCCAAAAATCACGCTCGCAAAGGTTTTATTCCATTTGGACTCCGTTTGATATTCCTTTTCTTCGAAATGCTGAAATAGGCAAAAAAAACAGCAATACAGGCTGGGCCTCCGGTTAGTAGGTTAGTCCAAAAAATGATATAAAAGTGTAAAGTAAAGCCCTAAACATCCAAAACGGGTAATATAATAGCATGGAACAATCAAAAATTATAGATACATTGGAGATGTATCAAGCAATCCCAACTTAATTCCTACTCATCCTCCAGTAGGTAAATGATAAAAACAGAATTTTTGATGTGGAATGCTACCTAGCATAATTCTCAATGTAATTTCCTTTATTGTGGCATGAATGTTCATATCCAAATGATTCAAAATAAAAGTTCATATTGACATAAGAAATAATAATACTTTAAGCATACTTAATCAAGCAATCATGTCTTCTCAAAATAACATGGCAAAAGAAAGTTATCCCTACAAAATCATATAGTCCGGCTGTTGCTCTATCTTCATCAAACAAAGTATTTAATCATGCACAACCCCGATGACAAGGCAAGCAATTGTTTCGTACTTTAGTAATCTCAAACTTTTTCAACTTTCACGCAATACATGAGCGTGAGCCATGGACATAGCACTATATCTGGAATAGAATGGTGGTTGTGGAGAAGACAAATAGGAGGAAGATAGTCTCACATGAACTAGGCGTATCAACGGGCTATGGAGATGCCCATTAATAGATATCAATGTGAGTGAGTAGGGATTGCCATGCAACGGATGCACTAGAGCTATAAATGTATGAAAGCTCAACAAAAGAAACTAAGTGGGTGTGCATCCAACTCGCTTGCTCACGAAGACCTAGGGAATTTTGAGGAAGCCCATCATTGGAATATACAAGCCAAGTTATATAATGAAAATTTCCCTCTAGTATATGAAAGTGACAACATAGGAGACTCTCTATCATGAAGACCATGGTGCTACTTTGAAGCAGAAGTGTGGTAAAAAGGATAGTAGCATTGTCCCTTCTCTCTTTTTCTCTCATTTTTTATTTGGCCTTTCTCTTTTTTTGTTTGGCCTTTCTATTTTTTTAAGGTCCGAAGTCTCATCCCTACTTGTGGGGGAATCATAGTCTCCATCATCCTTTCCTCACTGGGATAATGCTCTAATAATGAAGATCATCACACTTTTATTTACTTACAACTCAAGATTACAACTCAATACTAGAACAAGATATGACTCTATATGAATGCCTCCGGCGGTGTACCGGGATATGCAATGAATCAAGAGTGACACGTATGAAAATTATGAAGGTGGCCTTGCCACAAATACGATGTCAACTACATGATCATGCAAAGAGCAATATGACAATAATGATGCGTGTCATATAAACAGAACGGAGGAAAGTTGCATGGCAATATATCTCAGAATGGCTATGGAAATGCCATAATCGGTAGGTATGGTGGCTGTTTTGAGGAAGGTATATGGTGGGTCTATGGTACCGACGAAAGTTGCGCGGCACAAGAGAGGCTAGCAATGGTGGAAGGGTAAGAGTGCGTATAATCCATGGACTCAACATTAGTCATAAGGAACTCATGTACTTATTGCAGAAATCTACAAGTCATAAAAAACAAAGTACTACGCGCATGCTCCTAGTGGGATAGATTGGTAGGAAAAGACCATCGCTCGTCCCAGACTGCCACTCATAAGGAAGACAATCAATAAATAAAATTGTGCTCCAATTTCATCACAAAGCGGTTCACTATACGTGCATGCTACGAGAATCACAATCTTTAGCACAAGCATTCTTTAAATTCATAATCACCCAACTAGCATGACTCTAGTATCACCATCCTCATATCTCAAAATAATTATCAAGCATCAAATTGATCATAGCATCCAATTTACTTTCTATGATAGTTTTTATTATACCCAACTTGGACGATCATCATTCTAGGACCAATTTTATAACCATAGCATATACCATGCTGTTCTAAGAGACTCTCAAAATAATATCAGTGAAGCATGAGAGACTAGCAATTTCTACAAAATTAAGCCACCTTCGTGCTCTAAAAGATATAAGTGAAGCACTAGAGCAAAAACTATCTAGCTCAAAATATACAAGTGAAGCACATAGAGTATTCTAATAAATTCTAATCAAGTGGGCTTCTCCCAAAATGTGTGTACAGCAAATATGATTGTGGTAAACTAAAAATCAAGGACTAATATCATACAAGACGCTCCAAGCAAAACACATATCATGTGGCGAATAAAAATATAGCTCCAAGTAAAGATACCGATAAACGAAGACGAAAGAGGAGAGGCCTTTCGGGGGCATCCCCAAGCTTAGGCTTTTGGATATTCTTGAATACCTTGGTGCCTTGGGAATCCCAAAGATTAGGCTCTTGCCACTCCTTATTCCATAGTCCATCAAGTCTTTACCCAAAACTTGAAAACTTCACAACACAAAACTCAACAGGAAATCTCATAAGCTCTGTTAGTGAAAGAAAGCAAAACCACCACATAAGGTACTGTAATGAACTCATTCTTTATTTATATTGGTGTTAAACCTACTGTATTTCAAGCTCTATATGGTTCATACCCTTACATACTAGCCATAGATGCATCAAAATAAGCAAACAACACACGAAAAACAGAATCTGTCAAAAACAGAACAGTCTGTAGCAATCTGTTACCCTCGAATACTTATGGAACTCTAAAACTCCTACCAAAATAGTAAGTCCTGGGAAATTTGTCTATTGATCTATAGAAAAAATAATCAATGCAAAATCACGTTTCTGTGAATTACTAAAATTATTTTCGTGCGTGCAAAGTTTCTGTTTTTCAGCAGAATCAAATTAACTATCACCATAGTTTATCCTATAGGTTCTACTTGGCACAAACACTAATTATAACATAAAAACACATCTAAACAGAAGGTAGATGCAAGATTTATTACTAAACAGAAACGAAAAACAAAAAACACGAATAAAATTGGGTTGCCTCCCAACTAACGCTATCGTTTAACGCCCTAGCTAGGCATAAAAGCGAGGATAGATCTAAGTAGTGCCATAATAATAAGATAGATCTTGAAAACTCATCTCATATTCTCTATGTTCAGCAGCAAGTTTTCTTTGAGGCAAGAAAAAGTAATCAAAAGGGCTAAATTTAATGGGACAAAAGTCCCCAAGATCAATCTCAGGAGGTATGGGTTCCTCCTTTGGCCCTTCATATTGCACAACTAATTCGTCATTATAAGCATTCTTTCGGCAGAACTTCGTGAGCCTATACTCAAGGGAGTATCCTAGCTCATTGTTTCGAAGAGCGAAAATCATTATTAAGTTCAGAAATTCTATCAACTAGGACATTGGTGGGAACCTTATTTCTAAGGTTTTCATTAAAAGCAACATAGTCCAAAGATTGAAAACGCCTAATTTCCTCTTGATCAAAGAGGATCGCCTCTATGGGAGGACGACCGCCGTCCACCCTATAGTGCGCAAATATTTCTTTGGCCTCTCTGATTACAAACCTGAACTCATGAGCCAAAAAGATAGTAATGGCGCGCTTAACAGAAGAATGCTCAATATTAGAAAATTCCAGGAAAATTCTTTGTATGCAAGGATGCATATGCATAAGTTGTCTTAAAAGCTCAACTACAAGCATAGCGATAGCATCCGCGAGACTACTAGTTCTATGAAGAATAGAACCACCCATAGAGGGTAAAGCACCGGCACAAGTAAAGAAATCTTGAATAACCCCTTTTCCCATAATATTACCACTACCGATTCGAAACCTTTTAGTATGCAAGATAGGGGGTTCTTCAGCAGGAGCAACAGAATTTGCCATATTATCATTATTGTCCATATCGACGATAATCTCCCCAATTTCAGACGTAACGGCAAACAAGAGCGAGGAGGAAGAAGAGGGCAAGCGAAAGAGAGAGGAGATTGGGAAAGAGAGGGCGAATAAAACGGCAAGGGTGAAGTGGGGGAGAGGAAAACGAGAGGCAAATGGAAATAATGTAAGTGCGAGGGAGATGAGTTTGTGATGGATACTTGGTATGTCTTGACTTGACCGAAGACCTCCCCAGCAACGGTGCCAGAAATCCTTCTTGCTACGTCTTGATCTTGCATTGGTTTTCCTTGAAGAGGAAAGGGAGATGCAACAATAGTAGCGCAAGTATTTCCCTCAGTTTTTGAGAACCAAGGTATCAATCCAGTAGGAGGCTCCTCAAAATTCCCACGCACCTACACAAACAAACAAGAACTCACAACCAACACAATAAAGGGGTTGTCAATCCCTTCACGGCCACTTGCGAAAGTGAAATCTGATAGAGATAGTGTGATAAATAAATATATATTTGGTATTTTATAATATAGATTGGAAAAGTAAAGATGCAAAAAAAGTAGATTGAAAGCTTATATGATAAGAGATAGACCCGGGGCCATAGGTTTCACTAGTGGCTTCTCTCAAGATAGCATAAGTATTACGATGGGTGAACAAATTACTGTCAAGCAATTGATAGAAAAGCGAATAATTATGAGATTATCCAGGCATGATCATGTATATAGGCATCACATCCGTGACAAGTAGACTGACTCATGCCTGCATCTATTACTATTACTCCACACATCGACCGCTATCCAGCATGCATCTAGAGTATTAAGTTCATAAAGAACGGAGTAACGCATTAAGAAAGATTACATGATGTAGAGGGATAAACTCATGCAATATGATATAAACCCCATCTTTTTATCCTCGGTGGCAACAATACAATATGTGCCTTGCTGCCCCTGCTGTCACTGGGAAAGGACACTACAAGATTGAACCCAAAGCTAAGCACTTCTCCCATTGCAAGAAAGATCAATCTAGTAGGCCAAACCAAACTGATAATTCGAAGAGACTTGCAAAGATAACTTAATCATACATAAAAGAATTCAGAGGAGATTCAAATATTTCTCATAGATAAACTGGATCATAAACCCACAATTCATCGGATCTCGACAAACACACTGCAAAAAGAGTTACATCGAATAGATCTCCAAGAAGATCAAGGAGAACATGGTATTGAGATTCAAAGAGAGAGAAGAAGCCATCTACCTAATAACTATGGACCCGAAGGTCTGTGGTAAACTACTCACAACTCATCGAAGAGGCTATGGTGTTGATGTAGAAGCCCTCCGTGGTTGATTCCCCCTCCGGCGGAGCGCCGGCGAAGGCTCCAAGATGGGATCTCGCGGATACATAAGGTTATGGTGGTGGAAATACTTTTTCGTGGTCATCTTTGATGTTCTCGGGGTACATGGGTATATATAGGAGGAAGAAGTAGGTCGGCGGACGCCTGAGGGGGGGGGCGCCCTCCACCCTCGTGGCCTCCTCGATTGTTTCTTGACTTGCACTCCAAGTCCTCTAGATCACGTTTGTTCCAAAAATCATGCTCCTGAAGGTTTCATTCTGTTTGGATTCCGTTTGATATTCCTTTTCTTCGAAACACTGAAATAGGCAAAAAACAGCAATACGGGCTGGGCCTCCGGTTAGTAGGTTAGTCCAAAAAATGATATAAATGTGTAAAGTAAAGCCCATAAACATCCAAAACGGGTAATATAATAGCATGGAACAATCAAAAATTATAGATACGTTGGGGACGTATCAGCCTCCAGTTAATAGGTTAGTCCCAAAAATAATATAAAAGTGCATAATAAAGCCCATATACTTCCAAAACAGATAATATAATAGCATGAGTACTTCATAAATTATAGATATGTTGGAGATGTATCAGCATCCCCAAGCTTAATTCTTGCTCGTCCTCGAGTAGGTAAATGATAAAAAGAAATAATTTATGAAGTGTGTATGCTAGCTGGTGCACAAGTTTGATCAATGATAATTTTAATCACCTTTTCAAGCATCATTATATGTCATAATAGTAGCTCATCTCATAAAACTTCTCATGATCAAGTAACAAGCTATTCAAATGTTAAAGCATAGACCATAAACATTCTTGAAAACTAGCAAACTATGTTCTCAGTCTCATTATAGAGGATGTTGATGCTACTGCCTCCATCCATGAGTACCTTAGTGAATTGATATCCACCAACCTGAGGTGCCACCACCAAGGCCAAGTGACACGGATTGTCAACCCTAGGAGGGTGATCTTCCCTACTCCACAGAATAGGCTGCTCAGACCATCTCAAATAACGAGGAACTGCCGGCTCAACAGCGTTCACAACCCTCTTATGAAGCTTCTAGTCCCATTTGCACAAACTGGTGGTAAACACATGATACTGTCCTCTATTCAGCTGCTTTGGATGACTCTGGTATCCACCCTGCTGCTGCTGCTGCTGACCCCCCTAGCTAGATTGCCGATTATAACCACCTTGATTACCCTGAGTGTTTTGAAAATTGGAATTTGAACCGTCGCCCGGGCCATGAAAACCACCGCCACCTGAGCCGCCACCCGGCCCATGATTACCATCGAACATGTTGGAATTATTGAAAGCCTTCATGATCGTGCAGTCCTTCCATAGGTGAGTGGCTAGTTTCTGTTGGGTGCCATGTCTCGGACAGGGCTCATTTAGCAACTGCTCAAGTGTGGGGCTTGACCCACCGGACCGAGGAGGTGGCCTCCCCTTACGCTGTTGATTGTTGCCCTACTTATTGGTGTCATCCACAAACTCCAAGCTACCATCAGCCTTACGTTTATTATTACCTCCTTGATTTGCTGGGTTATGCTGAGGACCCTTGGCATTGTCGTTCTTCTTTCCCTTCCCTGTCTTCTCATCATCAGACTGGGGATCGTTGGTACTATCGGAATTGGCGTATTTGACTAGAGCCGCCATCAGCTGGCCCATGTCATTACAATCGCGCTTGAGCCGCCCCAGCTTCATCTTCAGAGGCAAAAACGGAAAATTTTCTCCAACATTAAGACTACAGAGCCGGCATCCATCTTATCAGACGAATGTATTATGGCCTTGACCCGGCGCACCCAATGGGTCGTGGACTCACCCTCCTCTTGCTTGCAATTAGTCAAATCCACAATTGACATGTGCTGCTTGCAGGTATCTTTGAATTTCTGCATGAATCAGGCTTTTAACTCTGCCCATGAACCGATGGAATTAGGTGGCAACCCCTTTAACCCAGTGCGGGCAATCCCATCCAACATAATGGTGAATTACTTGGCCATCGCAGCATCACTGACTTCCAATAGTTCCATGGCCGTCTCATAGCTTTCAATCCACGCGCCAGGCTGTAAGTCGGCCGTGTAATTAGGCACCTTTCGAGGCCCCTTGAAATCCTTGGGAAACGCTCGTTACGCAGAGCCGGCACAAGACAAGGGACACCACCGGTCCTAGTGGTCATGCCTTCCTCAATAGAAGTCGTCGATAAACCGGAAAAGGTTGGTAAGCCGCCCGCTGAGCCGCTGATGTCTACTACACAACCTTCTTGTTGTAGACGTCGTTGAGCCTCCACGTGCAGAGGTTTGTAGGACAGTAGCAAATTTCCCTCAAGTGGATGACCTAAGGTTTATCAATCCGTGGGAGGCGCAGGGTGAAGATGGTCTCTCTCAAACAACCCTACAACCAAATAACAAAGAGTCTCTTGTGTCCCCAACACACCCAATACAATGGCAAATTGTATAGATGCACTAGTTCGGCGAAGAGATGGTGATACAAGTGCAATATGGTTGGTAGATATAGGTTTTTGTAATCTGAAAATATAAAAACAATGATAAAAGTGAGCGTAAATGGTATTGCAATGCTAGGAAACAAGGCCTAGGGTTCATACTTTCACTAGGGCAAGTTCTCTCAACAATAATAACATAATTGGATCATATAAGTATCCTTCAACATGCAACAAAGAGTCACTCCAACGTCACTAATAGCGGAGAACAAACAAAGAGATTATGGTAGGGTACGAAACCACCTCAAAGTTATCCTTTCTGCTCGATCTATTCAAGAGTCCGTAGTAAAATAACACAAAGCTATTCTTTCCATTCAGTCTATCATAGAGTTCGTACTAGAATAACACCTTAAGACACAAATCAACCAAAACCCTGATGTCACCTCAAGTATCCATGGGCATGATTATATGATATGCATCACAATCTCAGATTCATCTATTCAACCAACACAAAGTACTTCAAAGAGTGCCCCAAAGTTTCTATCGGAGAGTCAAGACGAAAACGTGTGCCAACCCCTATGCATAAGTTCACAAGGTGAACCCGCAAGTTGATCACCAAAACATACATCAAGTGGATCATGTGAATATCCCATTGTCACCACAGATAAGCACGGCAAGACATACATCAAGTGTTCTCAAATCCTTAAAGACTCAATCTGACAAAACAACTTCAAGGGGAAAACTCAATTCATCACAAGAGAGTAGAGGGGGAGAAACATCATAAGATCCTACTATAATAGCAAAGGTCGCGATACATCAAGATCGTGCCATAGAGAGAACACGAGAGAGAGAGAGAGATCAAACACATAGCTACTGGTACATACCCTTAGCCCTGAGGGTGAACTACTCCCTCGTCATCATGGAGAGAGCCGGGATGATGAAGATGGCCACCGGTGAGGGATCCCCCCTCCGGCAGGGTGCTGGAACGGGCCCCCGAGAGGTTTTTGGTGGCTACAGAGGCTTGCGGCGGCAGAACTCCCGATCTATTCTGCTCCCCGATGTTTTTAGGGTATATGGAGATATATAGGCGAAAGAAGTCGGTCAGGGGAGCCACGAGGGGCCCACGAGGGTGGGGGCGTGCCCAAGGGAGGTGGGCATGCCTCCCTGCCTCGTGGCCACCTCGAAGCTTCCCTTACGTGCACTCCAAGTCCCCTGGATTGCTTCCATTCCAAAAATAACTTTCCCGAAGGTTTCATTCCGTTTGGACTTCGTTTGATATACCTTTTCTTCGAAACACTGAAATAGGCAAGAAAACAGCAATATGGGTTGGGCCTTCGGTTAATAGGTTAGTCCCAAAAATAATATGAAAGTGTATAATAAAGCCCATAAACATCCAAAACAGATAATATAATAGCATGAATGCTTCATAAATTATAGATACGTTGGAGACGTATCAGCATCCCCAAGCTTAATTCCTGCTCTTCCTCAAGTAGGTAAATGATAAAAGAAATAATTTATGAAGTGTGAATGCTAGTAGGTGCATAAGTTTGATCAATGCTAATTTCAATCACCTTTTCTAGCAGCATTATATGTCATAATAGTAGTTCATCTCATAAAACTTCGCAAGATTAAGTAACAAGCTATTCACATGTTAAAGCATAGACCATAAACTTTCTTGAAAACTAGAAAACTTCATTCTCAGTCATCAAACAATTACAATTCATCTTATTTTTAGGAAGGGTCTATGTCAGAGCTTTGATTTAGCAAACTCCACATACTCAACTATCATATAGTCTTCCATGATTGCTACCACTCAAAGCATATTCTTAGAACAAATAGCATCCATCAAACACAGAGAAAGATATGGGCTTAGTGTTTCGCCTCCTAACTCACTTATCATATAGATAATTGTCAACAATAATAATTCATGATCAAATATATTTGCATGGCCATATATGCTTAGATCTTTCCCCAACACACGATGCTTGCCAACTAAAGAGTAGGTAGGAATGAGAAGGAGTACTACTGACTCTTGCATAAAAGTAAAAGATAGGCCCTTCGCAGAGGGAAGCAGAGATTTGCAGAGGTGCCAGAGCTCGATTTTGAAATAGAGATGAAAATAATTTTTAGAGGTATGCTTTCATTGTCAACATAACAACCAAGAGTTCCCAATATCTTCCATACTACATACATTATAGGCGGTTCCCAAACAGAATGGTAAAGTTTTTACTCGCCCTCCACCAACAATCATCAATCCATGGCTTGCCCAAAACAATGGGTGCCTCCAACTAACATCAATCCGGGGGGAGTTTTGTTTGCAATTATTTTTGATTTGATTTTGATCTTTTGATCATGGGACTGGGCATCCTGGTTACCAGCCATTTTTCTCGTGAATGATGAGAGGAGTCCACTCATCGTGAGAATAACCCACCTAGCATGGAAGATACTGACAGCCCCTAGTCACTACATGAATGATTCGGACATACAAAACCGATTATTATTTGAAGGTTTAGAGTTTGGCACATGCAAATTTATTTGGAACGGCAGGTAAATACCGCATATAGGTAGGTATGGTGGACACTCATGTAAGAAACTTGGTTCAAGGAATTTGGATGCACAAGTAGTATTCCCGCTTAGTACAGAAATTTTGGCTAGCAAAGGATTCTAAAAAGCAAGCACCACATGTTGGAGGATCTATAACAATATAACTTCTATACAAATACACCCAAGCATAACTCATTACGTTGTCTTCCTTGTCCAACTTCAACTAATTTGCTTAGGTTTGAAAATAATTAATGGGGCTCACAATCATAGAAGATGTCTAAGATAGTATATTTATATGTGAAATCTCTCTTCCTTCAATATTCTTTCATGAATTGTTCAAGTGACCAATACAATGCTTGCTAACCTTCAATAAATTTACTACCTCTACTTCTGAGATGTGAAGTCATTACTCCCAACGGGGTAAGCATATGAAACATATATAATTTCAGATTTATGACATTCAACTCATTCAACCATTTACTCATAGGATATAAGTGAAGCACATGAGTAAATGACAAACTACTCCAAAAAGAGATAAGTGAAGATCAATGAGAAGTTAAATAATTATGTTACTATGTGAAGACTCTCTCTCATTTAAGAATTTCAGATCTTGGTATTTTATTCAAACAGCAAGCAAAACCAAATAAAACAACATGATGTTCCAAGCAAAACACATATCATGTGATGAATAAAAATATAGCTCCAAGTAAAGTTACCGATAGACGAAGACGAAAGAGGGGATGCCATCCGGGGCATCCCCAATCTTAGGCTCTTGGTTGTCCTTGAATATTACTTTGGGGTGCCTTGGGCATCCCCAAGCTTAGGCTCTTGCCATTCCTTATTCCATAGTCCATCGAACCTTTACCCAAAACTTGAAAACTTCACAACACAAAACTCAACAGAAATCTCGTAAGCTCCGTTAGTATAAGAAAATAAAACCACCACTTAGGTACTGTAATAAACTCATTATAAATTCATATTGGTGTAATATCTACTGTATTCCAACTTCTCTATGGTTCATACCCTCCGATACTACTCATAGATTCATCAAAATAAGCAAACAACACATAGAAAACAGAATCTGTCAAAAACAGAACAGTCTGTAGTAATCTGTATCAAACGTATACTTCTGGAACTCCAAATATCCTAAAAAATTAGGAAGTCCTAAGAAATTTATTTACCAATCCATAGCAAAAAGAATCAGATCAAAATCACGTTTATGTGAAATATCAAAACTAATTTACTGGGTGCACAAGTTTCTGATTTTCAGCAGGATCAACACAACTATAACCGTAAGCTATCCTAAAGGTCTTACTTGGCACTTTATTGAAACAAAATCTATAAAACATGATTATTACAGTATAATAATCATGTGGACACACAAAAACAGTAAGGATAAATATTGGGTTGTCTCCCAACAAGCGCATTTCTTTAATGCCTTTCTAGCTAGGCATGATGATGACAATGATGCTCACATAAAAGATAAGAATTGTAACATAACGGGAGCATCATGAAGCACATGACTAGAACATTTAAGCCTAACCCATTTCCTATGCATAGGGATTTTGTGAGCAAACAACTTATGGGAACAATAATCAACTAGCATAGGAAGGCAAAACAAGCATAACTTCAAGATTTTAAGCACATAGAGAGGAAACTTGATACTATTGCCATTCCTACAACCATATGCTCCTCTCTCATAATAATTTTCAGTAGCATCAAGAATGAATTCAACAATATAATCAGCACCTAAATAATTCTTTTCATGATCTACAAGCATAGAAAATTTACTACTCTCCACATAAGCAAAATTCGTCTTATTTGAAATGGTGGGAGTATCATAAGAGACTTGAATACTATAGATTGTTTCCACATTAAAAGAGTAATGTTCAAAAAAAGGGTAATCATAATCATGACAAGTTTTATAAATATAATCATCACTACTTTTAATAGCATAAGTTTCATCACAATAATCATCATAAGTAGGAACTTTGTTCTCATCATAATCAATTGAAACCTCTTCCAAGATAGTGGAATCATCACTAAATAAAGTTGACACTCTTCCAAATCCACTTTCATAAATATTATAAGTTTCAACATCCTCCAAAATAGTGGGATCATTACTTCCTAAAGTTGACAATCTTCCAAACCCACTTTCATCACTATAATCATCATAGGTAGAAGCCATGCTATCATCAGAACAACTTTGCATATCAAAACATGGGAGGCTAAAAATATCATCTTCATTCAACATAGCACCCCCAAGCTTGGGACAAACATTAACTGCAGAAAATATATTCTCAAATAAGTCATCCTCATCAAACATAGCTTCCCCAAGCTTGGACCTTTTCATATCATAAGCATAATCACTCTCATCATTAATAGTATGGATAGCACCAATAGTATAACAATTATCATCATCACAATGAGTAGTAGGAGCAACATTATTTGGGAGAGATACCTTTCTACCTTTGTTGCTCCTTCTTTCCTTTTTCTTCTTCACAGTATGTGTGGGTTCAACCTTGTTCTTTGAGCTCCTTATTGATGAGATTGGTTGAATAGAAAGCTCCTCATCATTACATGATTCATCATAAGAAATAATAGGAGGATATTGGGAAGTCTCTTCGCTTTCATTAGTATTCTCGTCATCTTCTATTTGCTTTCTTTTCTTTATGTAATTGGCAATATAATAATTTTCAATGCAATTCACCGCACAAAACATATAAATCTTCTCTAGATCAAAATCAAGAAGTTTATAACGGGCAAATTCTGGAAGATACTTAGTTATACGTTTCATTTCTTCGTAGCTCATAAGAAAAATATGTTCATTATAATGTGCAAGGGAAATCAAATCATCACAATTTTTGGACACGTTTTGATCATGAAACAATTTGCATCGAAGATGTAAATGGCCACTTTCATTGCAAAGTACACAAGTACGGCAAAGGAAATATAAATTTTCAGCACTCACATTTAACCTTTCTTGCAACAATTTAGTTTCTAAATGCTTATGCCTCTTGCAGTATCTATCTTCTCTATTTGGTGTGTTCATGCAAACCCAATGCTCTCCACAAAAATCGACATGCTTATAGGAGACATTTTCATCATAACTAGTGCAATCATCATTAGTACTATGGATATTCAAAGCGTTCATGCTAACAACATTGCAATCATGCTCATCATTCAAAGATTTAGTATCAAACATTTTATAGACTTCTTCGTCTAGCACTTGGGCACAATTTTCCTTTTCATCATACTTATAAAAGATATTAAAAATATGAAGCGTATGAGACAAAGTCAATTCCAAGTTTTTTTTGTAGTTTTCTTTTATAGACTAAACTAGTGATAAAACAAGAAACAAAAAGATTCGATTGCAAGATCTAAAGATATAACTTCAAGAACTCACCTCCCCGGCAATGGCGCCAGAAAAGAGCGTGATGTCTACTACACAACCTGCTTGTTGTAGACGTTGTTGGGCCTCCAAGTGCAGAGGTTTGTAGGACAGTAGCAAATTTCCCTCAAGTGGATGACCTAAGGTTTATCAATCCGTGGGAGGCATAGGATGAAGATGGTCTCTCTGAAACAACCCTGCAACCAAATAACAAAGAGTCTCTTGTGTCCCCAACACACCCAATACAATGGCAAATTGTATAGGTGCACTAGTTCGGCGTAGAGATGGTGATACAAGTGCAATATGGATGGTAGATATAGGTTTTTGTAATCTGAAAATATAAAAACAGCAAGGTAACTAATGATAAAAGTGAGCATAAACGGTATTGCAATGCTAGGAAACAAGGCCTAGGGTTCATAATTTCACTAGTGCAAGTTCTATCAACAATAATAACATAATTGGATCATATAACTATCCCTCAACATGCAACAAAGGGTCACTCCAAAGTCACTAATAGCGGAGAACAAACGAAGAGATTATGGTAGGGTACGAAACCATCTCAAAGTTATCCTTTCTGCTCGATCCATTCAAGAGTCTGTAGTAAAATAACATGAAGCTATTCTTTCCGTTCAATCTATCACAGAGTTCGTACTAGAATAACACCTTAACACACAAATCAACCAAAACCCTAATGTCACCTAGATACTCCATTATCACCTCAAGTATCGGTGGGAATGATTATATGATATGCATCACACAATCTCATATTCATCTACTCAACCAACACAAAGTACTTCAAAGAGTGCCCCGAAGTTTCTACCGGAGAGTCAAGACGAAAATGTGTGCCAACCCTTATGCATAAGTTCACAAGGTGAACCCGTAAGTTGATCACAAAAACATACATCAAGTGGATCACGTGAATATCCCATTATTACCACAGATAAGCACAGCAAGACATACATCAAGTGTTCTCAAATCCTTAAAGACTCAATCCGACAAAACAACTTCAAGGGGAAAACTCAATTCATCACAAGAGAGTAGAGGGGGAGAAACATCATAAGATCCAACTATAATAGCAAAGCTCGCGATACATCAAGATCGTGCCATAGAGAGAACACGAGAGTGAGCGATCAATCACATAGCTACTGGTACATACCCTCACCCCCGAGGGTGAACTACTCCCTCCTCGTCATGGAGAGCGCTGGGATGATGAACATGGCCACCGGTGAGGGATCCCCCCTCCGGCAGGGTGCTGGAACGGGCTCCCGAGAGGTTTTTGGTGGCTACAGAGGCTTGCCGCGGCGGAACTCCCGATCTATTGTGCTCCCTGATGTTTTTAGGGTATATGGAGATATATAGGTGAAAGAAGTCGGTCAGGGGAGTCACGAGGGGCCCACGAGGGTGGGGGGGCGCACCCAGGGGAGGTGGGTGCGCCTCCCTGCCTCACGGCCATCTCGAAGCTTCCCTTACGTGCACTCCAAGTCCCCTGGATTGCTTCCGTTCCAAAAATAACTTTCCCGAAGGTTTCATTCCGTTTGGACTTCGTTTGATATTCCTTTTCTTCGAAACACTGAAATAGGCAAGAAAACAGCAATATGGGTTGGGCCTCCGGTTAATAGGTTAGTCCCAAAAATAATATAAAAGTGTATAATAAAGCCCATAAACATCCAAAATAGACAATATAATAGCATGAATGCTTCATAAATTATAGATACGTTGGAGACGTAACAGCCGCCTGCTGAGCCGCCCGCTCAGCCTCTTGACGTATTCTATCCTGATCAACCAAGTTAAGAGCTCCATCAGGTGCCGGGTCATGCCCGCACGGCTGGGCATGGCGCCGGGCGTTGCTTGAAATGGCCGCTGAGTCCATGTGCCTGCAATAACTCGGGCTACGACTTGGACGAGGGGTTGAATGAATCCTATCTCGGTTATATGAGTACGCCTCCTGCTGCGCTAAAGCCGTCTGAAGAAGCTCTCTGATCCTGTGAGTTTCAAATGCCGGGAGAGTCGCCAATCATGCCGCCACAGCAATCATGTTCTCCAAAGGGTTAGAATAATGACCTGGTGGTGTTGGTACATACTGAGGCGGAGCAGTATTCATCCGGGGAGGCTCCATCGTACGCACCTGAACCGGCGTCCCAGCCCCGGGTTTTACAACCCAGTTTACCTCCGGCGGATTACTGGGCCCTGCCCCGGGAGTTCGGAAGAGGTTTCGAGGATCATAAACCAGAGGGAGACGGGACTGACTCTTCTGGTACCTTCTCCTCATGACCTCGTTTGATGCTTTCTGATCCATCGTGAGTTGGAAAGCCTGCGACTGAATCTGCTGAGCCTGAGTGTCCAGAGCCGCCCGCCCTGCGGTCATCCTGACATCTTCCACCGCCAGGTCATCCTTAGCCTGCACTGTATCTTGTTTTAACTACGGCACCTCCGCATCATGTTGAGCTTGATCCGCCGGGTTGACCGCGGCGGTTAACAGAGCTGTCATCTTGTCCATGAGATCCATCAGCACCTGCGCCGGCGGGTGCACAGGGCCTCCTACCCCGGTTACCACTGACCCGGAGGTTATCGCTGCCGCAGTCGTAGAATTTTGAATGGGCTGTGTGCCAGCCATGAAGATCCCTACTCTACTCGGTGGCTCAAGGACGTCCGAAATACTACTGCCATCGAACAGCCCCCAAGCCCGCCGTCTTGCACTTGATACAACGAATCCGTCTCACCTGTGGACGACTCGCCATCAGAGTAGATGGCCGTCTCACCGGCCGGCACAGATCCTTCAGAAAGTTCCCCTCTGTGGAGGCATCCCACGAAGGACGCTTCATAGCAGGCTAAGCCCGAGCGGGTCTCGCACGCTGAGCCGTTTCGACGAGGTCAGTGCAGATGTCCAGCTCAGGGCTCGGCTCGCCGATCTTGCCAATGAAGACGTGGAAGGGGACCCGGTACCCGTACTTAATTGAGCCGGCCTCGGGGCCCCACCCTGCATCGTCAATGTAGAGCTTGCCGCGACGATCTTGGTCATCCGGCCCACAACGTATCCCTTGATCCCTTCGAAGCTGCCCTTCAAGAACTCAAATCCACCAAGCGCTGGCCCCACGGTGGGCGCCAACTGTTGTGGAATTGTCATGTCAGATGTCCTAGTGGAAGGACTTAGTCGTGGAGCCATTGCAACTAGGAAGCTTAAAGGGGTTAATCGGGACAAAGGACACGGGGTTTATACTGGTTCGGCCCCTTACGGTGAAGGTAAAAGCCTAGGATCTAGTTTTGAGTGGGATTGCTTATGTCTCGATTACCAGGGAGCAAAATCGCTTGACCTAGCTCTCGATCTGATGTTACTTGCCCTGAACCACCGCCAGGTCCCCTTTATATACAGAGGTCGACGCCCAGCGGCTCATAGAGTCCCGGCCGGCTCATAAACAGTGTATGTCTTGGTCTCTAACTATTCTTGCCTTACAATACAAGTCATGTACATATGGCGGTTTATCTCTACGGGCTTTAAGTCACCTCTAGGCTTTGGGCCCTTAACTAAACCACCATCTTCAAGCTTGGTCTTGGGCTTCAAGAGTACTCATAGGTATAACCCGACCCCTCCTGGGCGGGTCATACCTAATAGTTATATCGAGGTATGTCTCTAGAATACGACACTGCTTGACATAGAACAAATCAACCCTTCATTAGAATCGATAGGGGTACAAGGGGATTACATTGGCATGACGACACTACGCCTGCCAAGGTTGCTCTATGTAAGCAGCAGAACAACAAATAGCAGCGGAACAGCGACGACGATGATGGACTCCACTCCACAGGGACTCTGGCTGGAACGTTTATCCTAGATCGCAAACTCAAGATCCTCGGCAAACAAGCAAGCGGACAAGGCATCACCTACAAACTGGCATGACATGCCAGGTCAGTACATTGAATGTACTTGCAAGCTCACAGCAACCAAAGAAATCATGACAAACAACATCATGGCACTTATAGGTTACTTAGCAAGGATGAACATGATACAGCTAGAGCAACATGGCATGGGCATGGTGAACAAGATAGCACTAGAACAATACCAGATGAGCATGGCATGAACATATGATGATACTAGCATGCAACATGTTAACAATATCATGCACCAACTTACCCTGTTCAGGGATAATTACATCGTAGCCACCAGATGAATCACTTACCATCATGGTCATCACACGATCACCTCAAGATCAAATCAAGCTTGGTATTAACAATACCGTAGTAATCATTAAATGACCACAAGGAGCTTGATCTTTACCCTTGATTATCGCATAACACCATAAACCTCAACCATCTTCGGTATCCTCGATACCACCGTGATCCTCTCACGATCACACAAAGATCATCCAACTTCTTTCCTCATCGAACCAGGGCTGTTATTAATCATGTTATTATTACTGTTGACCCATAGTGTGACCTACTATGAACTAGGCCCATATCAGTGGGCGCGGCTACCGATAGATTTAAACACACCCTGCAGAGGTTAGCACACCGTACCCACACCACGGAACCCAAGGCCTCGTGCTCCCATTCGGGTGGACCAACTGCGTTCCGGAAAAACCGATCTATTGCCATGACACTCTCCCAGCCCCTCCGACAAACCCCCCTTTGGGCTAAGTCATGGGTGGCCCCAAATGTCACCTCATGACATCCAACGGCCACTATCATGGTAAAATACAACAGTCCCGAACGGGGACAACCCGGGTACAACAACAACGGGCACATGATAACCCACAAGTATAGGGGATCGCAATAGCTTTCGAGGGTAGAGTATTCAACCCAAATTTATTGATTCGACACAAGGGGAGCGAAAGAATATTCTTGAGTATTAGCAGTTGAGTTGTCAATTCAACCACACCTGGATAACTTAGTATCTGCAGAAAAATGTTTAGTAGCAAAAGTGGTATGATAATAATAGTAGCGGTAGCAAAAGTAAAAGTAAATGTTTTTGGGTTTTTGTAGTAATTGTAACAGTAGCAATGGAAAAGTAAATAAGTGAAGAACAATATGTGAAAAGCTCGTAGGCAATGGATCAGTGATGGATAATTATGCCGGATGCGATTCCTCATGCAATAGTTATAACATAGGGTGATATAAAACTAGCTCCAATTCATCAATGTAATGTAGGCATGTATTCCGTCAATAGTCATACATGCTTATGGAAAAGAACTTGCATGACATCTTTTGTCCTACCCTCCCGTTGCAGCATGGTCCTTACAGAAACTAAGGGATATTAAGGCCTCCTTTTAATAGAGAACCGGAACAAAGCATTAGCACATAGCGAATACATGAACTCCTCAAACTACGGTCATCATCGAGAAGTATCCCGATTATTGTCACTTCGGGATTGTCGGATCATAACACTAATAGGTGACTATAGACTTGCAAGATAGGATCAAGAACACACATATATTCATGAAAACATAATAGGTTCAGATCTGAAATCATGGCACTCGGGCCCTAGTGACAAGCATTAAGCATAGCAAAGTCATAGCAACATCAATCTTAGAACATAGTGGATACTAGGGATCAAACCCTAACAAAACTAACTTGAATACATGGTAAATCTCATCCAACCCATCACCGTCCAGCAAGCCTATGATGGAATTACTCACGCACGGCGGTGAGCATCATGAAATTGGTGATGGAGGATGGTTGGTGATGACGACGGCGACGAATCCCCCTCTCCGGAGTCCCGAACGGACTCCAGATCAGCCCTCCCAAGAGAGATTAGGGCTTGGCGGTGGCTCCGTGTCGTAAAATGCGATGCAACTTTCTCTCTGATTTTTTTCTCCCCGAGATGGTATATATGGAGTTGGAGTTGAGGTCGGGAGGTGTCCAGGGGGGCCACGAGATAGGAGGGCGCGCCCTGGGGGGGGGGCGCCCCCCTGTCTCGTGGACAGCCCGTGGGCCCCCTGGCCTTGATTCTTTTGCCAAAAATTCTTATTAATTCTGAGAAGTTCCTCCGTGGATTTCCAGGACATTCCGAGAACTTTTCTTTTCTACACATAAAACAACATCATGGCAGTTCTGCTGAAAATAGCGTCAGTCCAGGTTAGTTTCATTCAAATCATGCAAGTTAGAGTCCAAAACAAGGGCAAAAGTGTTTGGAAAAGTAGATACGTTGGAGACGTATCAACTCCCCAAGCTTAAACCTTTGCTTGTCCTCAAGCAATTCAGTTGATAAACTGAATGTGATAAAGAAAGACTTTTACAAACTCTGTTTGCTCTTGTTGTTGTAACATGAAAAGCCAACATTCAAGTTTCAGCAAATAATATGAACTAACCATACTCACAATAACACATAGGTCTCACAATTCCTCATATTAATAACATAATCAGCTAGCGAGCCATAATAATAAAATTCGGATGACAACACTTTCTCAAAATAATCATAACATGATATAACAAAATGGTATCTCGCTAGCCCTTTCCGAGACCGCAAAACATAAATGCAGAGCACCTTTAAAGATCAAGGACTGACTAAACATTGTAATTCATGGTAAAAGAGATCCAGTCAAGTCATACCCAATATAAACCAATAAAAATGAATGCAAATGACAGTGTGATCTCCAGCGGGTGCTTTTTAATAAGAAGGGTGATGACTCAACATAAAAGTAAATAGACAGGCCCTTCGCAGAGGGAAGCATGGATTTGTAGAGGTGCCAGAGCTCGATTTTAAAATAGAGATTCAATAACATTTTGAGCGGCATACTTTTTCTATCAACGCAACAACTATAAGATCGTTGTATCTTCCATACTACATGCATTATAGGCAGTTCCCAAACAGAATGGTAAAGGTTTATACTCCCCCAACCACCAACAAGCATCAATCCATGGCTTGCTCGAAACAACGAGTGCCTCCAACATACAACAGCCTTGGGGGAGTTTTGTTTAATTATTTTGATTTGCTTTGATCTTTTTGGATCATGAGACCGGGCATCTCGGTTACGGGCCCTTTCTCGTGAATGAGGAGCGGAGTACACTCCTCTTGAGAATAACCCACCTAGCATGGACAATATAGGCAGCCCTAGTTGAAACATGAGCTGCTCGAGCATACAAAACAGAATTTCATTTGAAGGTTTGGAGTTTGGCACATACAAATTTACTTGGAACGGCTGGTAAATACCGCATATAGGTAGGTATAGTGAACTCATATGGAGCAACTTTAGGGTTTAAGGAGTTTGGATGCACAAGCAGTATTCCCGCTTAGTACAGGTGAAGGCTAGCAAAAGACTGGGAAGCGACCAACTGAGAGAGCGACAACAGTCGTAAACATGCATTAAAATTAATTCACACCGAGTACAAGCATGAGTAGGATATAATCTACCATGAACATAAATATCATGAAGGCTATGTTGATTTGATTCAACTACATGCGTGAACATGTGCCAAGTCGAGTCACTTAATACATTCAAAGGAGGATACCATCCCATCATACCACATCATAATCATTCTAATAGCATGTTGGCACGCAAGGTAAATCATTATAACTCAAAGCTAATCAAGCATGGCACAAGCAACTATAATCTCTAAATGTCATTGCAAATATGTTTACTTCATGATAGCTGACTCAGGAACGATGGATCATCATATTTACAAAAATAAGAGAGGTTGAGTTCACACCAGCTTTTCTCATCCCAATAAGTCCATCATATATCATCATTATTGCCTTTCACTTGCACGTCCGAACGATGTGTATAATAATATGAGTGCACGTGCATTGGACTAAGCTGGAATCTGCAAGCATTCAACTCAAGAGAGAAGACAAGTAATATGGGCTCTAAGTTAAATAAATAATCATGCATATAAGAGCCACTAAGCAATTTCAATATAGTCTTCTCGACCCCCAAAAGAAGGAAAAGAAAGTAAAACTATTTACACGGGAAAGCTCCCAACAAGTAAAAGAAGAACAAGACATCTTTTTGGGTTTTCATTTTAATTTCTACTACAAGCAAGGAAATTAAACTAACTAATTTTTTTTAAAGTTTACCAAACACACAAGAAGAAAACTAGAAAAAGAAATTTAAACTAACATGGACAATACAATGAAAGAGTATGAGCACCGACGACTAGTGTGTGAACATGAATGTAAAGTCGGTGAGAAATACGTACTCCCCCAAGCTTAGGCTTTTGGCCTAAGTTGGTTTAATACCATTGACCGCCTGGCTAATATCCATAAGAATAGCCGGGGTAGTACTAAGATGAAGAGGCGACCGCCTCCTGAGCAGCAGCGTGTCGACGAGCTACCTCCATTCCCCTCTCATATTCAGTTGCTTCTTCCCTGGTGACAACATATCTTCCTTTTGTCTGATAATCAAAAAGGTAGGGAGCAGGAGGAGTAACGGGGACGACGTTGCGTCTGTTATAGGTTAGTCGATAATGGAGGAATTGTTCATTCCTCTCAAGGAAATGATGATCAAACAAAGCTTCTTTATCCAAATAAACAGGAGGTACAAGCATATCCCCCTCTCATGGAGCTATATTAAGAAAATTAGCCACACGGGTTGCATAAATTCCCCCAAAGAAATCTCCCTTTTTATTATTATTATGCAACCTACGTGCAACTATTTCCCCCAAGTTATAACCTCTATAACCTGACACAGCACTCTTGAGGACACAAAGATCAGGGGCACACATGTGACATACTTCGTCCTTACCGTTAATGCATCTACCAATAAAGAGAGCAAAGTAATGTATAGCAGGAAAATGGATGCTCCCTATGGTAGCTTGTGTTACGTCCCTAGATTCTCCCATAGTAATACTATCAAGAAAATCTCTAACTTCAGATTTGAGAGGATTATTAATATCACCCCACTGAGGGAGTTTGCAAGCAGTTGTAAAATCCTCTAAATCCATGGTATAAGATGTATCATAAATATCAAACACAACACTAGGAGAATTACGCGAAGAAATATATTCGAACCTTCGCACAAAGGAATCAGTCAATTGATAATATTGAGGACACTTATCTTGTAAGAAGTCCTCAAGCTTAGCATTACGCACATACGCGTCAAATTCCCCCTTGAAGCCTGCTTCGACCATAAAATCATCGAATGGCCACTCACAAGCCCATACATTTGCGTCCCTCGGCAAATTAACATCTTGTTCGCGTATAGCAATAGTTGGCCCTTTCTTTGCCAAGGAACCACCTTGGTACATTCTTCTAAGCATATTTCTTTTTCTGAAAATTTCTGAAATTTTAGTAACTTCAAAATAATAGTGAATAAAACTAAACAAGATTGATAGCAACTACTCCTACAAGTGCCTAGAGCCTATATCATGCATTGGCATTGCTTGGGACCTCAAAAATTGAACATGCAAGCTCAAAAACATGGTCACCTATGCAGCAAAAATTTGCAATGAATAAAGCACTAGAACAAAAACTAATTGGACCAATGGAGGAGTCACATACCAAGCAACAATCTCCCAAAGCAGTTTTGTGAATGGAGCTTTGAGCTAAGAGATCGAAAATCGCAGCAAAACAAGCTAGAACTCGGGATTGAGCTGGATGGGGATTTTTTTGGGTAGAAGATGAAGTGTGTGGGTGCTGGTATAAGTGGAGGGGACCCACCAGGGGCCCACGAGACAGGGGGCGCGCCCTATAGGGGGGGCGCCCTCCTCTCTCGTGGCCTGGTGCTTGCCCCTTTTGAAGTGTTTTCAGTGCCTAAATTACTCAAATATTCTAGAAAAAATCATACTAAATTTGCAGGGCATTTGGAGCACTTTTATTTCGGACTATTTTTTAATGCACGGATAATTCAGAAAACAGACGGATAATGCTATTTTTGCTTTATTTATTCTAAATAACAGAAAGTAAAAAGAGGGTACAGAACGTTGTGCCTTCTAGTTTCATCCATCTCGTGATCATCAAATGAACCCACTAACAAGGTTGATCAAGTCTTGTTAACAAACTCATTCCGAATAACACGGAACCGGAGAAATTTCGAATAACACTAAGTTACCTCAACGGGGATATGAAAATCCCCAACAATAAGAATATCATACTTTTTCTTGACAGTAGGGAGAGGAAATTCAAAACCACCAAAAATGATAGTTGGAACTTTTTCAATAGAATTGATGCTATGAACTTGAGATTGTTTCCTCGGAAAGTGTACCATATGCTCATTACCATTAACATGAAAAGTGACATTGCCTTTGTTGTAATCAATAACAACCCCTGCAGTATTAAGAAAAGGTCTACCAAGGATAATAGACATACTATCGTCCTCAGGAATATCAAGAATAACAAAGTCCGTTAAGATAGTGACATTTGCAACCACAACAGGCATATCCTCACAAATACCGACAGGTATAGCAGTTGATTTATCAGCCATTTGCAAAGATATTTCAGTAGGTGTCAACTTATTCAATTCAAGTCTACGATATAAAGAGAGGGGCATAACACTAACACCAGCTCCAAGATCACATAAAGCAGTTCTAACATAATTTCTTTTAATAGAGCATGGTATAGTTGGAACACCCGGATCTCCAAGTTTCTTTGGTATTCCACCCTTAAAAGTGTAATTAGCAAGCATGGTGGAAATTTCAGCTTCCGGTATCTTTCTTTTATTTGTAATGATATCCTTCATATACTTAGCACAAGGATTTACTTTAAGCATATCAGTTAAGCGCATACGTAAGAAAATGGGTCTAATCATTTCAGCAAAGCGCTCAAAATCCTTTGACTTGGATGGTTTGGGAGGAAAGGGCATGGGTTTCTGAACCCATGGTTCTCTTTCTTTACCGTGCTTCCTAGCAACAAAATCTCTCTGATCATAACGTTGATTCTTTGATTGTGGGTTTTCAAGATCAACAGCAGGTTCAATTTCTACATCATTGTCTTTGCTAGGTTGAGCATCAACAGGAATATTATTATTAACATTATCACTAGGTTCATGTTCATCACCTGATTGAGTTTCAACATCTGAAATAGAAATATCATTGGGATTCTCAGGTGTGTCTACAGTAGGTTCACTAGAAGCATGCAAAGTTCTATCATTTTTCTTTTTCTTCTTTTTAGAAGAACTAGGTGCCTCTAAATTATTTCTGTGAGAATCTTGCTTGCTTCTCTTAGGGTGGCCTTCAGGATACAAAGGTTCATGAGTCATTCTACCAATTCTAGTAGCCACTCTAATAGCAAAGTCATTTTTATTATTTAATTCCTGAAGCAAATCATTTTGAGCTTTAAGTACGTGCTCAGCTTGACTAGCAACCATAGAAGCATATTTGCTAACACGGTGAAGTTCATCTTTAACTCTAGCCAGATTATCACCTACGCGTCCTATCTCGAAAGCATTATTCTTTAACTCTCTACCAACATAAGCATTAAAACTTTCTTGTCTAGCCATAAATTCATCAAATTCATCTAAGCATGGGCTATGAAATTTAGTAGAGGGTATTTCAACTTTATCATATCTATAGATAGAATTTACCTTTACTACCTGTGTCGGGTTATCAAGACAATGTGGTTCTTCAAGCGGTAAATTAAGACCATGTATTTCTTCAATAGGAGGTAAATTCTTAACATCCTCAGCTTTAATCCCTTTTTCTTTCATTGATTTCTTTGCTTCTTGCATATCTTCAGGACTGAGAAATAAAACACCTCTCTTCTTCGGAGTGGGTTTAGGAATAGGCTCAGGAGTTGGCTCAATTGGTTCAGGAATTACTTCAGGAATTGGCTCAGGAAAAGTCCAATTATTTTCATTAGTCAACATATTATTCAATAATATTTCAGCTTCGCCAACTGTTCTTTCCCTGAAAACACAACCAGCACAACTATCCATGTAGTCTTTGGAAGCATCAGTTAGTCCATTATAAAAGATATCAAGTATTTTATTTTTCTTGAGTGGATGATCAGGCAAAGCATTAAGTAACCGGAGAAGCCTCCCCCAAGCTTGTGGGAGACTCTCTTCTTTGATTTGCACAAAATTATATATTTCCCGCAAGGCAGCTTGTTTCTTACGAGTAGGTAAATATTTAGCAGAGAAGTAATAAATCATATCCTGGGGACTGCGCACACAACCAGGAGCAAGAGAATTATACCAAGTCTTAGCATCACCCTTTAATGAGAACGGAAATATCTTAAGGATATATAAATCGCAAGACTTCTCATCATGAGTAAATAGGGTGGCTATATCATTCAACTTGGTAAGATGTGCCACAACAGTTTCAGATTCAAGGCCATAAAAAGGATCAGATTCAACTGAAGTAATAATATTAGGATCAACAGAGAATTCATAATCCTTATCAGTAACACAGATAGGTGAAGTAGTGAAAGCAGGATCGGGTTTCATTCTAGCATTAAGAGACTGCTGCTTCCATTTAGCTAATAATTTCTTAAGATCATTTCTATCATTGCAAGCAAGAATTTCCATAGCAGCTGTTTCATGCATAACATAACCCTTAGGAACAACAGGTAATACATAATCATTGGGGGGACCTTCATCATCACTATCATCAGTAATAGGATCTTCAGTAATTTCATTCCCCCTAAATCTAGCAAGTTGTTCATCAAGAAATTCACCTAATGGCAAAGTAGTATCACGCACAGAAGTAGTTTCATCATGCATAGCAGAAGTGGCATCATCAATAACATGCGACATATCAAAATTCATAGTAGTAGCAGGTTTAGGTGTCGCAAGCTTACTTATAACGGAAGGAGAATCTAGTGCAAGGCTAGATGGCAGTTCCTTACCTCCCCTCGTAGTTGAGGGCAAAATAGTAGTTCAATCGTCTTTCCAGTTCTTCATAGTGATCAACAGATATAAATCCCAAGTGACTCAAAGAATAGAGCTATGCTCCCTGGCAACAACGCCATAAATTAGTCTTGATAACCCACAAGTATAGGGGATCGCAATAGCTTTCGAGGGTAGAGGATTCAACCCAAATTTATTGATTCGACACAAGGGGAGCCAAAGAATATTCTTGAATATTAGCAGTTGAGTTGTCAATTCAACCACACCTGGATAACTTAGTATCTGCAGCAAAATGTTTAGTAGCAAAAGTGGTATGATAATAATAGTAGCGGTAGCAAAATTAAAAGTAAATGTTTTGGGGTTTTTGTAGTAATTGTAACAGTAGCAACGGAAAATTAAATAAGCGAAGAACAATATGTGAAAAGCTCGTAGGCAATGGATCTGTGATGGATAATTATGCCGAATGCGATTCCTCATGCAATAGTTATAACATAGGGTGATATAGAACTAGCTCCAATTCATCAATGTAATGTAGGCATGTATTCCATAAATAGTCATACATGCTTATGGAAAAGAAGTTGCATGCCATCTTTTGTCCTACCCTCCCGTTGCAGCGGGGTCCCTGCGGAAACTAAGGAATATTAAGGCCTCCTTTTAATAGAGAACCGGAACAAAGCATTAGCACATAGTGAATACATGAACTCCTCAAACTACGGTCATCATCAAGAAGTATCCCGATTATTGTCACTTCAGGGTTGTCGGATCATAACACATAATAGGTGACTATAGACTTGCAAGATAGGATCAAGAACACACATATATTCATGAAAACATAATAGGTTCAGATCTGAAATCATGGCACTCGGGCCCTAGTGACAAGCATTAAGCATAGCAAAGTCATAGCAACATCAATCTCAGAACATAGTGGATACTAGGGATCAAACCCTAACAAAACTAACTTTATTACATGGTAAATCTCATCCAACCCATCACCGTCCAGCAAGCCTACGATGGGATTACTCACGCACGGCGGTGAGCATCATGAAATTGGTGATGGAGGATGGTTGGTGATGACGACGGTGATGAATCCCCCTCTCCGGAGCCCCGAACGGACTCCAGATCAGCCCTCCCAAGAGAGATTAGGGCTTGGCAGCGGCTCCGTGTCGTAAAACGCGATGAAACTTTCTCTCTGATTTTTTTCTCCCCGAGACAGTATATATGGAGTTGGAATTGAGGTCGGGAGGTGTCCAGGGGGCCCACGAGATAGGAGGGCGCGCCCTAGGGGGGGCGCCCCCCTGTCTCGTGGATAGCCCGTGGGCCACCTGGCCTTGATTCTTTCACCAAAAATTCTTATTAATTCTGAAAAGTGCCTCCGTGGATTTCCAGGACATTCCGAGAAGTTTTCTTTTCTACACATAAAACAACATCATATGGCAGTTCTGCTGAAAACAGCATCAGTCCGGGTTAGTTTCATTCAAATCATGCAAGTTAGATTCCAAAACAAGGGCAAAAGTGTTTGAAAAGTAGATACGTTGGAGACGTATCAGCACACGAGGCTTATGTCAGCCTACCGGATCGGGGTAGTGCGCACCCAAAACCTTCCCTAGTTGGAGGCACCAGCGAGAGACACGACAATAGACCGCATTAGGGCCTTCCCATAAAGGCAAATGTGGTTGCACTAGTCAATTCAATTTCAATGGCACTATGACTCAACCTACAGGTGTTCAAGTTTAATTAATTTCCGGTTAAACTTGAATGCAAAAGATGTTGAGTCATAATATGATGAAATAATAATGCACATGAGCATGATATCCTCGGTTTCACTAACGACCTACTCATCCACATTATTTTGAAAATCTTTCGTGCCCGAGGCCGGCGGCAAGTCCGACGGAGTGTACCCCGGCGACGGCGACGGCAATCCACCCGAAGTGGCAACATTCCTCCGGCCCCCTGCAGCACCGTCATGGGCCCAAGGATCCTCTCCCAGTCCATCCGCATCAGAACCTGGAGGCAGTCCCGATGGGCTCACCAGCGGCGACAGCTCTGGATCATCTTCTTCATTCATCACCGGCCCAGCAAGCTTGATGATGTTCACGTTGTACCAGAGCATCGACGACCGCATGGATCATGGCCAAATGGTGCGCCGCCCTCGGCGAGGCTCCTCAATGTATAGTCGTTGCCGGCTCGGAATGTGGTCCGGTCGGTTCCGTCCGCAGCCACACCTTCTAACTCGACATATCATGCTGGCGAACCGTATTGTCCACCACTCCAACGACCAACCCAAGACCATGCAACACAGTGTTGGCCATCCGCCTTGTCCACGCATGCGCCGGCACGCCCACAAGCGCCAAATGCACAAGGAACGATAGCGATGCCACCATGGCCTGCACCTGCTGCAACCAAGGCCGAAGTGACAAGGAGAAACCCACCATGGACGACGGAGACAGGCCACCCTGGAAGACCATCATGTCGTGCAGGCCTGCCTCCCCACAGAGAACCAAGAAATCTTCCTGATAGAAGGCTCGAATCGACATGTCCGCCGGACCAACGTGAAACTCTGTATGCAGCGCCGCCGCAATGGCCTCCAAATTGACGTCAGTCCTAATGCCGGTAATGGTGACCACGACCACCAACAATAGCTCTGCTTCCGAACGCCAAAGATCCTCCACCACCTCCATGAAGCAGCACTCCACCACATCTTCAGCCGGCCGACACACCTCCGCCAAGGCAGCCCTCGTGTCCTTCGGCTCGAAGGGAACCAAAAAGCTCGGGCCGACATTGGAGTCCACGGAGCCAGTGTGAACCATCTCGGCCCATGGCCGCCCAGCTCTGAGGGCGTCGGGCGGCAGCGGGCCGGCCGGGGAGGGGGAAGCACGATGGGCACAGCCGGCGGGCTGGTAGATGGCAGGACATTGGTTCATGGCCGCAGAACCCTGAGGGCGTCCGACGGCGCCAGGCCGAAAGGGGGAGGGGGAAGGACCGTGGGCGCAGGTGAGGGGATGGGAGATGTCGGAGTAAATGACCACGTGTAGCCGTATCTGCTCCCCATGATGTTTCAAGACATCGGGGCCGGCTGCACCCCTCAAGCATCGAATACAGAGGACCGCCTTCATATGGCCGGACGGTCCAAGCGGCCGGCTGCAGGAAGGCGGCAAGGCCCAGAGAGCAGCCCCAGCGCGGGTCGACTCCAAGATGGCGGCCACTAGAGCGGCCGACTCCTGACAGGCGGCCACCAAAGCGGCCGACTCCTGACAGGTGGCCACCAAAGCGGCCGACTCCTGGCAAGTGGCCACTAAAGCGGCCGACTCCTAGTAGGCGGCCCACTCACGCGCCCTCAAATTTTGCACCCACATAACAGCGACAAGACGAAGCGTGGCTACAGTATAGCCTGCCACCCCCAAATCCAGGAACAGGCATGGCCACAGTGCGGCATATCGGACGGCCATCCCTAGCCCGGCACAACACTGTTGCCATGCTACCCATGACATCATCCATGGCAAGGAAGTCATGCTCCCACGACGGGCTGTCGGTACGGCCCACAGGCGGCGGGCCCTACCTGTCTATGAGATGCTAGAAGACGGCAGGCCCTGACCAGTCGGCATAGGGGGAGGCCGACTCCCAGCAGCCGGCCCTCCCCTTCCCTTGAAGTTTGTGCATCGTTAACCAGATAAGACAGGGTGTGGCTACTGAGGGAGTCCTAGATTAGGGGGTCCTCAGACAGCCGGACTATATATTTTGGCCGGACTGTCGGACAATGAAGGTACAAGATTGAAGAATTCGTCTTGTGTCCGAGTGGGACTCTCCTTGGCGTGGAAGGCAAGCTTGGTGATTCGGATATGTAGATCTCCTTCTCTGTAACTGACTTTGTGTAACCCTAGCCCCCTCCGGTGTCTATATAAACCGAAGGGTTTAGTCCATAGGACAAGAACAATAAAAATCATAGGCTATCTTCTAGGGTTTAGCCTCTATGATCTCGTGGTAGATCAACTTTTGTAATACTCATATCATCAAGATCAATCAAGCAGGAAGTAGGGTATTAACTCCATCAAGAGGGCCCAAACCTGGGTAAACATTGTGTCCCCCGCCTCCTGTTACCATTAGCCTTAGACGCACAGTTCGGGATCCCCTACCCGAGATCCGCCGATTTTGACACCGACATTGGTGCTTTCATTGAGAGTTCCACTGTGCCGTCACGGTAAGGCTTGATGGCTTGCCTTGTTATCAAGGACAACATCACCTCTGGGGGAGCCCTGGCTATAGGCCAAACTCTCCAACAAAACAGCCTCCACGTCAGCTCAGAATTCACCGAGCAACTGGATCCAATGGAGCTCTCCTCCCTGAACAAGCTCTTGGATCGCATAGCCGCCCTGGGAGTTGCTACGGACTATGATCAGATCGGGCTTAAACCTGACCAAAGGGAGATTAACTCTCCGCCGGCCACCCACTAGATAGCGGTGGTGGAGGAGCAATGCGGCGATTCTTCCTCTATTTTGAGGACGAACTATATCCGGATTCCCGAGCTCTCCGAGCCGGATACCCGTCTACGGAGGACATGGCCCAAGCTCTGAACTTAGAATCTGACAGCGGGCCAGAAAAATTGGGCAACATCCCGGAGCCTGAATTGCCAAGCTCGGAAGCCCCTCTGCCCCTGGGTCTCAGATTAGATCAGGGTTTGGACTTAAATCTACCCACCCACCCAGATACAAGTGATCTTTTCCATATTAGACAAGAGCCCCAAGAGACAGTACATCACTTCTGGGCTAGATTTCTACTTGTAATGGGCAAGGTCAAGTGTCGCAAGGAAGACGCAAACTCATTCTTTTGCAAAAATTGCACGGACAAGGGAATACTCAACGCCATAAGTCGCCGTGACATAGCACGCTTCGCCGACTTGGCGGCCATCATACAGAAGTACTGTGCGATGGAAAGCGCCTAGAAAACCCAAAAAAAATTCTGGGATCCTCCGGCTCTCACTAATCCCCTCGTCCGAACTAAAAGGATGCACTCTCACAAGTCACCCGATCCAATTACAAAGAAACCAAAGCCCACTGCAGGGCATGGAACCGTATTGGAGGGATGGCTCAATGGGCCATGCAAAATTCACAGCACACCGGGTACCATACCAACACATAGCCTTAGAGCATGTCCGGCAGGTGGCCAAGAGCGGCGAGGATCTCCTCATTAACGATTCTGCAGAGCATCATCCCGTGGAAAATAACAATACAGTATTGACAGTCTTCGAGACTTTCACCTCAAATAACAGGCGCAAGCGAGCACTTTGCAGCCTCGCCGAAGTCTGCCACGTTGCAGCAATAAATCCATGGAACAACATGGCCATAACCTTCAATGCCAGCGACGAACCTCAATTCTGAACAGTTCAAGCACCAGCCGCTTTGGTCCTTAGTCCAATTGTGCATGGATTCTGGCTTACTAAAGTGCTCATGCACTACAAAAAAATACACTTCCGTGATGATACGTGTTTGTCACAGTAGGTCATGTTTTTTGTCATGCATGTACATCCATGACTATTTTATGACAGAATCAAGATAGTCATACCTGTGCTGTCGTAGAAGTGTTCCATGACATTACCAAAATTATCATCACGGAAGTGTCCACTTCCATGACGATAAATCACACGTCATAGAAGTGTGATACGTCGACACGTGGCACAGCCCAACAGTGGCCCATTCCCGGGAAAAGGTCGGCCCATTTGACTTGGTCAAAAGGTGGCGGGCCGGCCCATGGAAAG
This sequence comes from Triticum dicoccoides, assembly GCF_002162155.2. Taxonomy (NCBI): domain Eukaryota; kingdom Viridiplantae; phylum Streptophyta; class Magnoliopsida; order Poales; family Poaceae; genus Triticum; species Triticum dicoccoides. The sequence goes on from NC_041391.1 coordinate 135,189,636, forward strand.
CCTGTTAACGGCCTATTCGCATATAGCCCATTTACAGCCCGCTAACCCAAGGCCCGTTACGCCCTATCCGAATTAGGCCCAGTAGCGTCATCTAGGCCATCAATATGATTCCAGCCCGTTTTCACTTCTGGCCCATGTATGGCCCATGACGTCTTTTGGCCCATATGACGCCCTTTGTAACTCTTGGCCCATTAACGTCCCGTGGTGAAACTGGCCTGTAATGAACAGTGTATCACTTTACACCCATTAACGGCCCATGGTGAAACTTGCCCGTAATGAACAGTGTATCACTTTATACCCATTAACGTCCCGTTATTCTATTGGGCCGTTTCCAGCCCAAGTTATCTTTCGGCCTTCTGAGGGCCCATTTATTCTTCGTCTCATTTGCAGCATTCGGTTACTTACGGCCCGTTACTGTCATTTTCTGCTTGTGGGCCAAATTCAGCCCATCGTAGTCAGCCCGTTTGTGGACCATTAATCTGTTGGGCCATTTTCGTAGGATCACCAAATACGGCCTATTAAAGGCCCATTATGGTCAGCCCATAAAACGTATGATTTCCATTAAAGGCCCGTCTACAACCCATTAAAGGCCCGTACAAGACCCATAAATGAGTCGGCCCTTACAAGGCCCATGAATCCTACGAGACATAGAACGCCCATGGATCCTACGAGACGTAGAAGGCCCATGGATCCTACGGCCCATTGAAGGCCCATGGATTCGATGGCCCATTGAAGGCCCATGGATCTGATAGCCCGTACATGGCCCATGGATAGTACGGCCCGTGAAGGGCCATGGTCAGGCGAGTTGGCCCCTGTTTGAACGATATAGCATATTCAAAGAATTATCCTACTCAATACTATCACCTCTAAAAAGCATACACTATACAGCAAAGAGATCAAGGCATAGAAAGGTAGAATAATCCTACACTATACAATAAAGAAATTATAGCCGATTATACCCACTGGGCATTATGGTTCGGCACAGGTGATAATAAAGCATACACAAAAAGCAAATTACATACACTGGGCAAATACAGCTCATACATCATGGACACGCATCAACTTAACTCCATTTGAACCATAATCTCTTCAGAAAATAGGATTGGCCGGATTCAGATAGCACAAATTTCAGTCTGCAAAATCTCCAATTCCTTCATGGTTACCTCAGTGTCTTGTTTCATTTTTTGACTCCTGCATCTAATACCTGCATGTCCAGTCTCAACTTGTTGATTATACATTGACAATCATGTACACGTTGTCCTGCCACCTCTAGTTGATGCTCGAGAACATCAGCACATTCCAATTCCAATCCATAATCATTCGGTAACGGCCATGCCGCACTGCTCGCAGATCTTTGTGTTGATGTCACTTCATCCTGAAATGTTTCTGTAAGTACACATGACTAGGGCAAAAATATAGTTACAACAGTGAAGCGAGCAAGACACTATTTTGTACTACATGGCAAAACAGGAATAACAATAATGTTACACGTCACTTTCAAAAAATAAATGATGTTACACATCATGAAGCATAAGCAGGTGATATTTTAAAAATTATAAAAAAAGATAGTATGTGCAGCCTACATACAGAAATCCCTCTTAGCTCACAGAGGAGCATGATGTTGGGGCCCAATCGAAAACACAGACAAGTTACAAATTTAGACAGCACATTGCGTATAAGTAAGCAAGCAGTTGGCCATTCTGTACCTCAATTAAAGTCTTAGGGAGCATAATGAACAATAGAGGGTTTCATACAAACATACTATAGCAGGCAAAACTATGCAATCATAAACTAGATTATGAGCCTCATGCAATAATAGTTGGTTAATAGACTTCAAAGCTTCAGGCACACTTCGGCAGAGTAATTAAATGGTACGGCCTTTAATTATGTCAACTAATAGTTATACAAGTACCGAACATCAGGCATGATTATTTGGGCATCTCATTAACTGAGGACAAATAAAGCAATTGAAAAGAGCAAATTAACTATGCCCAAAACAAACAAGGAATTGAACTGTTGAGTTGCATACAGTGACTTACCTTAGCACGTTGAAGAGGCTCAGCGAAGCTCCTACTTCTCTTGCAAGGCTCCTTTCTAACATCTTGTACTTGGAAATCCTCAATCTTATCTTCATTGCACCCCCTCTGCAAGGTGACACAAACCAGTTACTCATCTCCTTGGAAGATAAAAATGCATACTTTCCAGTCTATGAACACAAAAGGATGAGATTATAACAAAACAACACCACGTACTGAAACATGCCGCATCTCTTGCACTTGCACACGATGAAATGAGCATTTACTATGTCTGCACTGTGTTAAAACTAGGCATACCTTCGAACTGGATCTCCAAGTACTCTTGGAGAGCCTACTATAGTGTACAGCCAAACCTTTATGTCACCTATGAGTTAGACAAGGCCCCACTACAACAGCCCTTAGTGTTTAAATCATTGACAAGCTCTGTTAGAGTGTTAGGTCAAGAACAACAAGTAATCAAAGCAAACAGTCCTAGTATAGCTGGCTGATGCAAACAAGCAGTTGAACAGATGTGTGAGCAAATCTTACATATCAAGAAAAGAAGCAAAGAAGGAGGCTTAAAGACCATCACTTGACTGACTAGATTTAAGGGGCATTTAAACATCATGTGCAATGTATGAACTAACATAAACATTGCATATTCTAGATTCTACAATGGAATGCACATGTATTAGGTTATGCCATGTATGATGATGCCTAAATGTACAGATAGCAGGCAGGAGTGATTCATCATTGCACGCACAATTGAATTGCAGGTTAAGGGCCAGTTCGATTCCTCCTTTTTAGGGCATATTGTCAAAATAAGCCATAAAAGATGTAAATAAGTCATTTTTGAGTTATGGGCTTGGGCTTAACTAATTTCGCTTTGGAGGGGGGTGTTTCGGATAGAACCTCACTAAAAATTGAAGGGAAGGGGAATAGTGAAATGACTGTTGTCTGCCTATATTACACTCAAAATACAACTGCTGACGCCCGTGTCACACCTGACCCTCAAGTAAAAACAAACATGCAAGCGTTCATTGCCCTGCCCGCTTGCATCTCCTCTCGCTTTCCCTCTACCTCGATCCCCTGCCTGCAGCACTAGGGTTCCTCTAGCGAGTCGTCGCCACTGGTCCCATCTGGCATGGTCCTTGCCGATGCTATGTCTAGCTAGGCTACATGGCCGGCGGGTAGGGGGAAATCTCCCTGGCTGCTCCTCCCTCTGGCGCCGCCCCTCATTCTCATGGTCTCCAGCAGCTGCTCCACTGTGGTTCGTCCAACGCGCTACTCCGGCAGGCGCTGCACAACTACGACCGATGCCACACTGCGGCAGAAGGCACCTTATTCCCCCTCCCCTCCTCCCAGGGCATGGCCTTGAGGTGCCGTTGAAGGATGAGCTCATCCAACTAGGTGAGGATCTCCTCTGATTTTTTTGCCAAATTTTCATTCTGATCCACTATACGATGAATTGCTATGAGCTGCTTCTGCTGCTGCTATAGGATGCATTGCTATGAGCTGCTCCTGCTGCTGCTATATGATGAATTGTTATGAGCTGCTGTTGCTATATGATGAATTGCTATGAGCTGCTATTGCTGCTATATGATGAACTGCTATGAGCTGCTGTTGCTATATGATGAATTGCTATGAGCTGCTGTTGCTGCTATATGATGAATTGCTATGAGCTGCTCCTACTATATGATGAGTTGCTATAAGCTGCTCCTGCTGCTGTTATATGATGAATTGCTATGAGCTGCTCCTGCAGTTGCTATATGATGAATTGCTATGAGCTGCTCCTGCTGCTATATGATGAATTGCTATGAGCTGCTGTTGGTATATGATGAATTGCAGACTGCTGCTGCTGTATGATGAGTTGCTATGAGCTGCTGCTGCTGCTATATGATGCTTTCAGGTGCTGCTGCTATATGATAATAACCAGCCACTTGGACCATCGAATTTTAATAAATAATTGTTCTTCATTTAAATGTGGGTCATGAGTTCTTCGTTTAAATTAGGCAATGGGATCTCTATGGAAAACATTGACCAAAGTAGATTGTGCCAAGTAGATGGTATCTTTGTATTTGCATTTTGAGCAAATAGTGATGGTCTGTTTTCTTATCAAATTAATTACTGCACTGGGTTCAATTTGTGATGTTTGCAAGTCAAATTAATTTCCATATGGGCAGCAAAATAAAAAAATATAATGCAATCTAGACTTTTCCACTTATCATACCAAAGACAAGCTGAAAACACAATGAAAAGAACCGGTTGGCTTATTACATGGAGCTTATATTCACAGGTGCTTATTTTCTTAGGATAACTCATAATAACTGTCCCTAAGAAACTTGGCTAATAGAACTGGCATACAAATAACATGTCACGATGATTGCAATGGAGGAGTGACGTAGCATAGCACACTGTATAGGCTCACCGCTGCCTCTCCTTTTTTGCGATGTTCCATGAAATTGCCACATACATCTTGCACTTTTTCATTGTGTAACCCTATCTGCAAGTTGACACGGCTAATTTCAGACATCTCTACATGATACTACATTGCAAATCCCTTGCACATATTTAAACCACCAATTAACGATTGTGTGCGTACCATAAACTAGCCATGACTCTGTATGCTGGACTAGCAGGCACTCTAAGGGAGCCTAATGTAGTGCACTGGAATTCCTACATGCCACCTACGATTTTGTGTAATGTACTGCCCCTATTCCTAAATATATGTCTTTTGTAGAGATTCGAGTGTGGACCACATACAGATGTATATAGATGCATTTTCGAGTGTAGATTCACTTATTTTGCTCCGTATGTAGCCTATAGTGGAATCTCTAGAAAGACTTATATTTAGGAACGGAGGTACAAGGTAGTATCATGTATGACATCTACATATCTAATTTAGCAGCCAGTAGTAGAAATCATTGTCTGCACAAAGGTTTTACTGGTCGAAAATCCTAGCAAAGCACGCTGGCAGGCACAGAACAATACAAGAGAGAGAGAGAGACGTGCTTACAAGATCATAGCAATGCCTCAGTCCAGGATCTTTGTTGGCCAAGCTGTTAGATCCAGAAGAAACATCGTCCTTGTAGTTTTTGCCAGCTGCGTAACAGGTAACAGCGACCGGTTAGTATATTTGAAGTACATCGGGCAGGTGATGCTGGACGGGTTTAAAGGTGACAAGTATCTAGGCCGTGGCGGGTGCTTGGAATCTCTCCAGATGGTGGGAATCAGGTTAGAAACGTCAAGGGTGATGACGCTGTGCTGGCTGTCGGGGTCCGGTAAGGAGATCTAGAACCGTCGAGTAGGGTATTTGTGGAGCAGCTCCGGTAGGGTGGACTACGGTGTGGGCGAAGCGGATCTGTGGCCGTGGATGAGGGCGTAGGTGAAGCTTCTCCGGTGGTTGGGTTAAGGATGGTGTCGACGATGCGGAACTGCGACCGTGGACGGGGCATCAGAAGTTGCTCCGGTGGTTGGGTTAAGGATGGTGTCGACGATGCGGATCTGCAGCCGTGGACGGGGCGTCAGAAGCTGCTCCGGTGGTTGGGTTAAGGGTGGTGTAAACAATGCGGATCTGTGGCCATGGACGGGGTGTCAGAAGCTGCTCCGGTAGGTTGGATGAGGGTGCGAGGAAGCGGATCTGAGGCCGTGGACTTGTGAGTTGGCAAAGCATCCCCGGTAGGGTTGAGAATGGTATAGGCGAAGCTACTCCGGCAGGGTTGACGATGGTGTCGGCGAAGCGACTCCGGTAGGTTTGAGGAAGGTGTCGGCGAAGCGGCTCCGGTAGGGTTGAGGAAGGTGTCGGTGAAGAGGATCAGAGGCCATCGACGGGGGCGTCGGTGGCGCGGCTCCGGGGGGTGTGGACGAAGCGTCTCCGGTGGAGAGTACGAATGAGCCACTGCAGATGTGCGGCGGTTGATGAGAGTACCGGCTAAGCAGCTCCGGTGCCGTGGACAAGGCCGACACTGAATGGGCTATGGTACAGTGGTGGATGAGCAGTCTACTTGTTTCTAGGGGAGGTGGGAGGGGTATATGCGGCCGCACAAGCAGATCCGGCGAGGTGGACGCCGCTGGCAGTGAATGGGCTATGGTACGCCGGTGGATGAGTAGTGTAGGGTTTCGAGAGGGGAGGGGAGAAAGTGCGATGAAGTACGGACGGCGTGATGTAAGATGCTCTGGTGCTGTGGAGTTAGTCGTTTTTGCGGGAGGAGGAGAGGAAATGGGGGTGCCGTGTAGTGGGGGGAACCGGAAGTTACCAAACCAGCCTCGACCTATCATGTAGATGAGGGCGGTATTGTAACTGTTGGTCTCCGTGCACCAAGGATAAAAGGGGGATTTCCCATGCTAAAGACTAAGGTGGCAGAAATTTTAGAAGGAGGCGGGAGATTTTGCCACCCGCGGGATCGTTCGTATCGAGTTTCAACTAATTTTGGACCGTGCTAGCGGGAAGGTCATGCTAGACTGTGCACAGGGGGCACGCGTCAGCAGTTAATAACTGGTGTGAAGTTGTGACACCCCAAAATTTTAATCTTGTTTTACTAATTAAAATTTTGCCTAGAAACTAAAACTTTTATTTTCTATATTTTCCTTCTGATTTCACGACCACTCTTTTCTTTATTATTATGGTGTTTTACCCCCTAGTGAAATCTTTTCAATCATTGTTGGACTTAATTGTTTTTCCCTCTCAAATAAAACAATTCTTTATCAGTGGGATTATTTGCATAATTATTTTCCCTGATGCCTTATTTCTGTAAAAATGATTTTTCTAAGCTTCAAGGCCTCTTTTACATTGCAACACTTTGATAAATTCATTTGAAAATTCCACCAAAAATTGGAGATGTCATGTGATGTTTTTAAAACAACTTTATGCAAAAATATATTGCATTCCTTGGATATTTTGAGTTCTACACATGATTTTCAAATCTGGTCCATTGGGCAGTTTTACACTACAACCTATTTAAATATTTCTTTAAAGCTTCCACCAAAATTTTGGGATGTCTATATGAGTATGTTAATTATCTTTTTGCAAAAACCAAGTGATGTCCTTTGAAAAATTTGAGTGAATCAACCTATTTTCCATTCTGGTCCAACTTGATGATTTGTATAACAACTATATTTTAAGTTGCTCCTTTATCCATGATTTATTTTCCTACTTGTAGTCCTCCCTACTAAACCCTTAAGTCCAGAAGAGTGGACCCATTGGAGGATTTTTTAGTGCATGCAACCATGCCCTCTTCTTTCTGTCCAAAACTGATGTTTTCTAAAACTTGCACTAGCAAGTTTGTGCTTTGGACAAGCTAACCTCACCACCCTCTCTTTCAACTAAAGAGACCCCACTCTGGAAGTTTTGGCCACCCCAAGAGATGCCTAGGTGCATGTGGCATTCTGTCGAGCACCCTGTAGGAATGACCAGTTTTGACATGAGTCTTAGCTTGCACTGTGATCTTGCTTCCCTTGCCTAACTACCTTGTCTAATAGACTCCTAGCTACTCATAACCTAGGTCTGCTAATTCCCAGCCTCACCCGAGACATCTAACACGCCCTGGCATTTCGTCGAGCACGTCCCGTGCGTGCTCTGGGCGCGAGCAGAGCGCGCGTTTTGAACGTGCCGCGCCCGAGCTGCCACGTCACGCCCCTGGTTTTGCCCACGCCACAGAGCTGCGCCACGCACTCCCCTTCTCACCAGAACGCGCCAAGTAGCCCCGGTGCCCCGCAGCACCACCATCAGAGCCCTTGGCGGCACGCCGACGTCCGCAGCGCGCCTCTGCCAGGTCGGTGCCGCCCAGGCCTCTCCCGCTCGCCACCTACCCCTGGAATAGCTCATCCTCATCCTCTCGAGAGTCCTCTAGCTCTCGTCGTTGCCACGACGCCCTGACGCTACAGGGAGGCAGTTCGTCAATGAACTTATCCGGCCGCCGCTAACCGACCTTGTTGCGGTATATAAGGAGGCCCCCAAACCCATTCGAGCACGGAGGCAACCTCAGGCCACCTTCATGGCACCCCCACAGCCTGCAATCATCAGAGGGAGGCCTTCTTCCCCATCTCCGGCAACCGCAGCCGCCGCCACTGCCCCGGCCATTCCGGCGCCACCAGAGCCTCCCCTCTCCACTCTCTTCACCAGAAACTCCCTCACCCCCTCGTGAATCCATCCCCCTGCTCGATTTTGATCAGGACTCATTGCGGGAGAAAAATCACTTTGCCCGACGACCACCGTCCGCCGCGAAGCTCACCGCCGGCAGCTCCGTCCACCCCAGAGACCATATCAACCACCGGAGTGACCGTCTTGATCCCCTGAGCACGCGGATGGCCTCCGTTCTCCGAACGGTGCCGTCATTCACCGACGAGCCTCGCCGAAGCTCTGCCCCTGTTTCGGCCGGAGGAGGCGACACGCGCGTGGACTGGTCAAACCTGGCCAGTGGGCCAGGCGGGTCCACTGTCAGCGACCCAGTGCCGATCCATGCGGGCATAAGTGGAAACTTATTTTTAGAATACGCCTTTGATGTGGTCAGTCTGAATTGTTTTTCTTTTTCTGTTTTATTTTCTTTTTAAAAACAGATTTTGACCACAACTTTGACTGCCTGTAACTTTTTAATGACAACTCCAAATGAATTGATTCTTTTCCCTACCTCTCTCAAATTTAATCTAGTTTATTTTAAGATTTATTTGAAAAAATTTCAAAACAACTTTTTGTGCTGTTTTTGAATTTGTGTTAATTCAAATTTATTTAAAATAGGACTTTGGAGAGAGAGAAGAAAACTTTCAAAAGTTTTGGAGTGCACCCTGCCTTTCCACACATTGAAGGCAAGCATTCTAAACCCTGGCATAGTATTTTTGCATGCATTGTTTGAAACGATCATGACACCACCTCAATACATGGAACTCGTTATTTTATGTGGTGATGTGATCGTTTGCATGAATGTTTATTGAAAATTTCCTTGCTGTTGGAAATGGATATGCTTGTGATGATGACCATCCTCGTATGCCTTTCGTGCCTACCGGAAGGAAAAGAGGAAAGTCTCTATCTTGGGTAGACCCGAGCTTGTCCCTAGTTCCTCGTCGAGACGAGTGTGTCCAGCATGGCATGAGGGGTATGATGAGTGGTGATTCTATCTGTTGGATGAAATACATTCATTATGCTAATCATGCAGGGAAATTATAAACCTCCTGAGTCGACCATAGATCGAGTCTTGTTCCAGTAACCTCCACACTTGTTTCGTGCTACCACTTGTCCCTACCATAGGTAGGGTACGGTTCAGTAAATTGTCAACACCTTTCTAGCACACACCGTACAGAGGGGCCGGGATGAGGGTACCAAGGCCATGGATTAAAGCCAGTCGTCCGGTTAGGGGGCATGGGTGTTTCGGTTGTAGCCGAGGGGGTAGCTTCCCTAGTTTTGCGCGCGGTATAAATTTTGTGATCCCATGCTAATCGAGGTTGTAGCCTCCCCACTTAGAGTTTTGCTTAACGAGTGTCGTGGGTGATCCCAGACACCGGTAAGTTAAGCTGGTGTGTGCAAGTCAGGAGCATTTTCAATCAAAAGACCGTAGACGGAATTAGTCCCGATGGACTAAAGGAACCCGTTACTCGTGGGTAAAGAGTACACCCTCTACAGAGATTAAACCTATTCGAATAGCCGTGTCCATGGTTAAGGACTACAGTCTGGGTGGGTCAAGTGTCGGTCTTAGTGTCGGTCTTCGGAGGAGAACTACTAAACCAGAACCCGGATCATGACTGATGACTTGTGATGATTATGTTTATTATGGACTAACCCTTTATATTATTTGAATTATTGAACATCCCTGGGATGGTTCTACCTCCTAGATATTCACTGTGATTATTTATAAGCCCTTTATGTGGTGTCGCTGAGACGCCCGACTGTGGCGTGCTTGTTATTTATTTACTTTATAAGCCCTTTATGTGGTGTCGCTGAGACGCCCGACTGTGGCATGCTTGTTATTTATTTACTTTATAAGCCCTTTATGTGGTGTCGCTGAGACGCCCGACTGTGGCATGCTTGTTATTTATTTACTTTATAAGCCCTTTATGTGGCGTCGCTTAGACGCCCGACTGTGGCAGGCTTGTTATTTATTTACTTTATAAGCCCTTTATGTGGTGTCGCTTAGACACCCGACTGTGGCATTGCTTGTTATTTAATTTCTTTATAAGCCCTTTATGTGGTGTCGCACAGACGCCCGACTGCGGCATTTTATTTCCACTCCATTATTGCTCATTCTTGTTACATATAAATAACCTGTTTGCATGCATAAGAGATTTTATTTATGACTGACGATGTGATCATAGAATACTTCAGTGCATGAATATCATTTATATTATCCCAGTGTTCATAATGTTTGCGAGTACATTCAAAGTACTCACTGGCTTGTCCCTGGCTATTGTCTTGGCCAGATTTCTTGCACGGAGAGGAGCGACGCGATGACAGCCCCGGAACCTAAGCAACGGTGATAGCAGCCTCGTGAAGATAGGAGTTAACCTGGTCAGCTGTTCCTGTTGGGAAATGGAGCCCCATAGATGCCAATGATTTCAGACCGCTTCCGCCATCAACCACTAGAACCATTTGTTGTACTCACAGGCCAGAATGGTCTTGTGCTACATATGTTGTATTTTGCTTGGAACTTCTGTATCAAGTTGGTGCCTCATCAGCTAAAAGTTATCCTGGGGCTGGTGAGCACAACGGCCATTTTCTAGAAATTAATACCCGGAAAACCGGTCGCGACAAACTTGGTATTAGAGCCAGGCTGACCATTGGCTAATCCTATCTTAGCCAGGTCGAAAAACCTAGGTAAACCAACCCATCAGACCTTAACCAAACCCCAGCCAAGCTTCTCGTGCAAGATAGCCACACAGTGACCCCGACACTTTTGGTAGTCGGTGCCCAACCTATCAACCTAGCCTGTCTATCACGCACCAGTGACCAGCACCCAAGATGTCTCATTCGCAAGCGTGCGAAGGAAGACTCCGTCCCCTTTTCCTATAAAAAGGGCACGCTAGCCCCAACCCAGCACAACACAGCCTCTACCCCAAACCGAGCCATAATGCCTGGCCCCGTAGTACACAACGAGACCACAAGAACCAACCTTGGAGGCTTTGTGACCATAGTCGCAAACCTCACCCATCTTGCCTATGTGTTAGAAGAGCCCCAGAATATGTTGTGTACTAAGGACTCATGAGCGGTGAGAGCCGTCAATTCTGGGCCACTGTACACATCTACGGTAGGGGTCTAGCGCCCGAGCGCCCCTACAAGTTCACTGGAAGGACAACTTCCTTTGAGCCACAAGCCATCCAACTAGCTGCTCGAGAGGCTATAGTTCAACTCCGGCACTTGTCGCCCAGAGTTAACTGTTGCTCATTCTACTACTACCCCAGACGTGAAGGGTATGGTAGACCACCCCAAGTTGCCAACGGAGATCACGAGACGGATCCTGCATTGTTGCACCTAGTGCGCTATGTAGGTGCACTAGAGGCATTGTTCGATCATATCACCATTGATCTGATCGCAGCTCATGGAGAGCTGGTTCGCCGAGCCCCGGCAAGCAGAGAAGACGAGCCCGGCACCGACAACCCAGTCGTGCTGTTCGGACACCCAATCGAGACCCTGAGGTTAGCCCCATCCATCAACCAAGGTGCTTTGATGACCCCAGAAGTACTTCGTCATCTTTTGGGAGCCCACTCCAACGGGATTGTGGCCAACAATCCCCGCGATGGTCGTCATCGCTACCCCGAGCCTGTAGCCCCTCAACCCTCTCCAGCTAATTTCGACAGTGAGACCCGTGGAGAAGCCTCGACATCCACAAGGCACGCCCACTTGGATGTAAACGAGGTAGACTAAGTCACTCGAGTAGCGTCAAGTCCCAATGTATCCCCGCTTTGTAATCGTGTGACCTTGTAAATAAACGCAGCCTGTTGTCGTGCCTCTATTTTAAATAGTAGCCTTGCATGGATATGTCAGCATGCGGTATACAATTCTATCCTAGGCACAATTACCAAAAACCACCTCGACGACCCCCACAGTGATACATCACTTTAGTGAGATGAGTGTATCTGTGGCTTTGACCCCGAAGCTTGGAGCTGAGCGGGCAAATTCATTACCTTTCACCACGGTAAAACAACCTAGCTCCAGTGCTATAAAAAGGCCACCGCGTGACCTTGCCAAGCACCCCTCACCTTGTGCACCATTTCCTGCCATGCAGAGCCCTAGTATTTATCTGAGAACCGCTGATGCAACCCCAGGTAACTTTGTCAAAATATTGTGGGATTTTACATGCAGTACCATGGGCGCTACCCAGCCACCCCAGTACGAGTTATTCAAATCGAGAATCACCCGGTCCACCTCGAGATATTGGGCAGCAGTACACATCCCTCCCGTGGACTCAAACAAAGACCCAACAGAGGTCTCCTTCGTGGGGAAATCTATGCCGACCCCGCATATGGCCATAGAAGCTGCTGCGTACGAAGCACTTGCTCGCCTTCGATTCGCGGTACCCTATGCCAGTGAATGAGGGTATTATTACTTTCCGAGCCGTGCAGCACCCGGGGAAGTAACATCCTTTCCCGGCGGACGAATTGAGAGAGACCCAGTACTAGCCAATCTTGTCCAGTACGTCATCGCTCAAGAACGTTTAACCCAACGTGTGATGGGTTATCTCCAGAGTCTCGCGGATTTAAATCCTCAGATCACCATTGACAGATCACTGAGGCCCGCCCAAGAGAGACACATTCATCGACTGGTCAATCCACTTCCCCCGATAGAAGAGGAGTGTGTCCCAGTACCAGAGACGTTTTCTAGGGACCCCCTCCAGTTACCGTTTACATTATAGACATCGCTGTTGTATTTATTATTGCAACTTTTATTTATAAGTTGTAACTTATGCGTGGTACCCCAAGATTGCGTGGCGAGTAAATTATTTAGTTTCTATTAATGTGAGTAGTTCTGTTGCGGTTTGACTCTATTATATTACTATTGTTCTCTAGCGAAAAATCCTGGAGTGAGATTTCTTTTCCCTGAGTTGCTGCATCGTATATCTTATCACGACGTGGATCATTTTATTTCACACAGCACCATGGCAGCAGACTCACAATCGCTCGAACTCATTCACTGCTTGCAAAAACACGTAACCGTGGGGTATTTGTTTTTTTTCAAAACCGCTCTTAGCAAATCTCAAGGACAAGATTTTTTTTCTTAAGGGGAGTAGTGCTGTGACACCCCAAAATTTTCATCTTGTTTTACTAATTAAAATTTTGCCTAGAAACTAAAACTTTTATTTTCTACATTTTCCTTCTGATTTCAGGACCACTCTTTTCTTTATTATTATGGAGTTTTACCCCCTAGTGAAATCTTTTCAATCATTGTTGGACTTAATTTTTCTCCCTCTCAAATAAAACAATTCTTTATCAGTGGTATTATTTGCATAATTATTTTCCCTGATGCCTTATTTCTGTAAAAATGATTTTTCTAAGCTTCAAGGCCTCTTTTACACTGCAACCCTTTGATAAATTCATTTAAAAATTCCACCAAAAATTGGAGATGTCATGTGATGTTTTTAAAACAATTTTATGCAAAAATATATTTCATTCCTTGGATATTTTGAGTTCTACACATGATTTTCAAATCTGGTCCAGTGGGCAGTTTTACACTACAACCTATTTAAATATTTCTTTAAAGCTTCCACCAAAATTTTGGGATGTCTATATGAGTATGTGAATTATCTTTTTGCAAAAACCCAGTGATGTCCTTCGAAAAATTTGAGTGAATCAACCTATTTTCTATTCTAGTCCAACTTGATGATTTGTACAACAACTATATTTTAAGTTGCTCCTTTATCCATGATTTCTTTTCCTACTTGTAGTCCTCCCTTCTAAACCCTTAAGTCCAGAAGAGTGGACCCATTGGAGGATTTTTAGTGCATGCAACCATGCCCTCTTCTCTCTGTCCAAAACTGATGTTTTGCAAAACTTGCACTAGCAAGTTTGTGCTTTGGACAAACTAACCTCACCACCCTCTCTTTCAACTAAAGAGACCCCACTCTGGAAGTTTTGGCCACCCCAAGAGATGCCTAGGTGCATCTGGCATTCTGTCGAGCACCCTGTAGGCATGACCAGTTTTGACATGAGTCTTAGCTTGCACTATGATCTTGCTTCCCTTGCCTAACTACCTTGTCCAATAGACTCCTAGCTACTCATAACCTAGGTCTGCTAATTCCCAGCCTCACCCGAGACCTCTAACACGCCCTGTCATTTCATCGAGCACGTCCCGTGCGTGCTCTGGGCGCGAGCAGAGCGCGCGTTTTGCACGTGCCGCGCCCGAGCCGCCACGTAGCGCCCCTGGTTTTGCCCACGCCACAGAGCCGCGCCACGCACTCCCCTTCTCACCAGAACGTGCCAAGCAGCCCTGGTGCCCCACAGCACCGCTGTCAGAGCCCTTGGCGGCACGCCGGTCCCCGCAGCGCGCCTCTGCCGGGTCGGTGCCACCCAGGCCTCTCCCGCTCGCCACCTACCCCTGGAACAGCTCATCCTCATCCTCTCGAGTGTCCTCTAGCTCTCGTCGTCGCCACGACGCCCTGATGCTACAGGGAGGTGGTTCATCGATGAACTTATCCGGCCGCCACTAACCGACCTTGTTGCGGTATATAAGGAGGCCCCCGAACCCATTCGAGCACGGAAGCAACCTTAGGCCACCTTCATGGCACCCCCACGGCCTGCAATCATCGGAGGGATGCCTTCTTCCCCATCTCCGACAACCGCAGCCGCCGCCACTGCCCCGGGCATTTCGGCGCCACCAGAGCCTCCCCCTCTCCACTCTCTTCACCAGAAACTCCCTCTCCCCCTCGTGAATCCGCCCCCCTGCTCAATTTTGATCGGGACTCATTGCGGGAGAAAAATAACTTTGCCCGACAACCACCGTCCGCCGCGAAGCTCACCGCCGGCAGCTCCGTCCACCCCAGAGACCATATCAACCACCGGAGTGACCGTCTTTATCCCCTAAGCACACGGATGGCCTCCATTCTCCGAACGGTGTCATCATTTGCCGGCGAGCCTCGCCGGAGCTCCGCCCCTGTTTCGGCCGGAGGAGGCGACGCGCGCGTGGACTGGTCAAACCTGACCAGTGGGCCAGGCGGGTCCACTGTCAGCGACCCAGTGCTGATCCACGCGGGCATAAGTGGAAACGTATTTTTAGAATACGCCTTCGACGTGGTCAGTCCGAATCGTTTTTCTTTTTCTGTTTTATTTTCTTTTTAAAAACAGATTTTGATCACAACTTTGACTGCCTGTAACCTTTTAATGACAACTCCAAATGAATTGATTCTTTTCCCTACCTCTCTCAAATTTAATCTAGTTTATTTTAAGATTTATTTGAAAAATTTTCAAAACAACTTTTTGTGCTGTTTTTGAATTTGTGTGTTAATTCAAATTTATTTAAAATAGGACTTTGGAGAGAGAGAAGAAAACTTTCAAAAGTTTTGGAGTGCACCCTTCCTTTCCACACATTGAAGGCAAGCATTCTGAACCCTGGCATAGTATTTTTGCATGCATTGTTTGAAACGATCATGACACCACCTCAATACATGGAACTCGTTATTTTATGTGGTGATGTGATCGTTTGCATGAATGTTTATTGAAAATTTCCTTGCTGTTGGAAATGGATATGCTTGTGATGATGATCATCCTCGTATGCCTTTCGTGCCTACCGGAAGGAAAATGGGAAAGTCTCTGTCTTGGGTAGACCCGAGCTTGTCTCTAGTTCCTCGTCGAGACGAGTGTGTCCCGCATGGCATGAGGGGTATGATGAGTGGTGATTCTATCTGTTGGATGAAATACATTCATTATGCTAATCATGCAGGGAAATTATGAACCTCCTGAGTCGACCATAGATCGAGTCTTGTTCCAGTAACCCCCACACTTGTTTCGTGCTACCACTTGTCCCTACCACAGGTAGGGTATGGTTCAGTAAATTGTCAACCCCTTTCTAGCACACACCGTACAGAGGGGCCGGGATGAGGGTACCAAGGCCATGGATTAAAGCCAGTCATCCGGTCAGGGGGCATGGGTGTTTCGGTTGTAGCCGAGGGGGTAGCTTCCCCAATTTTGCGCGCGGTATAAATTTTGTGATCCCATGCTAATCGAGGTTGTAGCCTCCCCACTTAGAGTTTTTCTTAACGAGTGTCGTGGGTGATTCCAGACACCGGTAAGTTAAGCTGGTGTGTGCAAGTCAGGAGCATTTTCAATCAAAAGACCGTAGACGGAATTAGTCCCGATGGACTAAAGGAACCCGTTACTCGTGGGTAAAGAGTACACCCTCTACAGAGATTAAACCTATTCGAATAGCCGTGTCCATGGTTAAGGACTACAGTCTGGGTGGGTCAAGTGTCGGTCTTAGTATCGGTCTTCGGAGGAGAACTACTAAACCAGAACCCGGATCATGACTGATGACTTGTGATGATTATGTTTATTATGGACTAACCCTTTATATTATTTGAATTATTGAACATCCCTGGGACGGTTCTACCTCCTAGATATTCACTGTGATTATTTATAAGCCCTTTATGTGGTGTCGCTGAGACGCCCGACTGTGGCGTGCTTGTTATTTATTTACTTTATAAGCCCTTTATGTGGTGTCGCTGAGACGCCCGACTGTGGCATGCTTGTTATTTATTTACTTTATAAGCCCTTTATGTGGTGTCGCTGAGATGCCCGACTGTGGCATGCTTGTTATTTATTTACTTTATAAGCCCTTTATGTGGTGTCGCTTAGACGCCCGACTGTGGCATGCTTGTTATTTATTTACTTTATAAGCCCTTTATGTGGTGTCGCTTAGACGCCCGACTGTGGCATTGCTTGTTATTTAATTTCTTTATAAGCCCTTTATGTGGTGTCGCACAGACGCCCGACTGCGGCATTTTATTTCCACTCCATTATTGCTCATTCATGTTACATATAAATAACCTATTTGCATGCATAAGAGATTTTATTTATGACTGACGATGTGATCATAGAATACTTCAGTGCATGAATATCATTTATATTATCCCAGTGTTCATAATGTTTGCGAGTACATTCAAAGTACTCACTGGCTTGTCCCTGGCTATTGTCTTGGCCAGATTTCTTGCACGGAGAGGAGCGACGCGATGACAGCCCCGGAACCTAAGCAACGGTGATATCAGCCTCGTGAAGATAGGAGTTAACCTGGTCAGCTGTTCCTGCTGGGAAATGGAGCCCCATAGATGCCAATGATTTCAGACCGCTTCCGCCATCAACCACTAGAACCATTTGTTGTACTCACAGGCCAGAATGGTCTTGTACTACATATGTTGTATTTTGCTTGGAACTTCTATATCAAGTTGGTGCCTCATCAGCTAATAGTTATCCTGGGGCTGGTGAGCACAACGGCCATTTTCTGGAAATTAATACCCGGAAAACCGGTCGCGACAGAAGTCCACCCCGGAAAAAAAGACAATAACTCGGGATGATGCGCCGATAACTTGGACGTTCACACGGGCGCGGCCAATCGTACGGGTGTAGTGGCGCGTTCACAAAAAAGGGATCAAACGTTCAGCCTATGTATTTCTCGTGTAAATAGATAATTTAGTGCCATTGGTTATTTACTTTAAACATAATGCATTGACGTGTTAGTGTAGAGGCGCACAAAAAGAAATGGATATTGTAGTCAGCTACTTAAAAGTGTTACCTCATATGATTACATAGCCTCCATTTCATAAATTGCGTACCCGTTGAATTCATATATGAATATTACATATATTACTTCAAAATAGAAACTTAAATCATCCAAGACTAATGAATTTGAATGCAAGAGTAACAATGGTGCATGTACATGATAGCTACATTGGTTGTTTGAAGAAACATCTCATTGTAACTTTGGCATGCACAACTTAAAAGGTTTATTTAAATAGAAAAAATGTGATATGTGAGTGTCCAATCTTTATAGCGTTGAATCGATATTGTACTTTTGGCCGTGATACGAAGAAGATATTGACTTATGTTCAAGCGATGCACGTCACGGTCGCTAGATAGTGATACGTGAATGAATTGTGCAATCTCTCTCACACGCATACATATCTCATTTCCCTGTGCGCAACGGAATCACACACGCGCACTTTGGGTATTTCTCTCCCTCCGTCAGGGTTAAATTCGTCTTTCTACCCCGTCCTACAAGTCTTTCACACAGAAACACACACGCTCTCTATGTCTAACACGCCCACCCCTTTAATTCCGCCCACCCACAGCCACTAATGTCTCAAAGTATAATAATATCTCTCACACATATGCTATCACCTATCCCTTAATATAGCTAGATATGTGTCACACAAACTCCTTCTCCCTACTATCAAGATGCCCATGCATTGCACAGAACATCAAGATGCATTTGTATGAGAAGTTTATCTTGTGGGAGAAAAGGATGAACGAGGGCATGCCTTATTTGGAAATGCGGAGAGGGGTGTGGGTATCTTTTTGCAAAATTGCCAAAGTTTCCTTCCTATCCGTCGGATATAAATCGGATGGCGTATATTGCAAGATGGTAGGAACACCATCATCACCAACTCTATTTTTTATAAGAGTAGAGATATGTGAGTGTCACTGCCCCCCCCCACACCCACACTTCCCAACACCGAAGGAGTAGGGTGACACCTCGATCTTGATACTAATCTATCGACTAGCTTCTCTCTCAAACACACACACACACACACTACCTGGCACTGAAGGAGTAGGGTGGCACATCGATCTTGATAATAATCTATCTACTCTTCTTTCAAACACACACACACACACACATACACACACACACACACTCGCTAGTTGTGCCTATGTGCCTACCGCGCACACTCTCGATACGTCTTTCTCACCCCCCCAACAATGACAGCAGAAGGGTGACAGCTCGATCTGATCATAATCTGTCAATTAGTTTCTCTCTCAAACATTGTGTCTCGGTGCCTCGCTCGGTAGCCCCCTCGATATGTAGACTTCTCGCGCGCCCATAGCTGTAGTGACAATGATGCTGAACCCAGTGTGCCTTGTTTTTATCGGCCTCATTGGATAGTTTTCACCCTGTTTTCTGTTAATTAACAAGGCAACCTTTTCTTTGTTACTACTAGTGAATTTGAAATCATTCGGGGGAGACATAAAATATATCACTTCAACCCAATTATCGCAACAACTATTTTAAAAGAAATTAGCTAGCTGCCCGTGTGTTGCACGGAACATCAAGATGCATTTGTATGAGTAGTTTATCTTGTGAGAGAAAGGCTGAACGAGGGAAGGCCTTATTTGCAAACGTGGAGAGACGTGTGGGTATATTTTTGCAAAATTACCATAGTTTCTTTCCTATCCGTTAGATATAAATCCGACAGCCTATATTGCAGGATGGCACGCACACCATCATCACCAACTCTGTTTTCTACTCCCCCCGTCCGAAAATACTTGTCATCAAAATGGATAAAAACAGATGTATCTAAAACTAAAATACGTCTAGATACATTTCCTTTTATCCATTTTTATGACAAGTATTTCCAGACGGAGGGAGTATTTGTCTTTTTAGAGATTTCAACAAGTGACTATGACCGGACCTTACCAACATACTCAAAAAATCATAATTTTGATGTTACCCTCTTTTCTTGGCGGTGCAGTGCCATCTGGATACCTCATAAATAAATCAAGGACAAATATGACCCCTGCCTGAAAAGACATATGGAGCAAAATGAGTGAATCTACACTCTAAAATATGTCTACATACACATCCGTATGTGGTAGTCCATTTGAAATCTGAAAAAGAAAAATATTTAGGAACGAATGGAGTATAAGAATTCTGTCTACAACAAAAATGTGCTGGGCTGGTTAGCGCCGGATGCTCGCAACGTGATGACATGAGTTCGAATTCTGTCTTTTAACTTTAGATTTTTATATTATATATTACTCTACTTATTTAATATATATACTTCTTTCGCTACTGTACTGACAGTGGAACCCACAGAGTACTTAGAATAGAAGATTAAGGATGGACTTGTTTCTTTTTAACTTTTTGTATGAAGTTGTAGCCACGATGCAAGTCACGTGTACATTGTACATGCAATTAACTTTTTATAGAGGGACAATCATATAGGCAATTAACTCTAATCGATTAGATGTCACTCTATTATTTCTAGCATAAAGAGCATCTCCAACGGCAGTCGGCAAATTTCCTCCCGCTTCCTTCCGCGGAGGACGACATCAAACGCCAGCAGCATACATTTTTACAACTCTAACCAACCAGATGAAATTCGTGCAAACACGGACTGATTTCATATAAGCATGAATGATTTCATATAAAAAAGCCGGATCTTCATATAAACATGATGGATTTCATTACATTTACATGAACTAAGAGGTGCCAATCCGGCTCTCTTATATAATTAATACTCCCTCCGTCCGAAAATACTTGTCCTAGAAATGGATGTATCTAGACTTATTTCATTCTAAATGGCCGCTCGCGGATCCCTTTGTCTTCCTCATGTCCGTCAGACACTTGCGGGGTCAACGAAGGTCCTCAGAAGAGACGAAGCAGCAAAGAAACCACCTATATCCGCAGTCGTCGCCTCGGCGGTGGCCTTCATGGGTCCCAAGTGCCGGTGGCCTCCCGTGTTCTACTTCTCCTCGATGATGGCGGCGGACACGGAGAAGCTGGCCACCGACTCATCTCTCTCCATGCACCCGGCTTCTGTCTCTGCCTGCATGGCGCTGCCGCAGGCACGGGAGGCGCGCCCACAGACACAGGAGGCGCGGCCACCGCAGACACTGGTGGCACGGTACGATGTCGCAGCGACGGCACCCGTGCCGGCGTGGAGCAACTCGCCACTCCTCATCGAGCTGAACTGGAGCGGCGAGTTGCTGAACCACGCGCCTCCTTGGGGTGGCAATTGGCTCCGTCGGGCCAAGCGAGGTTGGTGGAGCACCGACCGTCCTCGCCCGTACCCGGAGGGCTCGGCGGGCCACCCAGCCGGGTAATATGCGGGAGAACGGCTCATCGAAAGCCATTGGAACTGTGGAGAAAATGGTGAAGGAGGAGATGGGGGAGCGGCGGAGGGGTGCGATTCTTGCCCGCTGTCTGTCTGGCCTCATGTAAATAGAGGGCGGACGGTAGGAGCTTGGCCGGCGTCTGGCCTCGTTTAAACTGAGGGCGGATGGGAGGAGCTCGGCCAGTGTTGCGTTTAATTCCGGCCCGCTCATGAATGAACGTGTGGCCGGAGGAGGATTCTCGGTTTGCATGCGGGTTTAACGGAGGGGTTTAATGGAGGTGTCGTGCGTGCAGCGGGCGGCGTAGTACTATTCGATTTGACAGCAGTAATGAGCCATCAAATCACAAAGGCCCTCGCTTCTCGTGAAACCGACCGAGCTAGACTGCCCCGCCCTCTAGCCTTTTAAGAAATGTATATACTCCACTTTTGTACAGTAGTAGTACCGATGGATTGCACCATGGAGCAAAACTTGAAATTAAAAACAAGGTGTTACATCTAGAGAGCGCTCGTCGCCAAATTATGCATATAGTACTATTAAAAAGGCTTGTCACAATAATGGTGTCCAGCACAAGTGCACAACCCACCCCTCAAATAAAACTAAGCACCCTGGAATTCTTTGACAAAACTAAGCACCCTGAAATTCTTTGACAACTAAACTGCTGGCTATATGATGTTGGCCATATATATTGTACGTATATAATGTGAAGAAACGAGTTGTAGTACTATACCAACTGAAGAGTTAAAGTAACGAGAAGAAACATAACATAGTTTTGCTGGGGGCTCAGCACAACACACCCCTCAAATTAAATTAAGCGCACCTGAAATTAAACTTTGCAACTATTCTGGTAGACACTGCATTAGAACCACCATGAGCAACAGCACTGCCACCTTACTCGGAGTCCTCGTCCACATCCTCGACTTCGTCCTTGTCCCTCTTCCTCTTAGCCGATACTTCTTTGCTTGAACCACACACTTGGCTGTTGCTCTTCATCCAACCCTTGTAGATATTGAAACAAAGGTAGCCATCCATTGGAGCATAGTGGATGTGGTCTATATCTAGTACATTCAGCTGCCATGCATAACGATGAAACGCGTATGGAGGTTTCTCTAGTTTACCGTACGAAGGATGAACCATGGCTCCTACTAGGGTCAGCATTGAAGGCTGACGAGAGGACACCAGCCGATTCTTCTGGAGGTCGAAGGTGTTGCCTACAACGAGGCCTATCCGACCGTGGACTTCTTTGTCGTTACCAAAGTCTGTAATGAATTTGACTAGGTTGCTCTCGAGGAAGTCCTTAAAATCCAGGCATTCAACGTCGGCATGGCATATGTGGTAGACCAAGCATAAGTCATGCACGCAAACCTGGATCATGGCGGGCTTCTTCCTCTATTTGTCCTTTAGATCCTTCTCTCGTCCCAGGACTATGGTGTACTCAACATCTAACCCAGCGACCCACTCATCATCCGAGTCTTCGAACATGCGTCTGAAGCGAGCAAGGCATCCTTTCACCGTCACGGAAGAACGGGTGTAGATGATGTCGAACTCATCGCCGGTGATGGCTCTAACCTTGTACTCACCGTTGATCGTGAAGATTTGGGACGCCATGGATTTGGGAGGAGGGTTAGGATTAGTGGAACTGCCGTAATGTGAAAGGACGGGATGACTAGGAGCGAACCGCCATAGTATTAAAGGACGCGCGGGGACGAGTAGGAGCGAATTGCTAGCGTGCGAACGGCAGGGTAGTGGCTTTCCATTCTCCCATGATACGGGCTTCTGAGAGCCCTTGGATCTGAGATCGAACGGTTGCATAGCGTGATTCTAGACCTATGGGTGAATATCCTATTCTGGAGGGTTATTCTGCAAATTTTCAGCAACTTAGCATGCGACCATTTGATCTCAAATCCAAGGGCTGCCAGCAGCCCGTATCATGGTCGCGCCTACCACGACCGTCGTGTCACTCGTGCGGTCGCGCCCTTGGAGATTTAACATGGTGCGTTAGGCTATCTGATGTTGGCATGTCATACATAGTCATCACTTAGTCACTCATACTACAACAAGGTTCGCTATAAGGTTGGCTATAAGTGTATTTTTTTACTCCTCTCTATCGCTTTCTTCGTACTCCGTCCGTCCCATAATATAAGAACGTTTTTGACACTAGTCTAGTGCCAAAAACATTCTTATATTATGGGACACGGGGAGTACTAGTATTTATTGCATTTGCCAAGGAGTGACCTCTTCCAATGAAATGGTGTGCTTATTAGTTTTTTGTTGCTAAGTTTGCTTCATTTAATTAGCTATAGACTCAAAAATGTCTTTTCACCTAGGTACACGCGCTTAGCACCGTTTCTTCCTTGGGTCACCAAACTAGTCTCTCTCTTCTTGATTAACTTGCCACATCAGACTTTATGCCTATGTGGCAACCTTAGCACCTGTAGGAGCAAGTAAGTACAATAGTGCTCTTTGCATGGCATTTTTGCATATGTGGAGGAAAGAGAGGCAAGGAAAAAGTGGACAAGTGGGCTCTGATGCAAGAGCCAGCCTCTACTACATGGTGGAGCATTGGGAGAGGCACTTGTATGGAGGTGGTCAGGAATCAGGAGACTCACGCCGGTCATAGAACCGCAGATAAAATGATAATGGCAAGTCAAATCACGGGGCCCCACCTGTCCAGCAGTAACTCGATGTCAAATCACACAGCCCTACGTTTGCAACAGCCTACTCCCTCGTCTTCTCGCGTCTCTGTCGAACCGACTAGACGGAACTGCCCCGCCTACCGCACAGGAAAAGCCCGCGCAGTATACTCCCTTCGTCTAGGTGACCAAGGTGGAGAGGAAAACGAGAGAACTTAATGTTTAGTATTTGCTAAGGCTGGTTGTAATGGTACTATCCTTAGCAAGTTTCATGAGGTGTCATAGAATTAAATGAAGAAAGAGAGAGAGTTGAGTACTATGTGTCATACATGGCAATAAATAAAGTACTACATGATACTAATATATGATACATGGCGCGGGAGTACTAAGTATTATTAATACAATTTTGCTAGAACTCATCTAGATGAGATATAATTTGGTATCATTCATCTTTTATAGCCATTGGATGCCATGCTATAAGATGCGTGTGTGCTAATGTGGGTTGTATTTGTTCTTGTGCAACGAACTGACCACTGCATGTCATCTTTGATAGTCTCAATTCATTAAAAGAATACAAGCCCCACATCTCTTATTGGTTGATTCCTCTATTTATGTCAAAAAATAAGAAACAACGTGAGAGTTAATGCACCACGCCTATGTGTTTACTATTTGGTTTTCATATTTCATAAGATGACTTAATACTCACCTAGACGGAGGGTGTATTCGATTTGACAGCGGGCGGTGAAGTTCCTAATACGGCTTTAATGCAGATGTGGGAGTGAGTAGCGGTTCCCGATATGTTGACGGCCAATGCATACTCCTTCAATTAATGCATGAGGGAAGTAATGGGAGGAGGTCCGGGAAAATAGGCTGCACGATGTGAACGCAAGGCAGTTTGCCCTCATTGCCCTCATACAAAGGCGCCCTTCCATTCCAATGCATCTACCACATCATACGCACCTAAGCATTTTCCTAAGCACCTACACTAAGCGCAAAAGAGCTCACTCCAGACCCATGGTGGCGATGCGTGTGAGCGGCCAGCGGCTGTGCCAGATGGTTCACGACGCCGGCCTGCGGCATGGCGCCGAGGATCGTCTCCAGACGGTGTTGCAGACCGGCTGGTGGATGGCCGCCATCGACGCCAACTACGACTCTCAGTTGGACCAGATGATCGTTTCCAGCAGCAACAAGTTCACCGTTGTCAAGAAGCTCGCGGACAACATTGTCGTACTCCTCCAGCCCGCGCTCCTAGGCTCCTCATTGCCTGCCACCCTAATCGGCCTCCATGGCCGGAACCTCTTTCAAGCACTGGTGGCCCTACGACTGCCCACCGACGCCATGACGAATGTCCACTTGGAGGTCGCGCTCACTGCGAGGCGCCTCACCCTGCAAGAATTCATCGACCTACACATCCACGTGTACGAGCAAATCATGTACATAGGTATCTACAAGGCCAGTGAGGACGCTACGACGTTGGCCTTCCTTAACCGGCTGGAAGCCTTGGATGCCTTTGCTGAGAAGCACCTCGACCTCGCCACAAAAGCCGCCGCTCCTTAGCCGTCGGTCAGTGGCCCGGCGCACTTAGTTGAGGAGGAGGAGGTCGTACGTTCATGGATCCATCTTTCTTCTTGCCTTCTGTATCCACCACTACGATTGCATCATCGTGGCCTTAATTCTTATTGTGCTGTTGCATTCTCATTCCAGTCAATACCGACATGTGCGATCCCTTTGCTTAATTACATGCATCACTGTAACTAGTAATCCATCCGTCAATTTATAAGTTGTGCTTACCTTTTCCATCAACTTCGTGCAACGCGCGAGCATCTTGCTAGAAACACTAGAATATGTCTATATAATCCATATGTGATAGTCCATTTCAAATCTCTAAAAAGACAAATATTTAGGTACAGAGGGAGTAATATATTAGGAGTATATCAAAACAATAGTGATTTCTTTCAAGTTTGTGAACAAATACTACTATTCTACTACTTTGGATCTGTCGCAACGCATGGGCACATTGATAGTAAAAGGAAAAGGCCTGCCGCGTTCGCGTCGCACCCCCACACGTCCGGGAATCGGGAGTACTCCACGGCCCATCCGGCATGACACATATCTTAGGGAAGGCGTGTTGCCTAGCATTTTCACTTTCATGTGGGACCGCCGTTGAGCAAACCGACAGCCCACCCGCCGCCGGGTTGGAAAACAGAAACGAGGGGAAGATAGCTGTAGCACGGAAGCCAAGAAATTTGGTGTCGGATGGGGCTCGTTGATAGAGTAGGAGCATTCCGTACTAGTACTACTCCTACTAATACCAAGTTTGTACTCCTAATACTATATTACTAGTACTACCACTATACAACTAGTAGGTACGTGCACGGCACAACATCATAGGAACAAAAAACGGGAATATCTTGTTTCGGGTGATTTATCTTTTTTTCAATCAACGTAGTATGAATAATATGATGTGGGGGGCACCCATGAAGCTTATGTGGCTTGGTTGCATGGCTACGAAAGGTTAGAGAAAAATAAATAGATAATGTGTTTAGCGTGCACTCCACTAAATAGATATACTTTGGATCCATTGCAACGGACTGGCACATCTATATCTATACCCCCTATATAGTGTGTGAAAAACTTTGAAAGTTGGTCGTTGGATGAAGCCATTCTGACGGTACAAAGATGGCAAATCCGAGCACTACTGGCCGTTGGATATCATCCACCAGATTCTGCCACATGTATAATCTAGAAGACTCCATGGTTGAACTTAATTCATGACTAACTTTACCACAACTAAGCTTAGGAAAAGTTATTAGTTCTTCAAAATGAGAGCCACAAGTTGGCAAGCCTAAGGGAATCTTGCCACATTTTTTGTGTGTATGTCATGTGGGGCCTTAGTGTGGCTTGCCTAAGGTGTGGCTTGAACCAACACTCACGTAAGTTAATCAAACTTGCCAAACCTTACATTCCACTAGATTTTGCCACATGTTAGAATCCAGAAAACTCCACATGTAGAAGCATAATGCACAAAGCACCAGAATCTCATGCGTGCAATGCACGTGTACCTTACTAGTACTAGTTGGTAGTAGTAAGAAACAAATTCCAGTTTTGGCACGAGCTCGTATTGCAGGAGCACCACAAGGCCTGCCGCAGGAGTTACATTTCCCTCTCGGGGCCCATGGGACCAAACTTTAGTGGCTTAGTGCCTGGCCTATGAGGCAATGACATGTGGAACTTAAATGCAGCTGGACCACATGTCATTCTCATGGTGGTGGCGTGGTTCGCGACTCACTCCTTTGAGATGAACCGGCCAGTGGTGGCGTGGCCGTGGCGAGGGTGCCACAGCTGGGCGTTGGGGCGTTACGAGGCGTAGATGGCCACACCGGGGGTTACTACCTGTAGTACATAAGTACTCCAGCTGAGGATTGATGCCCGGGACGAAATGTGTCACGGCCGCTAGATGAAAATTCGATGGTGCGGGAGTACGGATCTGAGCATAGCAGCGGAGCAGGCAAACCACGTCCAATCAGATGTGTCTATGGTAGAAAGTTGATGGTCATCGCAGTTCAGCTGGCTCGCATGTCATGCACACAAAGGAAGAGGAGCGGTGGGGCCGATAGGGATGAGGGGCACGTCGGGGGGATGAGGATCCCCTGACGCGAACAATCCTACCATTCTATCACTGACATGTGGGACCCATAGGCGTGGGTCCCACCTGTCAGCGAACGAAAGGCAGGGCAAGGCAGTGATAGCCACGTTAGAGGATCCATGTCCATGTCGGGGGACGTCGTGTCGTGGGTTGGAGCGGCGTCGTGGGAATCACGTGTGGGTGTGGCAGTGGTAGAAACAAGAAACGTGATGGTCGCCGTGGTTCAACTTCCATGGGCAAGCTGTCATGTCTGCTAACAGATGTATATCAAAACTGGAGTGTTTATATTTCAAGCACGTGAACAAGTATTATTCTACTACTTTGGATCCATTGCAACGCACGGGCTAGCACATTGGTAGTAGTAGTGTCCATCTCTATCTCCAGAGGCCTTCCCTCGTTCATCCTTTTCTCTCACAAGATAAACTACGCATACAAATGCATCTTGATGTTCCGTGGAAAGCATGAGGATGTTTCCTTGGGGGTCTCTCCAGCGCGGCGTGGCCATAGTTGCAAGTTGATGCCCCTTGAGATGCCGACGTTGAGGGGCACTCGGATTTCCTCCGATGAGCAGGTAAGATGAGTTTGATCACGTAGTAAATGCATTCTAAAGACTACTTCCGTGTCCATTTCCTAATTCTCCCCCTGCCCACTGTTTCACAGGTTAGGCTCGGTGCAAGTGGAGATTGGCTTGCATATGTATGGGAGGGTACCAACATCAATTTGCACAACATTTACAATGGTGACACCGTTCCCGTAGAACCTTTGTCCAACAATGGGATCAGCCATGCAATGGGCCACCGCATGAATTGGTACGATGGAACCACGGTGAGATTGAATAAGATAGCACGAACCTTGCACATGGCGGTTAAAGGCGGACCATGCTGTCTGCGGCCGATTTGTTGTCGTACGAGTACGAAGACGCTGTGCTCCTTTCTAACCGCATCTTCGCAGTGACAAACCAGGGGACTTATTTTGTATGGGACACATCCTACGATATATTCCCTCTCTCCCAGTTTATTTGTTTTGAATCTTTTTGTTTTATAAGTTTCAAATTAAAATTTAGAGCTCCCCATCAGATGTTGAGATTACAATGTCCATTAAATCGTTGTGTGCATGGATAGTAAAGAAACAAATCTTGAGTTTGGCACGAGTTCATGCAGCGCTAGCACCACAAGCCCTGGTGCAAGAGTTACATTTCCCTCTCAGGGCCGTCAGGACTGAGCTTCAATGCCTTACTAAACCTACCTTTGAGTCAATAACATGTGGACCCGATAGGTGACTGGTCCACATGTAATGCTCCCGAAGGCAGAGGGGCAGTTGGGCCAAGAGGGGTGAGTGATAGGTCGCCAATGTATCTATAATTTTTGATTGTTCCATGATATTATATTACCCCTTTTGGATGTTTATGAGCTTTATTTTACACATTTATATCATTTTTGGGACTAACCTACCAACCAGAGGCCCAGCCTGTATTGCTGTTTTTTTGCCTATTATTTCAGTATTTCGAAGAAAAGGAATATCGAACGGAGTCCAAAGGGAATGAAACCTTTGGGAGCGTGATCTTTCGAACGAACGTGATCCAGAGGACTTGGAGTGCAAGTCAAGAAGCAGCCGAGGCGGCCATGAGATAGGAGGGCGCGCCCACCCATACAGGGCATGCCCCCTGTCTCGTGGGCCCCTCGGGCAGCCATCGATGTACTTATGCCTCCTATATAAGCCTACGTACCCCGAAAACATCCAGGGAGCCAACGAAACACAATTTCCACCGCCATAACCTTCTGTATCCGCGAGATCCCATCTTGTAGCCTTCGTCGGCGCTCCGACGGAGGGGGAATCGACCACAGAGGGTTTCTACATCAACACCATAGCCCCTCCGATGAGTTGTGAGTAGTTTACCACAGACCTTCGGGTCAATAGTTATTAGCTAGATGGCTTCTTCTCTCTTTTTGGATCTCAATACAATGTTCTCCCTCTCTCTTGTGGAGATCTATTCGATGTAAACTGTTTTTGCGGTGTGTTTGTCGAGATCCGATGAATTGTGGGTTTATGATCAAGTTTATCTATGAGAAATATTTGAATCTCCTCTGAATTCTTTTATGTATGATTGAGTTATCTTTGCAAGTCTCTTCGAATTATCAGTTTGGTTTGGCCTACTAGATTGATCTTTCTTGCCATGGGAGAAGTGCTTAGCTTTGGGTTAAATCTTGCGGTGTCCTTTCCCAGTGACAGTAGGGGCAGCAATGCACAGATTGTATTATTGCCATCAAGGATAAAAAGATGGGGTTTATATCATATTGCATGAGTTTATCCCTCTACATCAGGTCATCTTGCTTAATGCGTTACTCTGTTCTTTATAAACTTAATACTCTAGATGTAGGCAGGAGTCGGTCGATGAGTGGAGTAATAGTAGTAGATGCAGGCAGGAGTCGGTCTACTTGTTGCGGACGTGATGCTTATATACATGACCATGCCTAGATAATCTCATAATTATTCGCTTTTCTATCAATTGCTCGACAGTAATTTGTTCACCCACCGTAATACTTATGCTATCTTGAGAGAAGCCTCTAGTGAAACCTATGGCCCCCGGGTCTATCGCTTATCATATAAGCTTTCCATCTACTTTTATTTGGATCTTTACTTTTCGCATCTATATTATAAAATACCAAAAATATATTTATCTTATCATACTATCTCTATCAGATCTCACTTTCGCAAGTGGCCGTGAAGGGATTGACAACCCCTTTATTGCATTGGTTGCGAGTTCTTTGTTTGTTTGTGTAGGTGCGTTGGACTTTTCAGGAGCCTCCTACTGGATTGATACGTTGGTTCTCAAAAACTGAGGGAAATACTTACGCTACTATTGCTGCATCACCCTTTCCTCTTCAAGGAAAACCAATGCAAGCTCAAGGCGTAGCAAGAAGGATTTCTGGCATCGTTTCCGGGGAAGCTTCCACCAAGTCAAGTCAAGATTTGACCTCCTGTCAACGTGCGATTTCTGGCGCCATTGCCGGGGAGGTCTTCGCTAAAGTCAAGACATACCAAGTACCCATCACAAACTCATCTCCCTCGCATTTACATTATTTGCCATTTGCCTCTCATTTTCCTCTCCCCCACTTCACCATTGCCGTTTTATTCGCCCTCTCTTTCCCAAACTTCTCCTCTCTTTTTCGCTTGCCTTTTTCTGTTTTCTTGTGTGTTGGATTACTTGTTGCCAATGCGCAAGATAATACCAAATTGTGTCATTTCTCCAATACCAATAATAATGATTTCCTTAGTACTCCGATTGCTCCTCTTAATGATGTTGAGTCTTGTGAAATCAATACTGCTTTGCTGCATCTTGTTATGAAAGATCAATTCGCCGACCTTCCTAGTGAAGATGCCGCTACTCATCTAAACAACTTTGTTGATTTGTGTGATATGCAAAAAGAAGAAAGATACGGATAATGATATTTTTAAATTGAAGTTATTTCCATTTTCACTTCGAGATCGTGCTAAAGTTTGGTTTTCGTCTTTGCCTAAAAATAGTATTGATTCTTGGAACAAGTGCAAAGATGCTTTTATCTCTAAGTATTTTCCTCCCGCTAAGATTATCACTCTTAGGAACGATATTATGAATTTTAAACAACTTGATCATGAGCATGTTGCCCAATCTTGGGAAAGAATGAAATTGATGATTCACAATTGCCCTACTCATGGTTTAAATTTATGGATGATCATACAAATTTTTTATGCCGGTTTGAACTTTGCTTCTAGAAATCTCTTAGATTCAGCCGCGGGAGGCACGTTTATGGAAATCACGTTAGGAGATGCTACAAAACTTCTTGATAATATTATGGCTAATTATTCTCAATGGCACACCGAAAGATCTTCTAGTAAAAAAGTGCATGCTATAGAAGAAATTAATGTTTTGAGTGGAAAGATGGATGAACTTATGAAGTTGTTTGCTACTAAAAATACTCCTCTTGATCCCAATGATATGCCTTTGTCTACTTTGATTGAGAATAATAATGAATCTATGGATGTGAATTTTGTTGGTAGGAATAGTTTTGGAAACAATGCTTATAGAGGAAACTTTAATTCTAGACCGTTCCCTAGTAATTCCTCTAATAATTATGGAAATTCCTCCAATAATTCTTATGGTAATTTTAATAAGATGCCCTCTGATTTTGACAATAGTGTGAAAGAATTTATGATTTCTCAAAAGAATTTTAATGCCTTGCTTGAAGAAAAATTGCTCAAAGTTGATGATTTGGCTAGGAACATTGATAGACTTTTGCTTGATGTTGATTCTCTTAAACTTAGATCTTCTCCTCTTAAGCATGGTATCAATGAGTCTCTCAAAGCAATGAGAATTTCCATTGATGAGTGCAAGGAAAGAACCACTAGATTGTGTGCTAAGAAAGATTGCTTTGTAAAGGCGTGTTCTTCTAATTTCAATGAAAATGATGATGAAGATCTCAAAGTCCTATTAGATCTTTGTTTTGCAATATGAATCTTGATAGTAATGGGACTAGAGATGAGTCAACTTTAGTTAGAAGGCGTCCCAAGAATTCGGAGTTTTTAGATCTTGATGCTAAATTTGGTAAAAGTGGATTGGAGAGGTCATGACTTCAAATAGCATTGAACCCACTATCTCGGATTTCAAGGAATTTGATTATGATAATTGTTCTTTAGAAGGTTGTATTTCCTTGTTGCAATCCGTTGTTAATTCTCCTCATGCTTATAGTCAAAATAAAGCTTTTACCAAACACATTGTTGATGCCTTGATGCAATCTTATGATGAAAAACTTAGTTTGGAAGTTTCTATACCTAGAAAACTTAATGATGAGTGGGAACCTACTATAAAGATTAGAATAAAAGATCATGAGTGTTTTGCTTTGTGTGATTTGGGTGCTAGTGTTTCCACGATTCTGAAAACTTTGTGTGATATTCTAGGTTTCCATGATCTTGATGATTGCTCTTTAAATTTGCACCTTGCGGATTCTACCATTAAAAAGCCAATGGGAAGGATCAATGATGTTCTCATTGTTGCAAATAGCAATTTGGTGCCCATAGATTTTATCGTTCTTGATATTGATTGCAATCTTTCTTGCCCTATTATTCTTGGTAGACCTTTCCTTAGAACGATTGGTGCGATTATTGATATGAAGGAAGGGAATATTAGATTCCAATTTCCATTAAAGAAAGGCATGGAGCACTTTCCAAGAAAGAAAGTCAAATTACCTTATGAATCTATCATGCGAGCTACTTATGAATTTAGTGCCAAAGATGGCACTACTTAGATCTATCTTCGCTTTTATGCCTAGCTAGGGGCGTTAAACGATAGCACTAGTTGGGAGGCTACCCAATTTTATTTGTGTTTTTTGTTTTTGTTCCTGTTTAGTAATAAATTTTGCTTTTACCTTCTGTTTAGATGTATTTTTATCTTTTATTAGTGTTTGTGCCAAGTAGAACCTATAGGATAACCTATGATGATAGTTGATTTGATTATGCTGAAAAACAGAAACTGTGCACGCTTGAATTTAGTTTTGTTAAATCACAGAAACGTGCTTTGGCGTTGATTCTTTTTGCTGCTGATCAATCGAAAATTTTTCCAGGACTTCCTATTTTGGTAGGATTTTTAGATTTCCAGAAGTTTGCATTAGGTACAGATTGCTACAGACTGTTCTGTTTTTGACAAATTCTGTTTTTCGTGTGTTGTTTGCTTATTTTGATGCATCTATGGCTATTAAAATAGTTTATAAACCATAGAGAAGTTGGAATATAGTAGGTTTAACACCAAAATAAATAAATAATGAGTTCATTACAGTACCTTATGTGGTGGTTTTGTTTTTCTTTCACTAACGGAGCTTATAAGATTTCCTCTTGAGTTTTGTGTTGTGAAGTTTTCAAGTTTTGGGTAAAGCTTTGATGGACTATGGAATAAGGAGTGGCAAAATCCTAAGCTTGGGGATGCCCATGGCACCCCAAGATATTCAAGAATATCCAAAATCCTAAGCTTGGGGATGCCCAGGGAAGGCATCCCCTCTTTCGTCTTCGTTCATTGGTAACTTTACTTGGAGCTATATTTTTATTCGCCACATGATATGTGTTTTGCTTGCAGTGTCATGTATTATATTAGTCTTTGCTTTTTAGTTTACCACAGTCATCCTTACCGTACACACCTTTTGGGAGAAGCCTACTTGATTAGAATTTGCTAGAATACTCTATGTGTTTCACTTATATCTTTTGAGCTTGATAGTTTTTGCTCTAGTGCTTCACTTATATCTTTTAGAGCACAGCGATGGCTTACTTTTGTAGAAATTGCTAGTCTCTCATGCTTCACTTATATTATTTTGAGAGTCTTTTAGAACATCATGGTATTTGCTATGGTTATAAAATTGGTCCTAGAATGGTAGGCATCCAAGTTGGGTATAATAAAAACTATCATAGGAAGTGAATTGGATGCTATGATCAATTTGATACTTGACAATTGTTTTGAGATATGGAGGTAGTGATATTAAAGTCATGCTAGTTGGGTGATTATGAATTTAAATAATGCTTGTGTTGAAATTAGCAAGTCCCGTAACATGCACGTATGGTTAAAGTTGTGTAACAAATTTGAAACATAAAGTGTACCTGGCTTGTGCAACCTTATGAGTGGCGGCCGGGGACGAGCGATGGTCTTTTCCTACCAATCTCTCCCCTTAGGAGCATGCGCATAGTGCTTGATTTTTGATGACTTCTAATTTTTTGCAATAAGTATATGAGTTCTTTTGACTATTGTTGAGTCCATGGATTATACACACTTTTACCTTTCCACCATTGCTAGCCTCTTCGGTACCGTGCATTGCCCTTTCTCACCTTGAGAGTTGGAGCAAACTTCGTCGGTGCATCCAAACCCCGTGATACGATACGCTCTATCACACATAAACCTCCTTATATCTTCCTCAGAACGGCCACCATACCTACCTATTATGGCATTTCCATAGCCATTCTGAGATATATTGCCATGCAACTTTCCACCGTTCCGTTCATCATCATGACATATTTTACTTTTGTCATATTGCCATTGCATGATCATGTAGTTGACGTCATATTTGTGGCAAAGCAACCATGCATAATTTTCATACATGTCACTCTCGATTCATTGCACCATCCTGGTACACCGCTGGAGGCATTCATATAGAGTCATATCTTGTTCTACTTTCGAGTTGTAATTCATATGTTGTAATCAATAGAAGTGTGATGATCATCATTATTAGAGCATTGCCCAAAAAAAGAAAGGCCAAAAGAAAAAAAAAGAAAGGCCCAAAAAAAAGAAAATAAAAAAAAAGAAAAAAAAGAAAAGAAAAAAAGGAAAATAAATAAAAGGGGAAATGTTACTATCTCTTTTTCCACACTTGTGCTTCAAAGTAGCACCTTGTTCTTCATGTAGTGAGTCTCATATATTGTGATTCAAAGTAGCACCATGTTTTTCATATGGTGAGTCTCATAGGTTGTCTTTTTCATACTAGTGGGAATTTTTCATTATAGAACTTGGCTTGTATATTCCTACGATGGGCTTCCTCAAATGCCCTAGGTCTTCGTGAGCAAGCAAGTTGGATGCACACCCACTAGTTTTCTTTTGTTGAGCATTCATTTATAGCTCTTGTGCATCCGTTGCATGGCAATCCATACTCCTCATGTTGACATTAATTGATGGGCATCTCCATAGCCCGTTGATTATCCTCGTCAATGTGAGACTTTCTCCTTTTTTGTCTTCTCCACACAATCCCCATCATCATACTCTATTCCACCCGTAGTGCTATATCCATGGCTCACGCTCATGTATTACGTGAAGGTTCAAAAAGTTTGAGATTATTTAAGTATGAAACAATTGCTTGGCTTGTCATCGGGGGTATAGAAGTTGGGAACATCTTTGTGTGACGAAAATGAAGCATAGCCTAACTATATGATTTTGTAGGGATGAACTTTCTTTTGCCATGTTATTTTGAGAAGACATGATTACTTTGATTAGTATGCTTGAAGTGTTACTATTTCTTTTATCAATATGAACTTTTATTTTGAATCATTTGGATCTGAACATTCATGTCACAATAAAGAAAATTACATTGAGAATTATGCTAGGTAGAATTCCACATCAAAAATTTTGTTTTTATCATTTACCTACTCGAGGACGAGCAGGAATTAAGCTTGGGGATGGTTGATACGTCTCCAATGTATCTATAATTTTTGATTGTTCCATGCTATTATATTACCCCTTTTGGATGTTTATGCGCTTTATTTTACTCATTTATATCATTTTTGGGACTAACCTACTAACCGGAGGCCTAGCCCGTATTGCTGTTTTTTGCCTATTTCAGTATTTCGAAGAAAAGGAATATCAAACGGAGTCCAAAAGGAATGAAACCTTCGAGAGCGTGATTTTTGGAACGAACGTGATCGGGAGGACTTGGAGTGCAAGTCAAGAAGCAGCCGAGGCGGACACGAGATAGGAGGGTGCGCCCACCCCTACAGGGCGCGGCCCCTGTCTCGTGGGCCCCTCGGGCGGCCACCGACGTACTTCTTCCTCCAATATAAGCCTACGTACCCCGAAAACATCCAGGGAGCCAACAAAACAAAATTTCCACCGCCGTAACCTTCTGTATCCGCGAGATCCCATCTTGTATCC
This sequence comes from Triticum dicoccoides, assembly GCF_002162155.2. Lineage (NCBI taxonomy): Eukaryota > Viridiplantae > Streptophyta > Magnoliopsida > Poales > Poaceae > Triticum > Triticum dicoccoides. The sequence continues at coordinate 135,225,600 of NC_041391.1, forward strand.
TTCGTCGATGCTCCGACGGAGGGGGAATCGACCACGGAGGGTTTCTACATCAACGCCCTAGCCCCTCCGATGAGTTGTGAGTAGTTTACCACAGACCTTCGGGTCCATAGTTATTAGCTAGATGGCTTCTTCTCTCCTTTTGGATCTCAATACAATGTTCTCCCCCTCTCTTGTGGAGATCTATTCGATGTAAACTCTTTTTGCGGTGTGTTTGTCGAGATCGATGAATTGTGCGTTTATGATCAAGTTTATCTATGAGAAATATTTGAATCCCCTATGAATTCTTTTATGTATGATTGAGTTATCTTTGCAAGTCTCTTTCGAATTATTAGTTTGGTTTGGCCTACTAGATTGATCTTTCTTGCCATGAGAGAAGTGCTTAGCTTTGGGTTCAATCTTGCGGTGTCCTTTCCCAGTGACATCAGGGGAAGCAAGGCACGTATTGTATTGTTGCCATCGAGGATAAAAAGATGGGGTTTATATCATATTGCTTGAGTTTATCCCTCTACATCATGTCATCTTGCTTAATGCGTTACTCTATTCTTTATGAACTTAATACTCCTGATGCAGGCAGGAGTCGGTCGATGTGTGGAGTAATAGTAGTAGATGCAGGCAGGAGTCTGTCGACGTATGGAGTAATAGTAGTAGATGCAGGTAGGAGTCGGTCTACCTGTTGCGGACATGATGCCTATATACATGATCATGCCTAGATAATCTCATAATTATTCGCTTTTCTATCAATTGCTCGACAGTAATTTGTTTACCCACCGTAATACTTATGCTATCTTGAGAGAAGCCTCTAGTGAAACATATGGCCCCGGGTCTATCTCTTATCATATAAGCTTTCAATCTACTTTTATTTGCATCTTTACTTTTCGCATCTATATTATATAATACCAAAAATATATTTATCTTATCATACTATCTCTATCAGATCTCACTTTCGCAAGTGGCCGTGAAGGCATTGGCAACCCCTTTATTGCATTGGTTGCGAGTTCTTTGTTTGTTTGTGTAGGTGCGTGGGACTTTTGAGGAGCCTCCTACTGGACTGATACCTTGGTTCTCAAAAACTGAGGGAAATACTTACACTACTATTGCTGCATCACCCTTTCCTCTTAAAGGAAAACCAACACAAGCTCAAGACGTAGCAGTGAGCTGCAGGTCGGGGGACGTGTGGTGTCATGGGTTCGAGCGGCGTCGTGGGAATCACGTGTGGCTATGGTAGAAACTTGATGCTCGCCGCATTTTAGGTGGCCCACATGTCGTGCACACAAAGGCAGAGGGGCGGTGCGGCCAAGAGGGGTGAGGCGCACGTTTGGGGACGTGGTTCCGTGGGTTGGAGAGGCGTCGTGAGAATTGCGAGATGAATCATGATGGTCACCGTAGTTGAACTTCCATGGACAAGCTGTCATGTCTACGGACACATGCACTGCATACCAATCACTAGAAGGAGTAGCAGAGAAAGCTATATATGCAGATAAATAGTTCCTTATAGTCAAGCGGACCCACACTACTAATCTATTCCAAAGACATGCACACCATCGAAATAGTCCATCTATATCAATATACACCGAGAGGGAATAATTTTTTTTACAAGAGAGGAAATAGTTCATCCATCCATAATGCCCTCCTGCTGGTGCAGCCTTTTCTTCTTCTTCTTCTTCTTCTTCTTCTTCTTCTTCTTGTTCTCATTTTCTGTGGGAGACGGCTTCGCAACAAGCTCTTTGGACCTTGCAGCTCTCTCGAAACTCACACGGGCATTGAGGGCAGCATATTTTATCCGCTCGTACGTCAAGGGATAATTCTCCCATCCAGACGACCTTAGTGCCACCGTCTCGTCACCCCTCCGAAGATTTGTACCGAGCACAAAATTTTCTACGTCAAATAGGGATGGTGTCTGTTTATCACAATCTTCTACAGGAATTTTGATTCTGGTTTATAGGTCAGGATGCTTTTCAAATCAAGGTTGTATGGCTCCAGCTTCTATTTGTCCCCTTCGATGGCTGCCCCACAGAAGTATACGTCCTCCCGAGAAAAGAAATCCTGAAGCTCACCTGGTATGGAGGGCGAGTGTATGATGTGGTACACCAAGACATCATCTTCGAGGAACAACTGTAGGACGGCGGCGCGCTGGATCTTCCCAGTGGCATGCTCCATGTGCTCTGTGTCGAGACCGATGACCCTCGTCTCTACCTTTTCAAGGGAGTTGGATACATTGTTGATCCACTACCGAACAACCCTTGGGTGGACGGTGATGGTGGCAACTATGCGCATCGAGACTTCGACGAGGACATGTTGGACGCTAAAAACCGGCATCACGATCACTTTCGCCATTTGGAACCGCTGGAACGAACGGCTATATGGTTTGTAGAATTAGGATTAGATGGCTAGTCTAACTGAAGTAGTAGATGATTATTTAAAGAGGTTAAAACAATGTGAATGCAGTGGGGTTTGGATGCAAATGAACACGTAGGGGAGGTGAAGAAGCCGAGGAGAATCGATTCCCGATGGAGAAGTAAATAGGAGAAGTGGCGTGCAGGGAGTTGATTAGACGACTAGGTAGACTAAACGAAAAGGCTATGCGGGTAGACTGATGAGTCGTACCTGTTCGTGTACGTGCCCATCCTTCCTGATAGGTGGAACCTATGCAAACAGATAAAAAATGTGTCGTAGCTTTTTTTTGAGCGCGTGAGTGGGAGACACAACATTCTCTGGTTAAGGAATACTCACTCCGTTTAGGTGAGTATAAGTCACCTTATGAAAATCAGGTTTTCCCAAAACCTTTAGGCGTGGAGCATTAACTTCCTGCTCGATCCCCTCCCAGCCTCGTTAGCCAGCGTTCTCTTCCTCTGCTTCCGTGTTCTACCTTTCCATTTTTCCTCTTCTCAAGCGTGGAATGATCTGCATGTCGTCCTTGATGCACCAGAACGACCACCGCATGCATCGCGACAGGGCGCTCATTAGGCATGCACGAGAATTTGGTTCTGCTTGCAATATGGATGGTACCTGAACAATGAAGTGAACAGGCATGCTAGCACGGGAGACCTATTTCCGCAATACAATACTTGAGTACTCATGTTCCTAGTAGTAGTAGTAGTAGTAGTAGTACAACTGTGGTACACTTCATGGTCAAAATACTATTCATCCGGTCCTCACAGTGAAGTGACAACACTCTGTGCTTGACACTAGTCCAGGCAGTGTGTTCGGGTTACCAAAGTCAGCCTCACCCTATGCACTGTGCATTCTGTCACCGCCGTTGTACAGCACATTGGCGCCTCGCCTCGTCTCCCTCTCCGCTCCAATAGCACCACTCCATCTCCATCTCCTTCTCCGTCTCCGTCTCCATCTCACTGTGCCCCCGTCTACCGTCGCCACACTCGCCTTCCCCAATACCACTATTCCCTCTCTAGCTGCTCCCGCACCGACAGCCTTCTCCCCCGTAAATCAAGCCCTCCAAAACCCCCAGCTTCCAAACTCCACCATGGCCGAACGCGAACCGCGCAGCATCCATATGAGCCGCGACAGGCTTCTGTCAAGATAGCATAAGTATTACGGTGGGTGAACAAATTACTGTCGAGCAATTGATAGAAAAGCGCATAGTTATGAGATTATCTAGGCATGATCATGTATATAGGCATCACGTCCATAACAAGTAGACAAACTCCTGCCTGCATCTACTACTATTACTCCACACATCGACCGCTATCCAGCATGCATCTAAAGTATTAAGTTCATAAGAACAGAGTAACGCATTAAGCAAGATGACATGATGTAGAGGGATAAACACATGCAATATGATATAAACCCCATCTTGTTATCCTCGATGGCAACAATACAATACGTGTCTTGCAACCCTTTCTATCACTGGGTAAGAACACCGCAAGATTGAACCCAAAGCTAAGCACTTCTCCCATGGCAAGAAAGACCAATCTAGTAGGCCAAACCAAACTGATAATTCGAAGAGACTTGCAAAGATAACTCAATCATACATAAAAGAATTCAGAGAATATTCAAATATTATTCATAGATAAACTTGATCATAAACCCACAATTCCTCGGATCTCAACAAACACACCGCAAAAGAGTTTACATCGAATAGATCTCCACAAGAGAGGGGGAGAACATTGTATTGAGATCCAAAAATAGAGAAGAAGCCATCTAGCTAATAACTATGGACCCGTAGGTATGTGGTAAACTACTCACAACTCATCGAAGGGGCAAGAATGTTGATGTAGAGGCCCTCCGTGGTTGATTCCCCCTCCGGCGGTGTGCCGGCGAAGGCTCCAAGATGGGATCTCGCGGATACAGAAGGTTACGGCGGTGGAAATTGTGTTTCGTTGGCTCCCTGGATGTTTTCGGGGTATGTAGGCTTATATAGGAGGAAGAAGTACGTCGGTGGCCGCCCGAGGGGCCCACAAGACAAGGGGGTGCGCCCTGTAGGAGTGGGCGCGCCCTCCTATCTCGTGGCCGCCTCAGCTGCTTCTTGACTTGCACTCCAAGTCCTCTCGATCACGTTCGTTCCAAAAATCACGCTCCCGAAGGTTTCATTCCGTTTTGACTCCGTTTGATATTCCTTTTCTTCGAAATACTGAAGTAGGCAAAAAAATAGCAATATGGGTTGGGCCTCGGGTTAGTAGGTTAGTCCCAAAAATGATATAAATTTGTAAAATAAAGCCCATAAACATCCAAAAGGGGTAATATAATAGCATGGAACAATCAAAAATTATAGATATGTTGGAGACGTATCAAGCATCCCCAAGCTTAATTCTTGCTCGTCCTCGAGTAGGTAAATGATAAAAAGAGAATTTTTGATGTGGAATCTACCTAGCATAATTTATAATGTAATTTTCCTTATTGTGGCATGATTGTTCAGATCCAAATGAATACAAAATAAAAGTTCATATTGACATAAGAAATAGTAATACTTCAGACATACTAATCAAAGTAATCATGTCTTCTCAAAATAACATGGCTAAAGAAAGTTATCCCTACAAAATCATATAGTCTGGCTATGCTCTATCTTCATCACACAAAGTATTTAATCATGCACAACCCCGATGAGAAGCCAAGCAATTGTTTCATACTTTAATAATCTCAAACTTTTTCAACTTTCACGCAATACATGAGTGTGAGCCATGGACATAACACTATAAGTGGAATAGAATGGTGGTTGTGGAGAAGATAAAAAGGAGAAGATAGTCTCACATCAACTAGGCGTATCTACGAGCTATGGAGATGCCCATTAATAGATATCAATTTGAGTGAGTAGGGATTGCCATGCAATGGATGCACTAGAGCTATAAATATATGAAAGCTCAACAAAAGAAACTAAGTGGGGTGCATCCAACTTTCTTGCTCACGAAGACCTAGGGCACTTTTGAGGAAGCCCATCATTGGAATATACAAGCCAAGTTCTATAATGAAAAATTCCCACTAGTATATGAAAGTGACAACATATGAGACTCTCTAACATGAAGATCATGGTGCTATTTTGAAGCACAAGTGTGGAAAAAGAGATAGTAGCATTGTCCCTTCTCTCTTTTTCTCTCATTTTTTTCTTTCTTTTCTTTTTTTCTTTGGCCTTTTCTTTTTTTTCTTTTTGGCCTTTCTCTTTTTTTCTCTTTTTTTTTCTTTTTGTAAAGTCTGAAGCCTCATCCCGACTTGTGTGGGAATCATAGTCTTCATCATCCTTTCCTCACTAGGACAATGCTCTAATAATGAAGATCATCACACTTTATGGATTTACAACTCAAAGCTAGAACAAGATATGACTCTATATGAATGCCTCCGGTGGTGTACTGGGATATGCAATGAAACAAGAGCGACATGTATGAAAATTATGAAGGTGGCCTTGCCACAAATACAATGTAAACTACATGATCATGCAAAAAGCAATATGACAAAAGTAATGCGTGTCATATGAACAGAACGGTGGGAAGTTGCATGGCAATATATCTCGGAATGGCTATGGAAATGCCATAATAGGTAGGTATGGTGGCTGTTTTGAGGAAGGTAAATGGTGGGTGTATGGTACCGGCAAAAGTTGCACGATACAAGAGAGGCTAGCAATGGTGGAAGGGTGAAAGAGTGCGTATAATCCATGGACTCAACATTAATCAAAAGAACTTATATACTTGTTGCAAAAATTTAGGAGTCATCAAAAACCAAAGTACTACGTGCATGCTGCTAGGGGGATAGATTGGTAGGAAAAGACCATCGCTTGTCCCCGACCGCCACTCATAAGGAAGACAATCAATAAATAAAATTGTGCTCCAACTTCATCACAAAGCGGTTCACCATACGTGCATGCTACGGGAATCACAAGCTTCAACTCAAGCATTCTTTATAGTCATAATCACCCAACTAATATGACTTTAATATCACTACCTTCATATCTCAAAACAATTATCAAGTATCAAATTGATCATAGCATCCAATTCACTTCCTATGATAGTTTTTATTATACCCAACTTGGATGCTCATCATTCTAGGACCAACTTTATGATCATAGAAAATACCATGCTGTTCTAAAAGACTCTCAAAATAATATAAGTGAAGCATGAGAGACTAGCAATTTCTTCAAAATTAAGACACCACTGTGCTCTAAAAGATATAAGTGAAGCACTAGAGCAAAAACTATCAAGCTCAAAAGATATAAGTGAAGCACATAGAGTATTCTAGTAAATTATAATCAAATAGGCTTCTCCCAAAAAGTGTGTACAGCAAGGATGATTGTGGTAAACTAAAAATCAAAGACTAATATAATACACGACGCTCCAAGCAAAACACATATCATGTGGCGAATAAAAATATACCTCCAAGTAAAGTTACCAATGAACGAAGACGAAAGAGGGGATGCCTTCCCGGGGCATCCCCAGGCTTAGGCTTTTGGATATTCTTGAATATCTTGAGGTTCCATAAGCATCCCCAATCTTAGTATCTTGCCACTCCTTATTCCATAGTCCATAAAAGCTTTACCCAAAACTTGAAAACTTCACAACACAAAACTCAACAGGAAATCTTATAAGCTCCATTAGTGAAGGAAAACAAAACCACCACATACGGTACTGCAATGAAATAATTATTTATATAATTTGGTGTTAAACCTACAGTATTCCAACTTATTTATGGTTCATAAACTGAATTACTAGCCATAGATGCATTGAAATAAGCAAACAACAACGAAAAACAGAATCTGTCAAAAACAGAACAGTCTGTAGCAATCTGTAACTAACGCAAACTTCTGGAACTCTAAAAATCCTACCAAAATAGGAAGTCCTGGAAAATTTGTTTATTGAACACAATCAAAAAGAATCGACGCAAAAGCACGTTCCTTTGATTTAACAAAATTATATTCGTGCGTGCAAAGTTTCTGTTTTTCAGCAGAATCAAATCAACTATCATCGTAGGTTATTCTATAGGTTCTACTTGGCACAAACACTAATTAAAATATAAAAACACATCTAAACAGAAGGTATATGCAATATTTATTACTAAACAGGAGCAAAAACTAAAAACATAAAGAAAAATTGGGTTGCCTCCCAACTAGCGCTATCGTTTAACGCCCCTAGCTAGGCATAAAAGCAAAGATAGATCTAACGAGTGCCATCTTTGGCACTAAATTCATAAGTAGCTCGCATGATAGATTCATAAGGTAATTTGACTTTATTTTTTGGAAAGTGCTCCATGCCTTTCTTTAATGGAAATTGGAATCTAATATTCCCTTCGTTCATATCAATAATTGCACCAATCGTTCTAAGGAAAGGTCTACCAAGAATAATAGGGCAAGAAAGATTGCAATCTATATCAAGAACGATAAAATCTACGGGCACCAAAATTTCTATTTGCAACAATAAGAACATCATTGATCCTTCCCATAGTCTTTTTAATGGTGGAATCCGCAAGGTACAAATTTAAAGAGCAATCATCAAGATCATGGAAACCTAGAATATCACATAAAGTTTTCGGAATCGTGGAAACACTAGCACCCAAATCACACAAAGCAAAACACTCATAATCTTTAATTATAATCTTTATAATAGGTTCCTACTCATCATTAATTTTTCTAGTTATAGAAACTTCCAAATTAAGTTTTTCATCATAAGATTGCATCAAGGCATCAACAATATGTTTGGTAAAAGCTTTATGTTGACTATAAGCATGAGGAGAATTAACAACGGATTGCAGCAAGGAAATACAAACTTTTAAAGAGCAATTATCATAATCAAATTCCTTGAAATCCGAGATAGTGGGTTCAACATTATTAGAAGTTGAGGATTCTCCAATCTCACTTTTACCAAATTTAGCATCAAGATCTATAGACTCTGAATTTTTTGGATGCCTTCTAGGCAAGGTTGATTCATCATCACTCCCATAATCATCAAAATTCATATTGCAAAACATAGTTCTAATCGGAGACGCATCAATAACTTTAAGATCCTCATCATTATTTTCATGAAGACTAGAAGAACACGCTTTTATAAAGCTGTCTTTTTTAGCATGCAATCTAGTGGTTCTTTCCTTGCACTCGTCAATGGAAATTCTCATTACTTTGAGACACTCATTGATATCATGCGTAGGATAAGAAGATCCAAGTTTAAGAGAATTAACATCAAGCGAAAGTCTATCGACCTTCCTAGCCAAATCATCAACTTTGAGCAATTTTTCTTCAAGCAAAGCATTAAAATTCTTTTGAGAGATCATAAATTCTTTCACACTATTCTCAAAATCAGAGGGCATCTTATTAAAATTACCATAAGAATTATTTTAGGAATTTCCATAATTATTAGAGGGATTACTAGGGAACAGTCTAGCATTAAAATTTCCTCTATAACCGTTGTTTCCAAAACTATTCCTACCAACAAAATTCACATCCATAGATTCATTATTATTCTCAATCAAGGAAGACAAAGGCATATCATTGGGATCAAGAGGAGTATTTTTAGTAGAAAACATCTTCATAAGTTCATCCATCTTTCCACTCAAAACATTAATTTCTTCTATAGCATGCACTTTTTTACTAGAAGATCTTTCGGTGTGCCATTGAGAATAATTAGCCATAATATTATCAAGCAATTTTGTAGCATCTCCTAACATGATTTCCATAAAGGTGCCTCCCGCGGCCGAGTCTAAGAGATTTCTAGAAGCAAAGTTCAAACCGGCATAAAATTTTTGTATGATCATCCATAAATTCAAACCATGAGTAGGGCAATTGTGAAGCATCAATTTCATTCTTTCCCAAGGTTGGGCAACATGCTCATGATCAAGTTTTAATATCGTTCCTAAGAGTGATGATCTTAGCGGGAGGAAAATACTTAGAGATAAAAGCATCTTTGCACTTGTTCCAAGAATCAATACTATTTTTAGGCAAAAACGAAAACCAAAATTTAGCACCATCTCTAGGTGAAAACGGAAATAATTTCAATTTGACAATATTGTTATCCGTATCTTTCTTCTTTTGCATATCACACAAATCAACAAAATTGTTTAGATGAGTTGCGGCATCTTCACTAGGAAGGCCGGCAAATTGATCTTTCATAACAAGATTCAGCAAAGCGGTATTGATTTCACAAGACTCAACATCATTAAGAGGAGCAATCGGAGTACTAAGGAAATCATTATTATTGGTATTCGAGAAGTCACACAATTTGGTATTATCTTGCGCCATGACAATAAGTAATCCAACACACAAGCAAACAGAAAAAGGCAAGCGAAAAGGGAGGAGGAGATTGGAAAAGAGAGGGCGAATAAAACGGCAAGGGTGAAGTGGGGGAGAGGAAAATGAGAGGCAAATGGCAAATAATGTAAATGCGAGGGAGATGGGTTTGTGATGGGTAATAGGTATGTCTTGACTTGAGCGAAGACCTCCCCGGCAACGGCGCCAGAAATCCTTCTTGCTACGTCTTGAGCTTGCGTTGGTTTTTCTCGAAGAGGAGAGGGTGATGCAGCAAAGTGTAGCGTAAGTATTTCCCTCAATTTTGAGAACCAAGGTATCAATCCAGTAGGAGGCTCCTCAAAAGGACCACGCACCTACAAAAACAAACTGAGAACCCGCAACCAACGCAATAAAGGGGTTGTTAATCCCTTCACGGCCACTTGCGAAAGTGAGATCTAATAAAGATAGTATGATAAGATAAGTATATTTTTGGTATTTTATAAGATAGATGCAAAAAGTAAAGATGCAAATAAAGGTAGATTGAAAGCAAATATGATAAGAGATAGACCCGAGGGCCATAGGTTTCACTAGAGGCTTCTCTCAAGATAGCATAAGTATTACGGTGGGTGAACAAATTACTGTCGAGCAATTGATAGAAAAGTGCAAAGTTATGAGATTATCTAGGCATGATCATGTATATAGGCATCACGTCCATAACAAGTAGACCGACTCCTGCCTGCATCTACTACTATTACTCCACACATCGACCACTATCCAGCATGCATCTAGAGTATTAAGTTCATAAGAACAGAGTAACGCATTAAGCAAGATGACATGATGTAGAGGGATAAACACATGCAATATGATATAAACCCCATCTTGTTATCCTCGATGGCAACAATACAATAGTGTGTTGCAACCCTTTCGGTCACTGGGTAATAACACCACAAGATTGAACCCAAAGCTAAGCACTTCTCCCATGGCAAGAAAGATCAATCTAGTAGGCCAAACCAAACTGATAATTCGACGAGACTTGCAAAGATAACTCAATCATACATCAAAGAATTTAGAGAAGATTCAAATATTATTCATAGATAAACTTGATCATAAACCCACAATTCATCGGATCTCGACAAACACACCACAAAAAGAGTTTACATCGAATAGATCTCCACAAGAGAGGGAGAGAACATTGTATTGAGATCCAAAAAGAGAGAAGAAGCCATCTAGCTAATAACTATGGAACCGTCGGTCTGTGGTAAACTACTCAAAACTCATCGAAGGGGCAAGGATGTTGATGTAGAGGCCCTCCATGGTTGATTCCCCCTCCGGCAGCGTGCCGGTGAAGGCTCCAAGATGGGATCTCGCGGATACAAAAGGTTACGGCGGTGGAAATTGTGTTTCATGGTGCCCCTGGATGTTTTTGGGGTACGTAGGTATATATAGGAGGAAGAAGTATGTCGGTGGCTGCCCGAGGGGCCCACGAGACAGGGGGTGCGCCCTACAGGGGGGCACGACCCCCTATCTCGTGGGGCCCTGGGGAGCTTCTTGACTTGCACTCCAAGCTCTCCGGATCAGGTTTGTTCCAAAAATCACGCGCCCGAAGGTTTCATTCCATTTGGACTCTGTTTGATATTCCTTTTCTTCGAAATACCGAAATAGGCAAAAAAAACAGCAATATGGGCTGGGCCTCGGGTTAGTAGGTTAGTCCCAAAAATGATATAAATTTGTAAAATAAAGCCCATAAATATCCAAAAGGGGTAATATAATAGCATGGAACAATCAAAAATTATAGATACGTTGAAGACGTATCAGTATGTAGTGGGTCGCCGTACATCATTTCCCTCGACATCAATCCGATCACCATTGCCCGAAACTTCTTGGCAGGTATGTACTTGGTCGGCATGAACTCCCACTAGATGGCTGCCTTCAGAGAAGATGGTAAAAAGTTGGTGCTCGTGAACTTCCAGACCTCCGATGAGATTATCCTTCCTCCGTTGGATTATATAGAGTATTACCATCGCGGTCCAAGTCATTTAGATTACCACGTCAGTTGGACGGACCTTGTTTTGCGGAAGATTATAATCTGCCAAGTGCCCACACGACATGCGAATTCTGCAGACTTCAAGCTAATTGCCTTGTTCGACCGCGGACTCGCCTATCTTTATGCCGGTGCCTTCTTTAGCTGGAGACAACTCAGCTCGCAGTGGATCATCGTCAAAGCTGATACACACTTCTGCAATGATATTGAACACAATGGCATCATCTACGCGATCGACAAAGCAGATGGCACCATGTATTGCTGGTATGGCGCGTGTAAGTTGTTTCCGTCTCATGTTAATGATGACGCCATGACACTCTTTGAACTTTTTGTGATGATTGGCATATCCCTGTTTGAGCAGAATTTGAGTAGAACTATGTCAATGTATTAGAGACGCCGTAAATCAGCTATATTTGGAATGAGTTAATTCATGCGATTTTGACCATGTCATTACAGCCAATTTGTACCCTGAATAATCAAACGGTTAGGAATATATGGATATTATCCTTATTTTACAGTAATCTATATACTACTACTAAATATGAGTGTGTATCAATGGCCATGTTAGTTTCCTCATTTTCATGATGTAGAAACACGCACCACACTATTGGTTTCATCTAACCATACATTAGGGAAGTAAATGTGCATATGGAGAACTCTCTATTTGGAAGTAGTGAAATCCTGCAATGCTTACCATGTGTACATACCTATATTCGCCCTTCAGCAATCAATGGCTAGAATAATATCCTCACAAAATTTTTGCCCATAGAACACGAGTATATAACAATGCATGGTCTATTAGTTACCTTGAAGAATTTGTTTGTAAGGACAGAACATGATTACATAACATGCATGACATGGTAGTTTCCTGTGAAGAATCGATTGTGAGATAACATGAGTATAACCATGCATGGCACTTCTATATTTTTGAACCCAGTATACATTTCCCTGTATTTTCCTCCCAGTTCCAAGAGAGACATATCAATGTTGTTTCTTGCATTATCCTACTCATACTCTGAACAATTCTGATCTTACATTAACAATGCATGTCCTTTTTGATATGATGCAGTGTCCCTATAGTTACTGCCCTTTGTAATCACACCACCTTTGCCAAAAACAGGGAAGCACAACTGGTTCCTCGCTCGATCAGATGACGGCAAAAGTCTAATGATCAGTCAGACACATGAGTCGGAAAAGTTATATTGCAAAACCCCCACTGTATACAAGCACCGTGTAATACATGAGTATCCGGACAGTGGCTAATACGTCTATGAGCAGGATACCAACTTGTTGGGGCCTTTAGGATTTTTTAGTTGGAGGCGGGTAAACAACCTTGGTTCACACTCTCTGTTTCTCGGACTCAATTATCCGATTAACCAGGAGATCACTGTTGGCAAGGACCTTGATGGCAGAGATGCTCTGTTTGCTATGGAAAACTGTGTGTACACGGCGTGCCCTAGGAGTTCGGGAGCAAACTCCCCTGATTGTCAACGATACAGCCTGTAGCCAAAAGAAGGTGAGAATGACAAAGACATCCGGATTAACTTTGATCCTTGGATGTCTCAATTATGACAGGCAGTGATGTGGTTCAAGCCTTCAGGTTGATAGGTAATTGGGTTGTTGCATCGAAAGGGTGGAGTGCTGGTGTCTGCGGATCACTGGTCGCTGAAGCGGGGCTGCAAATTTATGATGGTGTTGGATCATCTCTTCGAATGACTTTGTTGTCTTTGCTCCTGGTTCTGGATGGGTAGTTCTTTCTTTTGTTATGCATATTCCTTGTCATATGGTCACCCCTCGTCTATGTCACTCTTATTATGTAATAGTTGCTTCTGTTTAGAATGTCATTCTCGTCTGGATCACGAGAGTCTGAGCGCTGCAGATGGGTGCGTTTTGGTGGTGTAGCAAGACTTCTTATGAACTATCATGTCTTGTTGTTTATGTCAGTATTAGTCACTAGTCAGTGTTTGAATGTTGTATATATCGTTGTTTCGAACTGTTTATTGTCTTGAACTACTGGTGGGCTAAATGAGGGCATCACCATTCTCCAGTGTTCAGAGTATATCTCCTTTTTTCAAGTTATATAATTTGAGCTCAGTGTCTTTTCAACGATGTACACTTGTTTGGGCCAGTGAGGTGTTGTTGAATATGGGCCTAGTAGTAACGCAATGCCAAACAGGTCAATTATGACTCTCAGGCCGGGCTCTCAAAAGATCCTGGAAAAAAAAGGTTGTGCTCTACAAAAAAGAAAGAATAAGGACTCTTAGGCCGACATGTGGGCGCCATCGGTGTTTTCGTGCGCTTGCGCACTGAGAGCATATTGGCGCGTGCTCGAAATTCATGCTACCTTTTCATCCCTAGTCTCCCGCCCCTCCCCCACCTCTGGAATCTCGATTCCTACTCCAGTTCCCCCAAATCCCCCTCTTGTACTCCCTGTACTCAAGCACACTATCATGTCATCGGTCAACGCGGATCTCCGAGCTGGAGATCCTGAGGTCCGTGATGCCTTCGGTCGCTACGTGCTGTCGCTCAACAGTGGCATGGTGGCGCTTGACGACCAATTTGCCGGCAAAGTACTGATGGTAACCATCAACGGGGACCGGCCTCCCGTCTCACCGGACGACCTTGTCAAAGCTCTTGGAATTGCGCACGGCATCCAAATAAGTGACTTGCTCGTCGAAGTCTGTCCGCCACCGGCTGATTTCTTTGACAGGTTCCAGACAACTTTCGACTACAGTTGTGTGTTCGAATCTTCTCGGCGTTTGTTCTGCGATGGCGCGTTGGTGAGCTTTGATCGGTGGCATCCAGGATGGGGCTCGGTCCCCTCTGAGCTTGAGTTTTTAACAAAGCTTACCTTCCACAGCATGCCTCGACATGCTTGGAACAGCGAGTCCATGAATGAGCTTATCAACAACCTTGGAGGTGAGCTCGTAAGTATGTTTGTTCCTCCAGATAGCTGGGCTTTGACAGTTATGGCATGGATGAAGAATCCGTCCACCATACCAAAGGTGATTGGTGTTGAGATACCGGTGCAGGAACCGGGGTTGTACTATTCGTCGCCACCAAGGCCGCCACGGAACACGTTAGGGACGTACCTGTATCGAGTGTTCGTGCATGTCGAAGAAGTGGTCAATCCATCAATCGAAGTCCTGCCGCCGCCACTAGTGCCAGGGTCCGTCGACGACGTCCATTACAGGAGTCAACGTCAGACTTTCCCCATGTTGCTCGGAACGATGGATGGCACAGGGCCTACTCCATCGCGCGGCGGAGGCCACTGCTTCTTTGGGAGAAGAGGCAGGGCTGGCTGCCTGTATGTGCTCTAATTTGAGGTAACAACTGAATCTTGTCAGATACTAGTTAAATCCGAGCTATGGGTGTGAAGCACTGATATGCTAGTACATTTGATTGTGACCTGTTCTAAATTTGTACCTGAACTTTTTTTAGAAAGGGTTGTACGTCAACTTAATCTGCTAGCAGAACTTATTGTGTTGTCTGTCTGTTTTCTTTGTAGAGCATTCAAGATATTTCCCCGTCATTGATAAAGACGATGAACCGTTATGTACGACTTCGTTGGTTTCAACATAGCCCTACCCGTAGCGATCCACTGCTTCCATCCTGATTGTCACGCCTGCGTGAAATTTTTGTATGTAAGTTCAGTGTGCTATGATGTTCTATATGATTGTGTCAACTATATAAGTTTTTACTGAGCATCAGCAATGCATATGGCTAAAAGATGTATTTACGAGCATCGACCGATGGGTCTCTCTCTCTCTCTCTCTCTCTCTCTCTCTCTCTCTCTCTCACACACACACACACACACACACACACACACGCACACACACACACACGAACACGCACAAGTGGGACCCGTTGAATTATTTATTTGCTCGTGACAGCTTTTAATTAGGTTCCACTGTAATCTAACTTTTTTCTTAAGTTATTAATTGAGCTCAGTGACTTCAAAAAGTTGTACAGAAGCCTTGTTTGGGCCTTTCCGGTGTCGCTGAATGTGGGCTGAGTAGCCATGTTAGGTTGTACTGTACTACACAGGCATTTTTTCAACATCAGCAATGCAACTGGGTCGACAGTTGTACACAATATCCGGGTCAACTTGTTATTCTCCGCCCCGCTGGGCTGCAAACTTTCCTAGGAGGTATGCATTAGACTTAACAAGAAAATGGAGTTTAAGAAATAATAAATGGGATGTAATTATAATAACTGGGCAGTAACTATGCACCAAACGCGTAATTAGTTTAAAAAATATATTATTTTTGGAATTTGAAAATTTTAATTTCATTACTTGTTGCGTGCGCAATATTTCGTTGGATTTTAACGTAATACAACTTTATTTTGAAATTATATTTAACTGACTAGAAATTTCGGATAAAAATATTTCGGATCCCATCAAAATGTGAGAATTTTTTTTGACTTCTGTTTTGAGCGGTTGTTTGAAATTATTAATCATTGTCCTATCTAGAAGTTGGGCTGTACTTTTAACAAACTGTAAATGAGCTATAGTAAATTCCATTAGAATTACAAAATGGGCTGTACATTCTTACAAATCGCAAAGGTGCTATATGTTCTCAGCCAAATCTGAGCGGTGGGCCTACTAAGTTGACACGTACCAAGGGCTTTGTCAACTTAGTCAATACAAATGATTCTAGCTGCAGTGATTGTATGATGTCCATCCAACAGCTGTAGTGCTTCTTCAACCTCTGGTCTTCTTGCTCCAACCGCACAAAGCAGCGCCGGTTGTGCCGCGTGCTCCTGCCTCCCATGGCTGGTTGTGATGCCGCGGAGGCCTCACCGCCCCATACTACTCCCACCCCTGGCCAGGCCATCCATCTACTCACCCACACCCCCTGTTATTTTGGGGCGACGGCAGCCTCACACCGCAGCCGAACTAGTGAACCCTCATACTCCTCTCGCGCGGGCTTCCACTGCTGCGTCTTCCCTGGCTCCGCGTCGTCCCCTACCTAGGCCTCGCCGTCGTCCACCGCCCTGGTGCTCTCGGCGCGGCGTGGTAAACGTGGTTAACGACCGACTTCCATCAGAAGAGTATTGTACGTGGAGAGGCTGACAGCTAGGTCCAGGCGGCCGCAAAGGAAGTGCCTCCTTATTACGCGAAAAATAATTATTCCTCCACCTGACAGCTGGGACCCACCGGACGGGCCACCTTATTTCGCGAAAAGAAACGTTTCCCCTTGACTGCTGGGACCCATCGGATGGGCCACCGTATTTCGTGAAAAAAATGTTCCCCGGCTGTCAGCTCGGACCCACCGGAAGTGCCTCCTTATTACGCACAAAAAAATGAATACTCCCCCTGCTAGCTGGGACCCACCATGGTGGGAGGTTGACTTGTGGGCCTACTAAGTTGACTAGGGCGAGGGCCTTTGTCAACTTTAGTCAATATGAACGATTCTAGCTCCAGTGACCGTACGATGTCCATCCAACGGCCGTAGTGCTTCTTCAACCTCTGGTCTTCTTGCTCCAGCCGCCCAAAGTAGCGCCGATTGTGTCGCATGCTCCTGCCTCCCGTGGCCGGCTGTGCTTCCACGAAGGCCTCACTGCCCCCTACTATTCCCACCGCTGGCCAGGCCCTGTGGCGACGGCAACCTCACACCGCAGCAGGAACCAGTGAACACTCGTACTCCTCTCCGCGCGGGATTCCACTGCTGCGTCTTCCCCGGCTCCGAGTCGTCCCCTTCCTAGGCCTCTCCATCGTCCACCGCCGTGGTGCTCTCGGTGCGGTGTGGTCAACGTGGTCAAGGAATGACTTCCATCAGATGTGGACTATACGTGGAGAGGCTGATAGCTGGGTCCACGGCCACAGCAAGGAAGTGCCTCCTTATTACACGGAAAATAATGATTCCTCCACCTAATAGCAGAGACCGACCATACGGGCCACCGTATTTTGTGAAAAAAACGTTTCCCCCCTAAATGCTGGGACCCACCAGCTACATCTTCGCACGCAAGGAAGTGCGTCCGGGCAAAAATAACGATTCGCCCCCAGACTACTGGGACCCACAAGCTACATCTTCGCATGCAAGGAAGTGCCCTCTGACTACTGGGACCCACCAGCTACATTTTCGCACGCAAGGAAGTGCTTGACAGGCAGGACCCACCTGGTCGAAGCGTATGTAGCGTTGTCATTCTGGTCGCGAACGTGTACTACATATATATTGGTTGATGTAGAGGGGTGCACGTGTCGTAGTAGAGGCGCGCACGTAGCATGTACATGTACGTACAGCGGCCAGTGTGCAAGTAAGAAAATACGGCCATGTATGTGTACATACGGGCGGGGTCTCGAACGCCTACTCGCACATACGTATGGCCAGGGCTCGTGTACATGGCTGGGTCGGAACGGCGAAACAACGTCGTCGTCGTGTTCATGGGGAGGCAACGGAATGCGTCGTGTTCATGGAGAGGCAACGGAATGTGTCGTGTTCATGGGGAGGCAACGGAATGCGTGGGAGCCAACCGGCTGGGTCGGAACGGAATGTGTCATCATGTTCATCGGGATGGCTTGGACGGAACAGTCGATGGAAACGAGGCCTGGCGTACCGCAGAACGGAGGAAACGGCCTTGTGTTCAATCGGCCACGTTCGAAACGGGGTCCTGTTCATCAGAGGGGTCTGTCGTACCGCAAAACAGAGTAAATGGCCTCCTACGGTCGAAACGGGGTCCTATTGATCGGGAGGGGTGTGGCGTACCGCAAAACAGACGAAACGGCTTGTGTTGGAGCGCTATGGTCGAAATGGGGGTCCTGTTCATCTGGAGGGGTGTGGCGTACCGCAAAACGGGACTCCACGGGATACTATTCATCTCCACCATTGACCTCCTCCAGCCTCCACGGGCTACCGTCGACCTCCTCCAGCCTCGACGGGCTCCTGTTCATCCAGCCTCCAGCGCGCGCTACTCCACCGGCTACTGTTTAACCACCCCTCCATGGGCACCCCTCCATTGTCTACTATTCATCCAGCCCTCCACGGGGTCGTCCTGTACATCCATCCCTCCACACCACAGGGTCCTGTTCATCCAGAGGCAACGCCACCACTCACTATTCATCCACCCCCCCCCCTCAACGCTCACTGTTCATCCAAAGAGGCAACATCTATTGGCTTCAGTTAGCAACAGTAGCAAAGGAATCACTTGATCGGGTTCAGTTAAGGGCCATCGATCAATCGCTCGGGTTCAGTAACGCGTAGCCTGCAGTGCAATCACTCAGGTTTAGTTAGAGCCAAACTCCTCGCTCGGGTTCAGTTAGAGCCAACGCCTCGCACACACACGCATACGTGTATGAGAGAAACGCACATCGCTCGACCCCGACCACCCACCGTAACCGGGAACACCCCGAAATTTTCCTCGCCCTCGCTTCTACCATGGTTTTTCTGTCATGGATGGCCCAAGAATGTCATGCAGC
This sequence comes from Triticum dicoccoides, assembly GCF_002162155.2. Classification (NCBI taxonomy): domain Eukaryota; kingdom Viridiplantae; phylum Streptophyta; class Magnoliopsida; order Poales; family Poaceae; genus Triticum; species Triticum dicoccoides. Next base: position 135,244,716 of record NC_041391.1, read on the forward strand.
TGCGTCTCTGGCCCGCCCAGGACGAAAAGCCCATTTTCTGTCATCATTTTTTGTCATAGAAGTAGGAGCCCACCACATCTATGATGATACCAGGTTTTGTCACAATTATCATCATAGAAGTGTCATATGTATGACAGAAAAAAGTTTCGTTCGGCCCAAAATGTCACGGATGTCTTTTTTTGTAGTGATGGATGGTGGTAGTGGATTAGACCTCATATACGAGGAAACTCTTAACAAAATGGAAATAGACAAGAGCCGCATTGAGCAAAGCAGCACGACTTTCAAAGGAATCATCCCTGGTCGGGAGGCACGATGTGCGGGAAAAATCACACTAGATGTGGTATTTGACATGGACAAAACGTAGGAACAAAAAACGGGAAGATCTTGTTTTGGGTGATTTATCTTTTTCTCAATCAACGTAGTATGAATAATATGATGTGGGGGGCACCCATGAAGCTTATGTGGCTTGGTTGCATGGCTACGAAAGGTTAGAGAAAAATAAATAGATAATGTGTTTAGAGTGCACTCCACTAAATAGATATACTTTGGATCCATTGCAACGGACCGACACATCTATATCTATACCCCCTATATAGTGTGTGAAAAACTTTGAAAGTTAGTCGTTGGATGAAGCCAATCCGACGGTACAAAGATGGCAAATCCGAGCACTACTGGCCGTTGGATATCATCCACCAGATTCTGCCACATGTATAATCTAGAAGACACCATGGTTGAACTTAATTCATGACTAACTTTGCCACAACTAAGCTTAGGCAAAGTTATTAGTTCTTCAAAATGAGAGCCACAAGTTCGCAAGCCTAAGGGAATCTTGCCACATTTTGTGTGTGTATGTCATGTGGGGCCTTAGTGTGGCTTGCCTAAGGTGTGGCTTGAACCAAACACTCACTTAAGTTAAACCAACTTGCCTAACCTTACATTCCACTAGATTTTGCCACATGTTAGAATCCAGAAAACTCCATATATAGAAGCATAATGCACAAACCACCAGAATCTCATGTGTGCAATGCACGTGTACCTTACTAGTACTAGTTAGTAGTAGTAAGAAACGAATTCCAGTTTTGGCACGAGCTCGTACAGTGGGAGCACCACAAGGCATGCCGCTGGAGTTACATTTCCCTCTCGGGGCCCATGGGACCGAACTTTACTGGCTTAGTGCTCGGCCTATGAGTCAATGACATGCCGACCTTAAATGCGGCTGGCCCACATGTCATTCTCATGGTGGTGGCGTGGTTCGCGACTCACTCGTTCGAGGTGAACCGGCCGGTGGTGGCGTGGACGTATCGAGGGTGCCACAGTTGGGCGTCGGGGCGTTACGAGGCATAGATGGCCACACCGGCGGGTACTACCTTGTCACGCCCAATATGCGATACTATCCTAAAGAGACTCGAAGGTCCCACCAAGGATAGAACCGCATATTGATACACTTTTGCAAGGTGGATATCATTACATCAACATTACATAATAGATGGGGATACATACAAAAAGGCATACAATGCCACACGAATACAACATCAACTTACACAAGAGCACTATCCGACTACGGACGAAAGACAAACAGAAACTCAAACGACATCGACCCTGCTAGCCTAGGCTGCCGACCTGGAACCTATCCCCTGATCGAAGAAGAAGCAGAAGAAGAACTCCAAAACAAGCAAACATCGCTCTCGCGTCATGATCATCGCATAACCTGTACCTGCAACTGTTGTTGTAGTAATCTGTGAGCCACGAGGACTCAGCAATCCCATTACCATGGGTATCAAGACTAGCAAAGCTTAATGGGAAAGGAAGGGGTGAAGTGGTGAGGTTGCAGCAGCGACTAAGCATATATGGTGACTAACATACGCAAATGAGAGCGAGAAGTGAAGCAAAAGGAACGGTCGTGAAGCTAGCAATGATCAAGAGGTGATCCTGAACTCCTACTTACGTCAAACATAACCCAAGACCGTGTTCACTTCCCGGACTCCGCCGAAAAGAGACCATCACGGCTACACACACGGTTGATGCATTTTAATTCGGATCTGGTGTCAAGTTATCTACAACCAGACATTAACAAATTCCCATCTGCACATAACCACGGGCACGGCTCTCAAATGTTTATACCCTACAGGGGTGTCCCAACTTATCCCATCACAAGCTCTCACGGTCAATGAAGGATATTCCTTCTCCCAGGAAGACCCGATCAGTCTCGGAATCCCGGTTTACAAGACATTTCGACAATGGTAAAACAAGACCAGCAAAGCCGCCCGATGTGCCGACAATCCCGATAGGAGCTGCACATATCTCGTTCTCAGGGCAACAACAGATGAGACTAGCTATAGTAAAACCAGACCTCAAGTTTCCCCGAGGTGGCCCCGCAGGCAGCTCGGTTCAGACCAGCACTTAGAGAAGCACTGGCCTGGGGGGGCTAAAATAAAGATGACCCTCGAGAGAGCGACTCCCAAGGGAAAAGTAGGTGGTGGTGAGGCAAATGGTAAAACCAAGGTTGGGCCTTGCTGGAGGAGTTTTATTCAAAGTGAACTGTCAAGGGGGTCCCATAAATCACCCAACCGTGTAAGGGACACAAAATCAAGGAATATAACACCAGTATGATGGAAACTAGGGCAGCAACAGTGGAACAAAACACCAGGCATAAGGCCGAGTCATCCACCCTTTAGCAAGTATATAGATGCATTAATTAAATAAGAGATATTGTGATATCCCAACATAATCCTGTTCATCATGGAGCAATCTTCACCTTCACCTGCAACTAGCAACGCTATAAGAGGGGCTGAGCAAAGCGGTAACATAGCCAAGCAACGGTTTGCTAGGAAGGGTGAAAAGGTTAGATGATGACATGGAAAAGTTCAACACGCAAGCAAATGACATGGCAACGATGGCGAATAACTGGAAGGCACATGGCGCATCGAATCCGGGGCTTTACATACATGTAGTACATAAGTACTCCAGCTGAGGATTGATGTCCGGGACGAAATGTGTCACAACCACTGGATGAAACTTTGATGGTGCGGGAGTACGGATCTGAGCACAGCAGCGGAGCAGGCAAACCGCGTCCAATCAGGTGTGTCTATGGTAGAAACTTGATGGTCGCCGCAGTTCAGCTGGCCCGCATGTCATGCACACAAAGGCAGAGGAGCGGTGGGGCCGAGAGGGATGAGGGGCACATCAGGGGGATGAGGATCCCCTGACATGAACAATCCTACCATTCTGTCACTGACATGTGGGACCCATAAGCGTGGGTCCCACCTGCCAGCGAAGGAAAGGCAGGGCAAGGCAGTGATAGCCACGTCAGAGGATCCATGTCCATGTCGTGGGACGTCGTGCCGTGGGTTGGAGCAGCGTCGTGGGAATCGCGTGTGGGTGTGGCAGTCGTAGAAACAAGAAACCTGATGGTCGCCGTGGTTCAACTTCCAGGGGCAAGCTGTCATGTCTGCTGACACATGTATATCAAAACTGGAGTGTTTATATTTCAAGCACGTGAACAAGTATTATTCTACTACTTTGGATCCATTTCAACGCACGGGCCAGCACATTGGTAGTAGTAGTGTCCATCTCTATCTCTAGAGGCCTTCCCTCGTTCATCCTTTTCTCTCACAAGACAAACTACTCATACAAATGCATCTTGATGTTCCGTGGAACGCATGAGGATGTTCCCTTGGGGGTCTCTCCAGCGCGGCGTGGCCATAGTTGCAAGTTGACGCCCCTTGAGATGCCGACGTTGAGGGGCACTCGGATTTCCTCCGATGAGCAGATAAGATGAGTTTGATCATATAGTAAATGCATTCTAAAGACTACTTCCGTGTCCATTTCCTATTTCTCCCCCTGCCCACTGTTTCATAGGTTAGGCTCGGTGCGAGTGGAGATTGGCTTGCATATGTACGGGAGGGTACCAACATCAATTTGCACAACATTTACAACGGTGACACCGTTCCCCTAGAACCTTTGTCCAACATTGGGATCAGCCATGCAACGGGCCACCGCATGAATTGGTATGATGGAACCACGGTGAGATTGAATAAGATAGCACGAACCTTGCACATGGCGGTCAAAGGCAGACCATGCTGTCTGCGGCCGATTTGTTGCCGTACGAGTACGAAGACACTGTGCTCCTTTCTAACCTTATCTTTGTGGTGACAAACCAGGGGACTTATTTTGTATGGGACACATCCTATGATATACTCCCTCTCTCCTAGTTTATTTGTTTTGAATCTTTTCGTTTTATAAGTTTCAAATTAAAACTTAGAGATCCCCATCACATGTTGAGATTACAATGTCCATTAAATCGTTGCGTGCATGTATAGTAAAGAAACAAATCTCTAGTTTGGCACGAGTTCATGCAGTGGTAGCACCACAAGCACTGGCGCAGGAGTTACATTTCCCTCTCAGGGCCGTCGGGACTGAGCTTCAGCGCCTTACTACACCTACCTTTGAGTCAATAACATGTGGACCCGATAGGTGACTGGTCCACATGTAATGCTCACGATGGCAGAGGGGCAGTGGGGCCAAGAGGGGAAAGTGATACGTCTCCAACGTATCTATAATTTTTGATTGTTCCATGCTATTATATTACCTCTTTTGGATGTTTATGGGCTTTATTTTAAACATTTATATCATTTTTGGGACTAACCTACCAACCGGAGGCCCAACCCGTATTACTGTTTTTTTGCCTATTATTTCAGTATTTCGAAGAAAAGGAATATCAAATGGAGTCCAAATAGAATGAAACCTTCGGGAGCGTGATTTTTGGAACGAACGTGATCCACATGACTTGGAGTGCAAGTCAAGAAGCAGCCGAGGCGGCCACGAGATAGGAGGGCGCGCCCACCCCTACAGGGCACGCCCCCTGTCTCGTGGGCCCCTCGGGCGGCCACCGCCGTACTTCTTCCTCCTATATAAGCCTACGTACCCCGAAAACATCCAGAGAGCCAACGAAACACAATTTCCACCGCCGTAACCTTCTATATCCGCGAGATCCCATCTTGGAGCCTTTGTCGGTGCTCCACCGGAGGGGGAATCGACCATGGAGGGCTTCTACATCAACACCATAGCCCCTCCGATGAGTTGTGAGTAGTTTCCCACAGACCTTTGGCTCCATAGTTATTAGCTAGATGGGTTCTTCTCTCTTTTTGGATCTCAATACAATGTTCTCCCCCTCTCTTGTGGAGATCTATTCGATGTAAACTCTTTTTGCGGTGTGTTTGTCGAGATCCGATGAATTGTGGGTTTATGACCAAGTTTACCTATGAGAAATATTTGAATCTCCTCTGACTTCTTTTATGTATGATTGTGTTATCTTTGCAAGTCTCTTCAAATTATCAGTTTGGTTTCGAGTACTAGATTGATCTTTCTTGCCATGGGAGAAGTGCTTAGCTTTGTGTTCAATCTTGCGGTTTCCTTTCCCAATGACAGCCAGGGCAGCACGGCACGTATTGTATTGTTGCCATCGAGGATAAAAAGATTGGGTTTATATCATATTGCTTGAGGTTATCCCTCTACATCATGTCATCTTGCTTAATGCGTTACTCTGTTCTTTATAAACTTAATACTCTAGATGCAGGCAGGAGTCGGTCGATGTGTGGAGTAATAGTAGCAGATGCAGGCAGGAGTCGGTCTACTTTTTGCGGACATGATGCCTATATACATGATCATGCCTAGATAATCTCATAATTATTCGCTTTTCTATCAATTGCTCGACAGTAATTTGTTCACTCACCATAATACTTATGCTATCTTGAGAGAAGTCTCTAGTGAAACCTATGGCCCCGGGTCTATCTCTTATCATATAAGCTTCCAATCTACTTTTATTTGCATCTTTACTTTTCGCATCTATATTATAAAAAACCAAAAATATATTTATATTATCATACTATCTCTATCAGATCTCACTTTCGCAAGTGGCCATGAAGGGACTGACAACCCCTTTATTGTGTTGGTTGCGAGTTCTTTGTTTGTTTGTGTAGGTGCGTGGGACTTTTGAGGAGCCTCCCACTGGATTGATACCTTGGTTCTCAAAAACTAAGGGAAATACTTACGCTACTATTGCTGCATCACCCTTTCCTCTTCAAGGAAAACAAACGCAAGCTCAAGACGTAGCAAGAAGGATTTCTGGCGCCGTTGCCGGGGAAGCTTCCACCAAGTCAAGTCAAGATTCGACCTCCCGCCAACGTGCGATTTCTGGCGCCGTTGCCGGGGAGGTCTTCGCTCAAGTCAAGACATACCAAGTAGCCATCACAAACTCATCTCCCTCATATTTACATTATTTTCCATTTGCCTCTCGTTTTCCTCTCCCCCACTTCACCGTTGCCGTTTTATTCACCCTCTCTTTCCCAATCTTCTCCTCTCTTTTTCGCTTGCCTTTTTCTGTTTGCTTGTGTGTTGGATTATCTTGCCATGGCGCAAGATAATACCAAATTGTGTCATTTCTCCAATACCAATAATAATGATTTCCTTAGTACTCCAATTGCTCCTCTTAAATATGTTGAGTCTTGTGAAATCAATACTGCTTTGCTGAATCTTGTTATGAAAGATCAATTCGCCGGCCTTCCTAGTGAAGATGCCGCTACTCATCTAAACAACTTTGTTGATTTGTATGATATGCAAAAGAAGAAAGATACGGATAATGATATTGTTAAATTGAAGTTATTTCTATTTTCACTTAGAGGTCGTGCTAAAGTTTGGTTTTCGTCTTTGCCTAAAAATAGTATTGATTCTTTGAACAAGTGCAAAGATGCTTTTATCTCTAAGTATTTTCCTCCCGCTAAGATTATCACTCTTAGGAACGATATTATGAATTTTAAACAACTTGATCATGAGCATGTTGCCCAATCTTGGGAAAGAGTGAAATTGATGATTCGCAATTGCCCTACTCATGGCTTAAATTTATGGATGATCATACAAAAAATTTATGCCGGTTTGAACTTTGCTTCTAGAAATCTCTAAGATCCAGCCGCGGGAGGCACGTTTATGGAAATCACATTGGGAGATGCTACAAAACTTCTTGATAATATTATGGCTAATTATTCTAAATGGCACACCAAAAGATCTTCTAGTAAAAAAGTGCATGCTATAGAAGAAATTAATGTTTTGAGGGGAAAGATGGATGAACTTATGAAGTTGTTTGCTACTAAAAATACTCCTCTTGATCCCAATGATATGCCTTTGTCTACTTTGATTGAGAATAATAATGAATCTATGGATGTGAATTTTGTTGGTAGGAATTGTTTTGGAAACAATGCTTATAGAGGAAATTTAATTCTAGACCGTTCCCTAGTAATTCCTCTAATAATTACGGAAATTCCTACAATCATTCTTATGGTACTTTTAATAAGATGCCCTCTTATTTTGACAATAGTGTGAAAGAATTTATGATTTCTCAAAACAATTTTAATGCCTTGCTTGAAGAAAAATTGCTCAAAGTTGATGATTTGGCTAGGAACATTGATAGACTTTCGCTTCATGTTGATTCTCTTAAACTTAGATCTTCTCCTCCTAAGCATGATATCAATGAGTCTCTCAAATCAATGAGAATTCCCATTGATGAGTGCAAGGAAAGAACCGCTAGATTGCGTGCTAAGAAAGATTGTTTTGTAAAGGCGTGTTCTTCTAGTTTCAATGAAAATAATGATGAAGATCTCAAAGTTATTGATGTGTCTCCTATTAGATCCTTGTTTTGCAATATGAATCTTGATAATAATGGGACTGGAAATGAGTCAACTTTAGTTAGAAGGCATCCCAAGAATTCAGAGTTTTTAGATCTTGATGCTAAATTTGGTAAAAGTGGGATTGGAGAGGTCATGACTTTAAATAGCGTTGAACCCACTATCTCGGATTTCATGGAATTTGATTATGATAATTGTTCTTTAGAAGGTTGTATTTCCTTGTTGCAATCCATTGTTAATTCTCCTCATGCTTATAGTCAAAATAAAGCTTTTACCAAACACATTGTTGATGCCTTGATTCAATCTTATGATGAAAAACTTAATTTGGAAGTTTCTATACCTAGAAAACTTAATGATGAGTGGGAACCTACTATAAGGATTAGAATAAAAGATCATGAGTGTTTTGTGTTGTGTGATTTGGGTGCTAGTGTTTCCATAATTCCAAAAAGTTTAAGTGATATTCTAGGTTTCCATGATCTTGATGATTGCTCTTTAAATTTGCACCTTGTAGATTCTACCATTAAAAAGCCAATGGGAAGGATCAATGATGTTCTCATCGTTGCAAATAGAAAATTGGTGCCCGTAGATTTTATCGTTCTTGATATTGATTGCAATCTTTCTTGCCCTATTATTCTTGGTAGACCTTTTCTTAGAACGATTGGTGCGATTATTGATATGAAGGAAGGGAATATTAGATTCCAATTTCCATTAAAGAAAGGCATGGAGCACTTTCCAAGAAATAAAGTCAAATTACCTTATGAATCTATCATGAGAGCTACTTATGAATTTAGTGCCAAAGATGGCACTACTTAGATCTATCTTCGCTTTTATGCCTAGCTAGGGGCATTAAACGATAGCGCGAGTTGGGAGGCAACCCAATTTTATTTGTGTTTTTTGTTTTTGTTCCTTTTTAGTAATAAATTTTTCTTTTACCTTCTGTTTAGATGTGTTTTTATCTTTTAATTAGTGTTTGGCGCAAGTAGAACCTATAGGATAACCTTTGATGATAGTTGATTTGATTTTGCTGAAAAACAGAAACTTTGCACGCACAATTTAGTTTTGTTAAATCAGAGAAACGTGATTTGGCGTTGATTCTTTTTTATTCTGCTCAATAGACAAATTATCCAGGACTTCCTATTTTTGTAGGATTTTTAGAGTTCCAGAAGTATGCGTTAGTTACAGATTGCTACAGACTGTTCTATTTTTGACAGATTCTGTTTTTCGTGTGTTGTTTGCTTATTTTGATGCATCTATGGCTAGTAAAATAGTTTATAAACCATAGAGATGTTGGAATACAGTAGGTTTAACACCAAAATAAATAAATAATGAGTTCATTACAGTACCTTATGTCGTGGTTTTGTTTTCTTTCACTAACGGATCTTATAAGATTTCCTGTTGAGTTTTGTGTTGTGAAGTTTTCAAGTTTTGGGTAAAGCTTTGACGGACTATGGAATAAGGAGTGGCAAAATCCTAAGCTTGGGGATGCCCATGGCACCCCAAGATATTCAATAATATCCAAAATCCTAAGCTTGGGGATGCCCCGGGAAGGCATCCCCTCTTTCGTCTTTGTTCATTGGTAACTTTACTTGAGCTATATTTTTATTCGCCACATGATATGTGTTTTGCTTGGTGTGTCGTGTATTACATTAGTTTCTGCTTTTTAGTTTACCACAATCATCCTTGCTATACACACCTTTTGGAGAAGCCTACTTGATTAGAATTTGCTAGAATACTCTATGTGCTTCACTTATATCTTTTGAGCTTGATAGTTTTTGCTCTAGTGCTTCAATTATCTTTTAGAGCATGGCGGTGGCTTACTTTTGTAGAAATTGCTAGTCTCTCATGCTTCACTTATATTATTTTGAGAGTCGTTTAGAACAGCATGGTATTTTCTATGGTTATAAAATTGGTCTTAGAATGGTAGGCATCCAAGTTGGGTATAATAAAAACTATCATAGGAAGTGAATTGGATGCTATGATTAATTTGATACTTGATAATTGTTTTGAGATATGGAGGTAGTGATATTAAAGTCATGCTAGTTGGGTGATTATGAATTTAAAGAATGCTTGTGTTGAAGTTAGCTAGTCATGTAGCATGCACGTATGGTTAAAGTTGTGTAACAAATTTGAAACATGAAGTGTACCTGGCTTGTGCAACCTTATGAGTGGCGGTCGGGGACGAGCGATGGTCTTTTCCTACCAATCTATCCCCCTAGGAGCATGCGCGTAGTGCTTGATTTTTTATGACTTCTAAATTTTTGCAATAAGTATATGAGTTCTTTTGACTAATGTGGAGTCCATGGATTATATGCACTTTTACCTTTCCACCATTGCTAGCCTCGTCGGTACCGTGCATTGCCCTTTCTCACCTTGAGAGTTGGTGCAAACTTCGCCGGTGCATCCAAACCCCGTGATACGATACGCTCTATCACACATAAACCTCCTGATATCATCCGCAAAACGGCCACCATACGTACCTATTATTGCATTTCCATAGCCATTCCGAGATATATTGCCATGCAACTTTCCACCATTTCGTTCATCATCATGACATACTTTACTTTTGTCATATTGCCATTGCATGATCATGTAGTTGACATCGTATTTGTGGCAAAGCCACCATGCATAATTTTCATACATGTCACTCTTGATTCAATGCACCATCCCGGTACACCACCGGAGGCATTCATATAGAGTCATATCTTGTTCTAGTTTCGAGTTGTATTTCATATGTTGTAATCAATAGAAGTGTGATGATCATCATTATTAGAGCATTGCCCAAAAAAAGAAGAAAGGCCAAAAAAAGAAAGGCCCAAAAAAAGAAAATAAAGAAAATAAAGAAAATAAAAAAAGGAAAAAAGGAAAAAAGGATAAAAGGGGCAATGTTACTATCTCTTTTTCCACACTTGTGCTTCAAAGTAGCACCTTGTTCTTCATGTAGTGAGTCTCATATATTGTGCTTCAAAGTAGCACCATGTTTTTCATATAGTGAGTCTCATAGGTTGTCTTTTTCATACTAGTGGGAATTTTTCATTATAGATCTTGGCTTATATATTCCTACAATGGGCTTCCTCAAATGCCCTAGGTCTTCGTGAGCAAGCAAGTTGGATGCACACCCACTAGTTTTCTTTTGTTGAGCATTCATTTATAGCTCTAGTGCATCCGTTGCGTGGCAATCCATACTCCTCATGTTGACATCAATTGATGGGCATCTCCATAGCCCGTTGATTATCCTTGTCAATGTGAGACTTTCTCCTTTTTTTTGTCTTCTCCACACAATCCCCATCATCATATTCTATTCCACCCATAGTGTTATATCCATGGCTCACGCTCATGTATTGCGTGAAGGTTGAAAAAGTTTGAGATCTTTTAAGTATGAAACAATTTCTTGGCTTGTCATCGGGGGTATAGAAGTTGGGTACATCTTTGTGTGACGAAAATGAAGCATAGCCTAACTATATCATTTTGTAGGGATGAACTTTCTTTTGCCATGTTATTTTGAGAAGACATGATTACTTTGATTAGTATGCTTGAAGTGTTACTATTTCTTTTATCAATATGAACTTTTATTTTGAATCATTTGGATCTAAAAATTCATGTCACAATAAAGAAAATTACATTGAGAATTATGCTAGGTAGCATTCCACATCAAAAATTCTATTTTTATCATTTACCTACTCGAGGACGAGCAGGAATTAAGCTTGGGGATGCTTGATATGTCTCCAACGTATCTATAATTTTTTATTGTTCCATGCTATTATATTACCCCTTTTGGATGTTTATGGGCTTTATTTTACACATTTATATCATTTTGGAACTAACCTACTAACCGGAGGCCCAGATCGTATTGTTGTTTTTTTGCCTATTTAAGTATTTCGAAGAAAAGGAATATCAAACGGAGTCGAAACGGAATGAAACCTTCGGGAACGTGATTTTTGGAAAGAACGTGATCCAGAGGAAGCAGCCGAGGCGGCCACGAGATAGGAGGGCGCGCCCACCCCTACAGGGCGCCCTCCTGTCTCGTGGGCCCCTCAGGCGGCCACCGACGTACTTCTTCCTCCTATATAAGCCTATGTACCCCGAAAACATCCAGGGAGCCAATGAAACACAATTTCCACCGCCGTAACCTTCTGTATCCGTGAGATCCCATCTTGTAGCCTTTGCCGGCGCTCCGCCGGAGGAGGAATCGACCATGGAGGGCTTCTACATCAATAGCATAGCCCCTCCGATGAGTTGTGAGTAGTTTACCACAGACCTTCGGGTCCATAGTTATTAGCTAGATGGCGTCTTCTCTCTTTTTGGATCTCAATACAATATTATCCCCCTCTCTTGTGGAGATCTATTCGATGTAAACTCTTTTTGCGGTGTGTTTGTCGAGATCCGATGAATTGTGGGTTTATGATCAAGTTTATCTATGAGAAATATTTGAATCTCCTCTGAATTCGTTTATGTATGATTGAGTTATCTTTGCAAGTCTCTTCGAATTATCAGTTTGGTTTGGCCTACTAGATTGATCTTTCTTGCCATGGGAGAAGTGCTTAGCTTTGTGTTCAATCTTGCAGTGTCCTTTCCCAATGACAGCCAGGGCAGCACGTCACGTATTGTATTGTTGCCATCGAGGATAAAAAGATGGGGTTTATATCATATTGCTTGAGTTTATCCCTCTACATCATGTCATCTTGCTTAATGTGTTACTCTGTTCTTTATGAACTTAATACTCTAGATGCAGGCGGGAAGCGGTCGATGTGTGGAGTAATAGTAGTAGATGCAGGAAGGAGTCGGTCTACTTGTTGCGGACGTGATGCCTATATACATGATCATGCCTAGATAATCTCATAATTATTCGCTTTTCTATCAATTGCTCGACAGTAATTTGTTCACCCACCATAATACTTATGCTATCTTGAGAGAAGCCTCTAGTGAAACCTATGGCCCCGGGTCTATCTCTTATCATATAAGCTTTCAATCTACTTTTATTTGCATCTTCACTTTTCGCATCTATATTATAAAATACCAAAAATATATTTATCTTATCATACTATCTCTATCAGATCTCACTTTTGCAAGTGGCCTGAAGGGATTGACAACCCCTTTATTGTGTTGGTTGCGAGTTCTTTGTCTGTTTGTGTAGGTGCGTGGGACTTTTGAGGAGCCTCCTACTGGATTGATACCTTGGTTCTCAAAAACCGAGGGAAATACTTACACTACTATTGCTGCATCACCCTTTCCTCTACAAGGAAAACCAACACAAGATCAAGACATAGCAGTGAGCCGCAGGTCGGGGGACGTGTGGTGTCATGGGTTCGAGCGGCGTCATGGGAATCGCGTGTGGCTGTGGTAGAAACTTGATGCTCGCCGCATTTTAGGTGGCCCACATGTCGTGCACACAAAGGCAGAGGGGCGGTGCAGCCGAGAGGGGTGAGGCCCACGTCGGGGGACGTGGTGCTGTGGATTGGAGAGGCATCGTGGGAATCGCTGGAAAGAGTAGCAGAGAAAGCTATATATGCGGATAAATAGTTCCTTATAGTCAAGCGGACCCACGCTACTACTCTATTCCAAAGACATGCACACCATCGAAATAGTCCATCTATATCAATATACACCAAGAGGGAATAATTTCTTTTACAAGAGAGGAAATAGTTCATCCATCCATATTCCCTCCTGCCGGTGCAGCCTTTTCTTCTTCTTCTTCTTCTTCTTCTTCTTCTTCTTCTTCTTCTTCTTCTTCTTCTTCTTCTTCTTCTTCTTCTTCTTCTTCTTCTTCTTCTACTACTACTACTACTACTACTACTACTACTACTTCTTCTTCTTGTTCTCATTTTCTGTGGGAGACGACTTTGCAACAAGCTCTTTGGACCTTGCAGCTATGTCGAAACTCACACGGGCATCGAGGGCAGCATATTTTATCCGCTCGTACGTCAAGGGATAATTCTCCCATCCAAACGACTTTAATGCCACCGTCTTTTCACCCTTCTGAAGACTTTTACCGAGCACAAAATTTGCTACGTCGAATAGGGATGGTGTCTGTTTATCACAATCTTCTACAGGAATTTTGATTCTGGTTTGTAGGTCAGTGATGCTTTTCAAATCAAGGTTGTACGGCTCCAGCTTCTATTTGTCCCCTTCGATGGATGCCCCATAGAAGTATACATCCTCCCGAGACAAGAAATCATGAAGCTCACCTGGTATGGAGGGCGAGTGTATGATGTGGTACACCAAAACATCATCTTCGAGGCATAGCTGAAGGATGACGGCGTGCTGGATCTTCCCAGGGGCATGCTCCGTGTGCTCTGTGTCGAGACCGATGACCCTCGTCTCTACCTTTTCAAGGGAGTTGGATACATTGTTGATCCACTGCCGAACAACCCTTGGGTGGACGGTAACGGTGGCAACTATGCGCATCGAGCCTTCGACGAGGGCATGTTGGACGCTAAAAACCTGCATCTCGATCTCTTTCGCCATTTGGAACCGCTAGAATGGAGGGCTATGGTTTGGAGAATTAGGATTAGATGGCTAGTCTAACTGAAGTAGTATATGATTATTTAAAGAGGTTAAAACAATGTGAACGCAGTGGGGTTTGGATGCAAATGAAGATGAAGGGGAGGTGAAGAAGCCGAGGAGAATCGGTTCCCGATGGAGAAGTAAATGGGAGAAGTGGCATGCAGGGAGTTGATTAGACGGCTAGGTAAACTAAACGAAAAGGCTATGCGGGTAGACTGATGAGTCGTACCTGTTCGTGTACGTGCCCATCCTTCCTGATAGGTCGGACCTATGCAAACAGATAAAAAATGTGTCGTAGCTTTTTTTGAGCGCGTGAGTGGGAGACACAACATTCTCTGGTTAAGGAATACTCCCTCTGTTTAGGTGAGTATAAGTCACCTTATGAAAATTAGGTTTTCCCAAAACCTTTAGGCGTGGAGCATTAACTTCCCGCTCGATCCCCTCCCAGCCTCGTTAGCCAGCGTTCTCTTCCTCTTCTGCCGCGTTCTACCTTTCCATTTTCCTCTTCTCAAGTGTGGAACGATCTGCATGCCGTCCTTGATGCACCAGAACCACCACTTCATGCATCACGACAGGGTGCTGATTGGGCATGCACGAGAATTTGGTTCTGCTCGCAATATGGATGATACCTGAACAATGAAGTGAACAGGCATGCTAGCACGGGAAACCTATTTCCGCTATACAATACTGGAGTACTCATGTTCCTACTACTACTAGTAGTAGTAGTAGTAGTAGTAGTAGTAGTAGTAGTAGTAGTAGTACAACTGTGGTACACTTGATGGTCAAAATACTATTCATCTGGTCCTCACAGTGAAGTGACAACACCCTTCACCTAACACTTCTCCACGCGGCGTGTTCGGGTTACCAAAGTCAGCCTCACCCTATGCACTGTGCATTCTGTCACCGTCGTTGTACATCACATTGGCGCCTCGCCTCGTCTCCCTCTCCGCTCCCATAGCACCACTCCATATCCATCTCCTTCTCCGTCTCCGTCTCCATCTCACTGTGCCCCCGTGTAGCGTCGCCACACTCGCCTCCCCCAGGACCACTATTCCCTCACTAGTCGCTCCAGCACCGACAGCCTTCTCCCCCGTAAATCTAGCCCTCCAAAACCCCCACCTTCCAAACTCCACCATGGCCGAACGCGAACCGCGCAGCATCCATATGAGCCGCGATTGGAGCAATCTCCCCAGCGCCCTGCAGCTGGCTGCATGCTCAAGGGACATGCACACGGCCATCGTCGAAGCGAGGCCTAAGCTTTTCAAGACACCCTGCTTGCTGCTATCTGGTCTTGCGAGATTGGCTCACCATGATATGGAGGCGTACATGATGCCCCTCGACTTCAATCCAATCTCCATTAGCCAAAACTTCTTTGCATGTATGTAGTGGGTCGCCGTACATCATTTCCCTCGACATCGATCCGATCACCATCGGCCGAAACTTCTTGGTAGGTATGTACTGGGTCGGCATGAACTCCCACTGGATCACTGCATTCAGAGAAGACGGTAAAAAGTTGGTGCTCGTGAACTTCCAGACCTCCCGTGAGATTATCCTACCTCCATTGGATTATATAGAGTATTACCATCGCGGTCCAAGTCATCTAGATTACCACGTCAGTTGGACGGACCTTGTTTTGCAGAAGATTGTAATCTGCCAAGTGCCCACACGACATGCGAATTATGTAGACTTCAAGCTAATTGCCTTGTTCGACCGCGGACTCGCCTATCTTTACGCCAGTGCCTTCTTTAGCTGGAGACAACTCAGCTCGCAGTGGATCATCGTCAAAGCTGATATACACTTCTGTGATGCTATTGAACACAATGGCATCATCTATGTGATCGACAAAGCAGATGGCACCACGTATTGCTAGGACGCACTACTAGAAAAACCCCTACTAATGGCGCACCTAGTATGGCCATTAATGGCGCATCTGTGGTGCGCCACTAACAGCACGCCATTAGTAATTTTTACTAATGGCGCACCAGTGGTGCGCCATTAGTATCTGGTATACTAATGGCGCACCACTGG
>NC_041391.1:135261585-135262293 GCF_002162155.2 Triticum dicoccoides
GAGAAGTATGGTGGAGGAGAGAAGGGAAGATGAAATGAAGAGAGGAGGAGAGGACCAGCCATATATACGGCATACTAATGGCGCACCGCGGGCAGGTGTGCCATTAGTAATTTTTTTATTTTTTTGATTTATTTTGAATTTTGAAGGCGGGAAGATACTAATGGCGCACCACGGGCAGGTGCGCCACTAGTATTTTTTTTTATTTTTTTTTGATTTATTTTGAATTTTGAAGGCGGGAAGATACTAATGGCGCACCATGGTCAGGTGCGCCATTAGTAATATTTTTTTGACTCATTTTGAAGTTTGAAGGAGGGAAGATACTAATGGCGCACCATGGGCAGGTGCGCCATTAGTAAGTTTGAATTTTTTTTATTTTTTTTGCCTCTCTAGATCTTAAAAGCCCCGTATCTTTTTTTCTGTTAGGTTTTTGAGGATTTTGGAAATGTTTAACGGGGTTCCCCCAGTTAAATTTGGATGTAACTTTTCGAGTAGATGATTTTTCATATAAAAAACTTTTTCATCCGAGTTAGTATGCAAAAGTTATGCCCATTTTTACAAATTCTCGCGAGATTTTGCAAATGAAGTCAAAATTCATATTTGCAAATTTTCCCAACAACTAGGCCACATATCACATGGGAAACTTATTTTCTTTTATTTTTTTGACATTTTTATCATTTTGTTTTTTCTAAACTGAAAAGGCGATCCACG
>NC_041391.1:135262536-135269206 GCF_002162155.2 Triticum dicoccoides
CGTGGCATGGTGCGCCATTACTAGTTTAACTAGTAATGGCGCACCACACCCACGGTGCGCCATTAGTATGTTTGGACAGGCGCACTAGTTCAAAAAAAAAATTGGTACTAATGGCGCACCGTAGGTAGGGTGCGCCATTAGTAGTTTCAACACTAATGGCGCATCAGAAGATGGTGCGCCATTAGTATATACTAATGGCGCACCACATGTCTGGTGCGCCATTAGTGTCATTTCCATCTATAGCCCTTTTCCTAGTAGTGACGGCGCGTGTAAGTTGTTTCCGTCTCATGTTAATGATGACGCCATGACACTGTTTGAACTTTTTGTGATGATTGGCATATCCCTGTTTGAGAAGAATTTGAGTAGAACTATGTCAATGTATTAGAGACGTCGTAAATCAGCTATATTTGGAATGAGTTAATTCATGCAATTTTGACCACGTCATTACAGCCAATTTGTACCCTGAATAATCAAACGGTTAGGAATATATGGATATTATCCTTATTTTACAGTAATCTATATACTGCTACTAAATATGAGTGTGGATCAATGGCCATGTTAGTTTCCTCATTTTCATGATGTAGAAACATGCACCACACTGTTGGTTTCATCTAACCATACATTAGGGAAGTAAATGTGCATATGGAGAACTCTATATTTGGAAGTAGTGAAATCATGCAATGCTTACCATGTGTACACACCTATATTCGCCCTTCAGCAATCAATGGCTAGAATAATATCCTCACAAAAATTTTGCCCATAGAACACGAGTATATCACAATGCATGGTCTATTAGTTACCTTGAAGAATTTGTTTGTGAGGACAGAACATGATTACATAACATGCATGACATGGTAGTTTCCTCTGAAGAATCGATTGCAAGATAACATGAGTATAACCATGCATGGCACTTCTATATTTTTGAACCCAGTATACATTTCCCTGCATTTTCCTCCCAGTTCCAACAGGGACATATCAATGCTGCTTCTTGCATTATCCTACTCATACTCTGAACAATGCTGATCTTACATTAACAATGCATGTCCTTTTTGATATGATGCAGTGTCCCTACAGTTACTGCCCTTTGTAATCACACCACCTTTGCCAAAAACAGGGAAGCACAACTGGTTCCTCACTCGATTAGACGACGGCAAAAGACTGATGATCATTCGGACACATGAGTCGGAAAAGTTATATTGTAAAAATCCCACTGTATATAAGCACCGTGTAATACATGAGTATCCGGACAGTGTCTTTTACGTCTATGAGCAGGATACCAGCTTATTGGGGCCTTTAGGGATTTTTAGTTGGAGGCGGGTAAACAACCTTGGTTCACACTCTCTGTTTCTCGGACTCAATTATCCGATTAACCAGGAGATAACCGTTGGCAAGGACCTTGATGGCAGAGAGGCTCTATTTGCTATGGAAAACTGTGTGTACACTGCGAGCCCTAGGAGTTCGGGAGCAAACTCCCCTGATTGTCAACGATACAGCATGCAGCCAAAAGAAGGTGAGAATGACAAAGGCATCCGGATTAACTTTGATCCTTGGATGTCTCAATTACGACAGGCAGTGATGTGGTTCAAGCCTTCAGGTTGATAGGTAATTGGGTTGTTGCATCGAAAGGGTGGAGTACTGGTGTCTCCGGATCACTGGTCGCTGAAGCGGGGCTGCAAATTATGATGGTGTTGGATCATCTCTTCGAATGACTTTGTTGTCTTTGCTGCTGGTTCTGGGTGGGTAGTTCTTTCTTTTGTTATGCATATTCCTTGTCATTTGGTCATCCTCATCTATGTAACTCTTATTATGTAATAGTTGCTTCTATTTAGAATGCCATTCTCGTCTGGATCATGAGAGTCTGAGCGCTGCAGATGGGTGCGTTTTGGTGGTGTAGCAAGACTTCTTATGAACTATCATGTCTTGTTGTTTATGTCAGTAGTAGTCACTAGTCAGTGTTTGAATGTTGTATATATCGTTGTTCCGAACTGTTTATTGTCTCGAACTACTGGTGGGCTAAATGAGAGCATCACCATTCTCCACTGTTCAGAGTATATCTCCTTTTTTCAAGTTATATAATTTGAGCTCAGTGTCTTTTCGACGATGTACACTTGTTTGGGCCAGTGAGGTGTCGTTGAATATGGGCCGAGTAGTACGCAATGCCAAACAGGTCAATTATGACTCTCAGGCCGGGCTCTCAAAAGATCCTGGAAAAAAGGTCGGGATCTCCAAAAAAGAAAGAATAAGGACTCTTAGGCCAACATGTGGGCGCCACCGGTGTTTTCGTGCGCTTGCGCCCCGAGAGCATATTGGCGCGTGCTCGAAATTCATGCTACCTTTTCATCCCCAGTCTCCCGCCCCTCCCCCACCTCTGGAATCTCGATTCCTACTCCAGTTCCCCCAAATCACCCTCCTGTACTCCCTATACTCAAGCGCACTATCATGTCACCGGTCGACACGGATCTCCGAGCCGAAGATCCTGAGGTCCGTCCTGCGTTCGGTCGCTGCGTGCTGTCGCTCAACAGTGACATGGCGGCGCTTGATGACCAATTTGCCAGCAAAGTGCTAATGGTAAACATCAACGGTGACCAGCCTCCTGTCTCGCCGGACGACCTTGTCAAAGCTCTTGGCATTGCACAGGGCATCCAAATAAGTGACTTGCTCATCGAAGTCTGTTCGCCACCGGCTGATTTCTTTGACAGGTTCCGGACAACTTCCGACTGCAGTCGTGTGTTTGAATCTTCCCGGCGTTTGTTCTGCGATGGCATGTTGGTGAGCTTTGATCGGTGGCACCCAGGATGGGGCTCGGTGCCCTCTGAGCTTGAGTTTTTAACAAAGCTTACCTTCCATGGCATGCCTCGACGTGCTTGGAACAGCGAGTCCATGAACGAGCTTATCAACGACCTTGGAGGTGATCTTGTAAGTATGTTTGTTCCTCCAGACAGCTGGGCTCTGACGGTTATGGCATGGATGAAGAAGCCGTCCACCATACCGAAGGTGATTGGTGTTGAGATACCGGTGCAAGAACAGGGGTTGTACTATTCATCACCACAAAGGCCGCCGCAGACCATGTTAGGGATGTACCTGTATCGAGTGTTCGTGCATGTCGAAGAAGTGGTCAATCCATCAATCGAAGTCCTGCCGCCGCCGCTGGTACCAGGGTCCGTCGACGACGTCCATTACAGGAGTCAACGTCAGACTTTCCCCGTGTTGCTCGGAATGATGGATGGCACATGGCCTACTCCATCGCGTAGCGGAGGCCACTGCTTCTTTGGGAGAAGAGGCTGGGCTGGCTGCCTGGATGTGCTCTAATTTGAGGTAACAACTGAATCTTGTCATATACTAGTTAAATCCGAGCTATGGGTGTGAAGCACTGCTATGCCAGTACATTTGATTGTGACCTGTTCTAATTTTGTACCTAAACTTTTTTTAGAAAGGACTGTACGTCAACTTAATGTGCTAGCAGAACTTATTGTGTTGTCTGTTTTCTTTGCACATCATTCAAGATATTTCCCCGTCAATGATAAAGACGATGAACCGTTATGTACGACTTCATTGGTTTCAACATAGCCCTGCCCGTAGCGATCCACTGCTTCCATCCTGATTGTGTCGCCTGCGTGAAATTTTTGTATGCAAGTTCAGTGTGCTATGATGTTCTATATGATTGTGTCAACTATATAAGTTTTTACTGAGCATCGGCAATGCATATGGCCAAAAGATGTATTTACGAGCATCGACCGATGGGTCTCTCTCTCTCTCTCTCTCTCACACACACACACACACACACACATGCACACACGCACACACACACAAGTGGGACCCGTTGAATTATTTATTTGCTCGTGACAACTTTTAATTAGGTTCCACTGTAATCTAACTTTTTCTTAAGTTATTAATTGAGCTTGGTGACTTCAAAAAGTTGTACAGAAGCCATGTTTGGGCCTTTCCGGCGCCGCTGAATGTCGGCTGAGTAGCCATGTTAGGTTGTACTGTACTACACAGGCCTTTTTTTTGAACATCAGCAATGCAACTGGGTCGACAGCTATACACAATATCCGAGTCAACTTGTTATTCTTCGCCCCGCTGGGCTGCAAACTTTCCTAGGAGGTATGCATTAGGCTTAACTAGAAAATGGACTCGAAGAAATAATAAATGGGATGTAATTATAATAGCTGGGCAGTAACTATGCACCAAACGCGTAATTAGTTTAAAATATATTATTTTTGGAATTTGAAAATTTTAATTTCATTACTTGTTGCGCGCGCAATATTTCGTTGGATTTTAACGTAATAAAACTTTATTTTGAAATTATATTTAAGTGACTAGAAATTTCGGATAAAAATATTTTGGATCCCATCAAAATGTGGGAATTTTTTTTGAATTCTGTTTTGGGCGGTTCTTTGAAATTATTAATCGTTGTCCTAGCTAGAAGTTGGACTGTACTTTTAACAAATTGTAAATGGGTTGTAGTAAATTCCATTAGAATTAAAAAATGGGTTGTACATTCTTACAAATCGCAAATGTGCTATATGTTCTCTGCCAAATCCGAGTTGTGGGCCTACTAAGTTGACACGTACCAAGGGCTTTGTCAACTTAGTCAATATAAACGATTCTAGCTGCAGTGATTGTACGATGTCCATCCAACGGCCGTAGTGCTTCTTCAACCTCAGGTCTTCTTGCTCCAACCGCCCAAAGCAGCACCGGTCGTGCTGCGTGCTCCTGCCTCCCGTGGCCGGCTGTGATGCCGCGGAGGCCTCACTGCCCCGTACTACTCCCATCGCTGGCCAGGCCATCCCTCTACTCAGTCACACCCCCTGTTATTCTGCGGCGACGGCAGCCTCACACCGCAGCCAAACCAGTGAACCCTCGTACTCCTCTCCGCGCGGGCTTCCACTGCTGCGTCTTCCCTGGCTCCGCGTCGTCCCCTTCCTAGGCCTCACCGTCGTCCACCGCCCTGGTGCTCTCGGCGTGGCATGCTCAACGTGGTCAACGACCAACTTCCATCGGAAGAGTACTGTACATGGAGAGGCTGACAGCTGGGTCCAGGCTGCCGCAAGGAAGTGTCTCCTTATTACGTGAAAAAAATTATTCCTCCACCTGACAGCAGGGACCACCGGACGGGCCACCTTATTTCGCGAAAAAACGTTTCCCCCTGACTGCTAGGACCCATCGGACGGGCCACCGTATTTCATGAAAAAATGTTCCCCCGCTGTCAGCTCGGACCCACCGGAAGTGCCTCCTTATTACGCACAAAAAAAATGAATACTCCCCCTACTAGCTGGGACCCACCATGGTGGGAGGCTGACTTGTGGGCCTACTAAGTTGACTGGGACGAGGGCCTTTGTCAACTTTAGTCAATATGAACGATTCTAGCTCCAGTGACCGTACGATGTCCATCCAACGGCCGTAGTGCTTCTTCAACCTCTGGTCTTCTTGCTCCAGCCGCCCAAAGCAGCGCCGGTCGTGCCACATGCTCCTGCCTCCCGTGGCCGGCTATGCTTCTGCGGAGGCCTACCCGCCCCCTACTATTCCCACCGCTGGCCAGGCCCTGCGGCGACGGCAGCCTCACACCGCAGGAGGAAGCAGTGAACCCTCGTACTCCTCTTCGTGCGGGCTTCCACTGCCGCGTCTTCCCCGGCTCTGAGTCATCCCCTTCCTAGGCCTCGCCGTCGCCCACCGCCGTGGTGCTCTCGGCGCGGCGTGGTCAACGTGGTTAAGGAACGACTTCCATCAGATGTGGACTGTACGTGGAGAGGCTGACAGCTGGGTCCACGGCCGCAGCAAGGAAGTGCCTCCTTATTATGTGGAAATAATGATTCCTCCACCTGACAGCAGGGACCGACCGGACGGGCCACCATATTTCACGAAAAAAACGTTTCCCCCCGACTGCTGGGACCCACCAGCTACATCTTCGCACGCAAGGAAGTGCGTCCGGGCAAAAATAACGATTCGCCCCCTGACTGCTGGGACCCACCAGCTACATCTTCCCTCGCAGGGAAGTGCCCTATGACTACTGGGACCCACCAACTACATTTTGCACGCAAGGAAGTGCCTGACGATCGGGACCCACCTGGTCGAAGCGTACGTAGTGTTGTCATTCTGGTCGCGAACGTGTACGTACATATATACTGGTCGATGTAGAGGCGTGCACGTGTCGTTGTAGAGGTGCACACGTAGCATGTACATGTACGTACAGCTGCCAGTGTGCAAGTAAGAAAATACGGCCATGTATGTGTACATATGGGCGGGGTCTCAAACGCCTACTCGCGCATACGTACGGCCATGGCTCGTGTACATGGCTGGGTCGGAATGGAGAAACAATGTCGTCATTATGTTCATGGGGAGGCAACAGAATGCTCGTGTTCATGGGGAGGCAACGGAATGCGTCGTGTTCATGGGGAGGCAACGGAACGCGTGGAAGCCAACCGGCTGGGTCGGAATGGAATGTGCCGTCGTGTTCATCGGCAGGGCTTGGACGGAACAGGCGATGGAAACGAGGCCTGGCGTACCACAGAACGGAGGAAACGGCCTTGTGTTCGACCGGCCACGTTCGAAACGGGATCTTGTTCATTGGGAGGGGTCGGGCGTACCACAAAATGGAGTAAACAGACCTCCTATGATCGAAACGGGGGTCCTGTTGATCGGGAGGGGTGTGGCATACCGCAAAACGGAC
>NC_041391.1:135269655-135320864 GCF_002162155.2 Triticum dicoccoides
TGCTCACTATTCATCCAGAGAGGCAACATCGATCGGCTTCAGTTAACAGCAGTAGTGAAGGAATCGCTCGATCGGGTTCAGTTAACAGCCATCGATCGATCGCTCGGGTTCAGTAACGCATAGCCTGCAGTGCAATCGCTCGGTATCAGTTAGAGCCCAACGCCTCGCTCGGATTCAATTAGAGCCAATGCCTCGCACACACATGCGTACGTGTACGAGAGAAACACGCATCGCTCGGCCCCCGACCACCCACCGTAACCGGGAACTCCCCAAAATTTTCCTCGCCCTCGCTTCTACCATGGTTTTCTCCGTCATGGATGGCCAAAAGAATGTCATGCAGCTGCGTCTCCAGCCCGCCCAGGAGGAAAAGCTCATTTTCAGTCATGATTTTTTGTCATAGAAGTACGAGCCCACCACATCTATGATGATAACGGGTTTTGTCACAATTATCGTCATAGAAGTGTCATATGTATGACAGAAAAAAGTTTCGTTCGGCCCAAAATGTCACGGATGTGTCTTTTTTTGTAGTGATGGACAATGGCAGTGGATTAAACCTCATCTACGAGGAAACTCTTAACAAAATGGAAATAGACAAGAGCTGCATTGAGCAAAGCAGCACGACCTTCAGAGGAATCATCCCTGTTCGGGAGGCACGAGGTGCGGGAAAAATCACACTAGATGTGGTATTCGACACGTCGGAGAATTATAGGTCTGAAGAAATCACATTCCATGTGGCCCCGTTCAGTAGCGGATACCATGCCCTTTTTGGGCGGGATGCATTCACGAGCTTCCAAGCTATACCCCATTATGGGTACATGAAGCTCAAGATGCCCGGGCCCAATGGAATCATCACTCTAGCTAGTGATCCGGACGTAGCACTCCGCGCTAAAAATAAAACCGTCGCACTGGCCCTTGAGGCACTATCCGAAGCCCTCGCGGCCAAAGAACTAACTGCGCTGCGCTCCACAGTGGATAGGGACGACGTGATACTCGACAAACGACCCAAGTCCACCTCTTTCAAACCAGCGGACGAAATAGTCAAATTCCAGGTCCACCCAATGGACCCTACAAAAACAGCATCCATCGGGGCATAGTTGAACCCCACAATAGACGCCGCACTGCGAGAGTTCTTGCGTGAGAATTGGGACATTTTCTCCTGGCATCCTTCAGACATGCTAGGTATCCCACGCAGGCTGGCCGAGCATATCCTAAACATACTGAAGGGATACAAGCCGGTCAAGCAGACTCTTCGACGCTTTTCAGAACCTAAGCGACAAGCCATGGGAGAGGAGCTAGCCAAGTTACTCGAGGACGGATTCATCAGAGGAATAAAACATCTGGACTGGCTAGCAAACCTGGTGATGGTACCAAAGAAGGACAAATCCTGGTGCCTATGTGTCGATTTCAAGGACCTCGATAAGGCTTGCCCCAAGGATCCCTTCCCCCTACCCCGCATCGATCAAATCATCGACGCTACCACAGGACACGACTCATTGTGCTTCCTTGACGCATACTTTGGATACCATCAAATCAAGATGGCGGAGTCCGATCAAGCCGCAACGGCATTCATCACACCATACGGCCCCTTCTGTTTTAACACCATGCCTTTCGGGCTCAAAAATGCCTGTGCAACCTATCAACGCATGATTCAGACATGCCTGGAAAAACAAATCGGCAAAAATGTGGAGGCATACGTAGACGACGTGGTCATCAAAACTAGACACGTCGAATCTTTAATAGATGACTTGAGGCTTACGTTCGACAATCTCCGAACATATGACATCAAGCTCAATCCGGAAAAATGCATTTTTGGCGTGCCTGCCGGAAAGCTCTTGGGCTTCGTCGTTTCCAATAGAGGAATTGAAGCAAATCCGGCTAAAATCCGAGCTCTACCACAGTTGGCTACCCCAACAGACCTCAAGCAAATCCAGAAATTAACTGGATGTGTGGCTGCCCTAAGCCGCTTTATCTCCCGATTTGGAGAAAAGGCACTACCTCTTTATCACCTTCTTTGATGCACTAAACACTTCGAGTGGACGGATGCGGCTACGGCCGGACTGGAAGAAATAAAGGCCCCCTTGGCCAGTAATCCAATCCTGGCCGCGCCAAATATCGGCGAACCCGTGTTGTTATATATACCTGCAACACAACAGGTTGTAAGCACGGTGCTCGTCGTCGAACAAGAGATGGACGGACATAAGTTCCCGCTTCAAAATCCGGTATACTACGTATCCACTGTCCTCACTCTGTGCAAGTCACGGTACCCACATTATCAAAAGATAGCATACGCGGTCTTCATGGCATCCCAGAAACTACGACACTACTTTCAAGAGTGTTCAATCACGGTGGCCTCTGAAGTACCACCAAACGATATAATAAATAACTGCGGTGCCACAGGACGGATTGCTAAGTAGGCTATCGAGCTCCTCCCGTTCGACATCATATACAAACCACGGCGAGCCATTAAGTCACAAGTACTGGCTGACTTCATCATCGAATGGACAGAAGCCGAACTCCCTAAAGAGTACGGCGCGTACTCCAATTGGATCATGCAATTTGACGACTCTAAGATGCTGGCTGGTCTGGGAGCAGGCGTTGTCCTGACATCCCCCACTAGAGACACAGTCCAATACGTACTCCAAATATTATACACAGACTCCAACAATGCAGCCAAATACAAGGCTCTGTTGCATGGTCTTCGGATGGCAGTCTCCATGGGCATTCAATGCCTAGAAGTGCGTGGGGATTCAAATCTTGCAATATCTCAAATAAATGGAGACTTTGATGCCAAGGACCCAAAAATGGCGGCTTACTGCAATTCCGTCCTCAAAATGTCAGCTCGGTTCGAGGGGCTCGAATTCCACCATGTGGTCTGAGAAAACAATCAAGCGGCGGATATCCTAGCCCGCATCGGCGCTAAGCGCGACCCCGTCCCACCTAATATCTTCTTGGAAAGACTGTTCAAGCCATTCGTGGTGTGGAAAGGGGAGACCGGCAATACTAGTCCGGATCCGAACATAACCCCAGATCCCGAACACTCTGACGTAATCGGAGGCTCCGCCACCGAAATAACACCTTTGGCCCACATGATTATGGGTGTCATCGCCCCGTGGATAGAACCCTTCTTAGCCTACCTAAATAGGCAAGAACACCCTGAGGACCAAAATGAGACACGTTGCATTGTGCGGCGCTCTAAAGCCTACAAGGTTCACGAGGGAGAGCTTTATAAGAAAAGCGCGACCGGAGTGCTCCAAAGGTGCATCTCCGAAGAGGAAGGACGACACCTACTGGCCGAAATTCATGCTGGACTCGGCGGCCACCACGCCGCAACTCGGGCCCTTGTAAGCAAGGCCTTCCGTACAGGTTTCTACAGGCCGACAGCCCGAGCGGATGCACCGGACTGATACGTCCATTTTGCATCATGCTTTTATATCAATATTTATTGCATTATGGGATGTTATTACACATGATTTCACAATACTTATGGTTGTTCTCTCTTATTTTACAAGGTTTATCATGAAGAGGGAGAATGCCGGCAGCTGGGATTCTGGCTGGAAAAAGAGCAAATATTAGAAACCTATTCTGCACAGCTCCGAAAATCCTGAAACTCCACAGAAGTCATTTTTGGAATTAATAAGAATTATTGAGCAAAGAAAATACCAGAGGGGGCCCATACCCTGGTCAGGAGGGTGGGGGCGCGCCCCCCTACTGGATGCGCCCCCTATTTCCTGGGCCCCCTGGTGGCCCTCTGGTGCCCATCTTCTGCTATATGAAGGCTTTTCCCTGGAAAAAATCAGAAGCAAGCTTACGGGACGAAACTCCGCCGCCATGAGGCGGAACCTTGGCGGAACCAATCTAGGGCTCCGGCAGAGCTGTTCTGCCGGGGAAACTTCAATCCAAGAGGGGGAAATCATCACCATCATCATCACCAACGATCCTCTCATCGGGAGGGGGTCAATCTTCATCAACATCTTCACCGGCACCATCTCCTCTCAGAACCCTAGTTCATCTCTTGTATCCAATCTTGTATCAAAACCACAAATTGGTACCTCTGGGTTGCTAGTAGTGTTGATTACTCCTTGTAGTTGATGCTAATTGGTTTACTTGGTGGAAGATCATATGTTTAGATCCTTAATGCATATTAATACTCCTCTGGTCATGAACATGAATATGCTTTGTGAGTTGTTACGTTTGTTCCCGAGGACATGGGTGAAGTCTTGCTATTAGTAGTCATGTGAATTTCGTATTCGTTCGATATTTTGATGATATGTATCTTGTCTCTCCTCTAGTGGTGTTATGTGAACGTCGACTACATGACACTTCACCATTATTTGGGCCTAGAGGAAGGCATTGGTAAGTAGTAAGTAGATGATGGGTTGCTAGAGTGACAGAAGCTTAAACCCTAGTTTATGTGTTGCTTTGTAAGGGGCTGATTTGGATCCACTAGTTTCATGCTATGGTTAGGTTTACCTTAATACTTATTTTGTAGTTGTGGATGCTTGCAATGGGGGTTAATCATAAGTGGGATGCTTGTCCAAGAAAGGGCAGTACCCAAGCACCGGTCCACCCACTTATCAAATTATCAAAGTACCGAACGTGAATCATATAAGCGTGATGAAAACTAGCTTGACGATAATTCCCATGTGTCCTCGGGAGCGGTTTTCCCATTATAAGAAATTTTCTAGGCTTGTCCTTTGCTACAAAAAGGATTGGGCCACCTTGCTGCACTTTATTTACTTTCATTGCTTGTTACCCGTTACAAATTATCTTATCACAAAACTATCTGTTACCTACAATTTCAGTGCTTGCAGAGAATACCTTACTGAAAACCGCTTGTCATTTCCTTCTGCTCCTCATTGGGTTCGACACTCTTACTTATCGAAAGGACTACGATAGATCCGCTATACATGTGGGTCATCAATACTCTTTTCTGGCGCCGTTGCTGTGGAGTGAGGCACCTTTGGTGAGTGGAACTTGGTAAGGAAACATTTATATAGTGTGCTGAAATTTTCTGTCACTTGTTACTATGGAAACTAATCCTTTGAGGTGCTTGTTCGGGGTATCTTCACCCCGACCAGTAGAGCAAAGAGTTGCTCCTCAACCTACTGAACCTACGGAAAATGTTTCTTTGAGATTCCTTTGGGTATGATAGAGAAACTGCTAGCTAATCCCTTTGCAGGAGATGGAACATTGCATCCTGATTTACACCTTATCTTTGTGGATGAAGTTTGTGGATTATTTAAGCTTGCAGGTATTCCTGATGATGTTGTTAAGAGGAAGGTCTTCCCTTTATCTTTGAAGGGAGACGCATTGACATGGTATAGGCTATGTGATGATACGGGATCTTGGAACTATAAATGATTGAAGCTGGAATTTCACCAGAAGTTCTATCCTATGCATCTTGTTCATCATGATCGTAATTACATATATAATTTTTGGCCTCACGAATGAGAAAGCGTCGCTCAAGCTTGGGGGAGGCTTAAGTCAATGTTATATTCATGCCCCAATCATGAGCTCTCAAGAGATATGATTATTCAAAAAAATTATGCTCGACTTTCTCTCAATGATCGCACCATGCTTGATACTTCCTGTGTTGGTTCTTATATGCTGAGACTACTAAATTCAAGTGGGATTTATTGGAAAGAATTAAATGAAACTCTGAAGATTGGGGTTCCGACGATGCTAAGGAGTCAGGTATAGTACCTAAGTTTGATTGTGTTAAATCTTTTATGGATATCGATTCTTTTCGTGGATTTAGCGCTAAATATGGACTTGATAGTAACTGCTTTTTGTGAATCTTTTGCTGCTCATGTTGATCTCCCTAATGAAAAGTGGTTTGAATATAATCCTCCCACTGAAGTAAAGGTAGTTAAACCTATTACAGTTGAAGAAAAGACTATCACTTATAATGATCCTATTGTTCCTACTACTTATGTTGAGAGACCACCTTTTCCTGTTAGGATAAAGGATCATGCTAAAGCTTCAACTGTTGTTCGTAAGAGTAATACTAGAACTTATACACCCCCTGAGCAAATTAATGTTGAACCTAGTATTGCTATGGTTAAATATCTCTTGGATGATAATTTAGATGGGCATGTTATTTATTTATGTGGTGAAACTGCTAATATTGCTAGACCAGATGCTAAGATACATAGACCTATTGTAGGCATGCCTGTTATTTCTGTTAAAACAGGAGATCATTGTTATCATGGCTTATGTGATATGGGTGCTAGTGCAAGTGCAATACCTATTTACTTATATAAAGAAATTATGCATGATATCGCACCCGCTGAGTTGGAAGGTATTGATGTTACTATTAAGCTTGCCAATAGATATACTATTTCACCACTTGGGATTGTTAGAGATGTTGAACTCTTGTGTGGGAAAGTTAAATATCCTGCTGATTTTCTTGTTCTTGGTTCCCCACAAGATGACTTTTGTCCCATTATATTTGGTAGACCCTTCTTGAATACTGTTAATCCTAGGATTGATTGTGAAAAGGATATTGTTACAATTGGCTGAGGGGATATGTCTCATGAGTTTAATTTTGCTAAGTTTCGTAGACAACCCCGTGATAAAGAATCACCTAGTAAGGATGAGATTATTGGTCTCGCTTCTATTGTCGTGCCTCCTACTGATCTGTTAGAACAATATTTGCTAGACCATGAAAATGATATGTTTATGAATGAAAGAAGGGAAATAGATGAAGTATTCCTTCAACAGGGTCCTATTCTGAAACACAACTTACCTGTTGAAATCTTAGGGGATCCTCCTCCACCCAAGGGTGATCTCGTGTTTGAGCTCAAACCATTACCTAATAATCTTAAATATGCTTATCTTGATGAAAAGAAGATATATCCTGTTATTATTAGTGCTAACCTTTCAGAGCAGGAAGAGGAAAGATTATTGAAAACTCTGTAGAAGCACCGTGCTGCTATTGGATATACTCTGGATGATCTTTAGGGCATTAGTCCCACTCTATGCCAACACAAAATAAGAGTGGAGAAAGATGCCAAACCAATCAGAGATCCTCAACGACGATTAAATCCTAAGATGAAAGAAGTGGTAAGAAAGGAGATACTAAAGCTCCTTGAGGCAGGTATAATTATCCCGTTGCTAATAGTGATTGGGTAAGTCATGTCCATTGTGTTCCTAAAAAGGGAGGTATTACTGTCGTTCCTAATGATAAAGATGAATTGATCCTGCAAAGAATTATTACAGGTTATAGGATGGTAACTGATTTCCGTAAATTAAATAAAGATACTAAGAAGGATCATTACCCTTTACCTTTTATTGATAAAATGCTAGAAAGACTATCCAAACATACACATTTCTTCTTTCTAAATGGGTATTCTGGTTTCTCTCAAATACTTGTGTCAGCTGAGGATCAATCAAAAACTACTTTTACTTGCCCTTTCGGTACCTTTGCTTATAGACGTATGCCTTTTGGTTTATGTAATGCACCTGCTACCTTTCAAAGATGAATGATGGCTATATTCTCTGACTTTTGTGAAAAGATTTGTGAGGTATTCATGGATGACTTCTCCGTTTATGGATCCTCTTTTGATGATTGCTTGACCAACCTTGATTGAGTTTTACAGAGATGTGAAGACACTAGTCTCGTTTTGAACTGAGAAAAGTGCCACTTTATGGTTAATGAAGGCATTGTCTAGGGGCATAATGTCGGTGTACAAAAGTAGGGGCTCTCCTTTTGACCCCTTCACTTGTGCGCGGGCAGTCGAAGCCATGTGCCATGACCACACATAGCAGGGCAAAGGAGGTTAGCCGGAGAGAAGCCGAAGGCTCGAGACAAACAAGGCAACATCAAGGACCAAGGCTGCAAAGGGCAGATGGGCGAAGCAGGTTTCCCCGGCAAGAACCTTGCCGGGGGGCAGCCTCCGCAGCCCCGGCAAGCCCCTTGTCGGGGCAGCTCGCCCACACCAGTGGAGCGATCCACCCTCGAGCCACGGTCTCCAACACCGACGACCTCGTTGGACCAGGGCTCGGGAGGCACCTCCATGGTGGCATGCAGATCTTTGTGAAGACATAGAATGCTCAAGATCAGATGGGGGTTGAGAGGCAACAATCCTCACCGAAGAAATCCACAAGACCCCCGGCAAGATCCTTGCCGGGGACGCCAGCGCGCCACGGCAAGACCCTTGCCGGGCCACCCGCAAGACCCTTGCCGGGCCACCCGACAAGTCCCTTGCCAGAGGCGACAACAGGGCCACTGCCACGCTCGCACCAACCAACTCCCCGCCGCCGTTCGCATGCAGCTGCCAGCCCAACCAGCTAGGCAGGCACCTGCGTGGCAACATGCAGCCTCCAGGCCAACTCAACACGCACCTGTATGGCAATATGCAGATCTTCATGGAGGCTCCACCACCGCGCCACCTCAGCTACTTGCCTATCTACATGGCACCGCATGCATCGCTGGCCAGGGCGCGTGTCGAAGCAATGAGGAGCAGCGACGGACGGGACGGGCCTCGCTCCCATCCCTGATAAAGTGAAGAGACACCTAAGCAATGCATTAAATGCATC
Organism: Triticum dicoccoides; assembly: GCF_002162155.2. Lineage (NCBI taxonomy): Eukaryota > Viridiplantae > Streptophyta > Magnoliopsida > Poales > Poaceae > Triticum > Triticum dicoccoides. The sequence continues at coordinate 135,278,197 of NC_041391.1, forward strand.
TTGTCCTACAATATGAGCGATAAGCTTGCAATATTGTAGGCCTTTCCACCTCCTGTGTGCCACTGTGGCAGCCCCTTTCGCCTATAAAATGAGGCCCATGGCATACAGGAAAAGGATTCAGCTCTTTTGAACCGCTCAGCACCCATAGCTAGTTCAAGAGCTCAAGAACACTCAGTACATCCACCAAGCAGGACTAGGGTTTTACGCGTCCTCGCGGCCCGAACCTGGGTAAACGATCCCCGTGTCAACTACTAATCTTGCTCTTCTCACAACCCCGCGCCCCGCAACCGGAGTAGGAATTCTTGTGATCCCATAGGTGTCATTTCCCACCGACATCTTTGGCGCGCTAGGTAGGGGGCGCAATTGTGAGAATCTGGCCTAGCAGTTGACCTAGCTGTTCTTCATCACCATGGCTCCTAAGAAGAAGACGACCATGGTGATCGGTTCGTCTGGGACCGGATTGCCAGTACCGATGCGGACCAGTAGCGGGCTAGTCGCGGAGAGAACCCGTGGGCCGGCTCGTGAACATCCACATCACCCTGGCGGTCCAGGCCTGGCGAGGGGCGTCGTTTGCCCGCCAGGCGACGAGCCACCAGTCGTGGGCTCCAAAGATGGAGTCGGGCCCCCCGCAGGCGGCACGGGGCCCTCCAGGGGCGCCGTCGTCCCGCCATACAGCGGCGCAGAGGCCTCCAAGACGCCAACACCGGCGCCCACGGCGCGCTCTTCTCAGGTTGTGCGTGACGAGCAGCGCCGCCCTGCTGGTGACCCTGGGCACCCTCCTGGGAAGAGTCCCATGTGCCCTTCACATGATGAGGAAGGCCAGCATGCGCGCCGAGGTGCTGACAGGGATGGCGAACGGCTGGGGGCCGTGACACGGCTCCTTCTAATGCGGTTAGAAGTCGAGGCACATCGCGGTGCACACAGATTTCGCCACCACCCATGCCAGCAGAAGCCCTAGCACGCGCGCAGTTGCTCCTCGATTTTCTTCCCACCGCGGAGAAGCTCGATGAATGGAGGGCAACCGTCCGGAGCCTCGTCGGCATCGCCAACAATGATGAGTTGCGGCCGGCAGGTGATGACCCACAAGTATAGGGGATCTATCGTAGTCCTTTCGATAAGTAAGAGTGTGGAACCCAAGGAGGAGCAGAAGGAAATGATAAGCAATTTTCAGCAAGGTTTTCTCTGCAAGCACTGAAATAGTAGGTGATAGATAGTTTTGTGATAAGATATATGGTAATGAGCAAAAAGTAAATAAAGTAAATAAAGTGCAGCAAGGTGGCCCAATCCTTTATGTAGCAAAGGATAAGCCTGGACAAATTCTAATAATGAAGAAGGAGCTCCCGAGGACACATTGGGAATTATCGTCAAGCTAGTTTTCATCACGTTCATAAGATTCGTGTTCGGTACTTTGATAATTTGATATGTGGGTGGACCGACACTTGGGTACTGCCCTAACATGGACAAGCATCCCACTTATGATTAACCCCTATTGCAACCATCTGCAACTACAAAAAGGAGTATTAAGGTAAACCTAACCACATCATTAAACATATGGGTCCATATCAACCCCTAACGAAGCAACGCATAAACTATGGTTTAAGCTTCTATCACTCTAGCAACCCATTATCTACTTATTACTTCCCTATGCCTTCCTCTAGGCCCAAATAATGGTGAAGTGTCATGTAGTCGACGTTCACATAACACCACTAGAGGAGAGACAACATACATCTCATCAAAATATCGAACGAATACCAAATTCACATGACTACTAATAGCAAGACTTCACCCATGTCCTCAGTAACAAACGTAACTACTCACAAAGCATATCCATGTTCATAATCAGAGGGGTAATAATATGCATAAAGGATCTGAACATATGATCTCCACCAAGTAAACCAAATAGCATCAACTACAAAGAGTAATCAAAACTACTAGCAACCCACATGTACCAATTTGTGGTTTTGATACAAGATTGGATACAAGAGATGAACTAGGGTTTTGAGATGATATGGTGCTGGTGAAGATGTTGATGGAGATTGACCCCCTCCCGATGAGAGGATCGTTGGTGATGACGTTGGTGATGATTTCCCCCTCCCGGAGGGAAGTGTCCCCGGCAGAACAGCTCCGCCAGAGCCCTAGATTGATTCCGCCAAGGTTCCACCTCGTGGCGGCGGAGTTCTGTCCCATAAGCTTCCCATGATTTTTTCCAGGTGAAAACCCTTCATATAGCAGCAGATGGACGTCGGAGGCCCACCAGGGAGCCCAGAAGATAGGGGGCACGCCCTACAGGGGGCGCGCCCCCCTGTCTCCTGGACAGGGTGTGGGCCCCTCGCCTATTTCTTTTGCCAAAAAATTCTTATTAAATCTGAAAAGTTGTTTCGTGGAGTCTCAGGTCTTTTGGAGTTGTGCAGAATAGGTTTCCAATGTTTGCTCCTTTTCTAGCCAGAACTCCAGCTGCCGGCATTCCCCCTCTTCATGGTAAACCTTGTAAAATAAGGGAGAATAGCCATAAGTATTGAGATATAATGTGTAATAACAGCCCATAATGCAATAAATATTAACATAAAAGCATGATGCAAAATGGAAGTATCTACTCCTCCAAGCTTAGACCTCGCTTGTCCTCAAGCGGAAGCCGAAATCGAAAAATATGTCCACATGTTTAGAGAGAGATGTGTCGATAAAAATAAAATACGGACATGAGGGCATCATGATCATTCTAATAACAGCAACATATATGAATTTTGTCATATGATTTCCAGTGTTCAAGTAATAAGCAATTCACAATGTCAAGTATGGTTCAAAAACTTCACTGGGAACTAACAAACTATAATCTCAGTCATTGAAGCAATTGTAATTTATCGTAACATCAAAAAGAGTCAATAATAGAGCTTTTCAGCAATCTCACATACTCAGCTGTCTCGTAGTCCCCTATAATTGTTAACACTCACGCAATACTTGTGGTTATAGAGTTTCAGCCGGACACTGAGAAAGATAGGGGCTTATTGTGTTGCCTCCCAACATATTCACCTTTAGGTGATGTCAACAATAATAGCCTATGCCAACTTACATCCAATTGGATATATGTATCATGATCTTTCAAGCACGAGGACCTTGCCAAAGGATAAAATGAAAAAGGGAAAGGTGAGGATCACCTTGACTCAAGCATAAAGTAGAACATAAAGTAAGAGATAGGGTCTTCACAGAGGGAAGTAGAGGTTGTCATGTGCGTTTAGGGTTGATGCATGAAATCTTAATGCAAAAGAACGTCACTTTATATTGCCCCTTGTATGTGGACCTTTATTATGCAATCCGTCGCTTTTATTGCTTCCACAACAAGTTCGTACAAAGCTTATTTTCTCTGCACTAATAAGTCATACATATTTAGATTGCACTTTTTATTGCTTGCACCGATGACAACTTACTTGAAGGATCTTACTCAATCCATAGGCAGGTATGGTGGACTCTCATGGAAAAACTGGGTTTAAGGGTATTTGGAAGCACAAGTAGTATCTCTACTTGGTGCAAGGAATTTGGCTAGCATGAGGGGGAAAGGCAAGCTCAACATGTTTGGAAGGTCAATGACAATATACTTTAACTGAGATGTCGGAAAACATAAACCATTACGTTGTCTTCCTTGTCCAACGTCAACTCTTTTAGCATGTCATACTTAATGAGTGCTTCACAATCATAAAAGATGTCCAAGATAATATATTTATATGTGAACCCCTCTTTCCTTATTACTTCCTATTAACTGCAACGATGACCAAGGCTACGTTCATCAACTCTCAACAATTTTTATGCCTCATACTTTCTATGTGTGAAGTTATCACTATCCATAAGATCAATATGAACTCTTTTGTTCTTTCTACTTTCTTAAGATCATAGCAATCATAGCAAAGCCCTTGACTCAACACTAATCTTTATTATAGATAGCACACGGACTCGATTACATAAAGAGATCACAATGAAAAACTCAAAACTACTTGATATCAAAACTTCGAACTAATAGACCAAGATACTACTAAAAGGATCAAACTAAATAAAGCGGTAAAGATAGGAGTGTGATGGTGATACGATACCGGGGCACCTCCCCCAAGCTTGGCAGTTGCCAAGGGGAGTGCCCATACCCATGTGATTATTTCTTCGGATGTGGTGAAGTAGGAGTTGTTGCACTTTTCTTCTTTAGCTTGCGTCTGAGGCTAAAATTTTCCTCCCTCAGATCCTCATTCTCGATCTCAAGTTTCATTATCTTTTTGCATAGTGTTGCCTTGCTGTCCTGCAAAAAACATGGTGCGATAGATTGGGCCTTAGGCAGGCTTGACTTCTTGAACTCCACATGCATATCACCAGGTTGAGGCAATGGATCGTCCTCTTCATCAGAGCTTGTCTCCTCCTTCCTCTTTGGATCATAATCTTCTTCTTCCTCTTTGGTCCACCCATAATGTTCCACATCCCCATATACTTTTGGGTTTGCAATATAATCAGCCATGTACCTCTCTCCCTCCGAATCTTGGGACGACATCTTGTTCCAAATCTGCAACTGGAGCAGCTCGAAACAAAAACAGTGGATATTTGCGTGGTACGGTGGTCAAAACCTTTGGGAGTATATACAATGAATTTTTACCGACCAAAATACGTAACATACAAGAAAACGGATTCTGGGAGGCACACGAGGTGCCCACAAGATAGGGGGCGCGCCATACAGGGGGGCGCCCTCCTCTCTCATGGGAGCCTCGTGCCCCTTTCGGACTACTTCTTTCTTCCTAAAATCCTTAAATAATCCAAAACTGATAAAAATTGCCATTAGAGTTGTTTTGGAGTCGGTTTACTTACCGTACCACGTACCTATGCCTTTTTGGGGTCTGGAACATTCAGGAAAGTGTCTCTTAGGTATTCCTCAGGGGTTATGGTTTCAAAAATATTAGTTTCAACATTGATAGGATTACCTGAAATATAATGTTTAATTCTTTGACCATTTACCACCCTCGGGTTTGTGTCTTCGAAGTTATTGATTTTTATAGCACCAGAACGATAGACCTCCTCGAGAACGTAGGGACCTTCCCATTTTGAGAGAAGTTTTCTTGCAAAAAGTCTCAAACGAGAGTTGAACAATAACGCATAATCTCCTGCGTTAAACTCATGCTTCTGTATCCTCTTATCATGCCAGCGTTTGACTTTTTCTTTGAAAAGCTTGGCATTCTCATATGCTTGGGTTCTCCATTCATCAAGGGAGCTAATATCAAATAACCTTTTCTCACCGGCAAGTTTGAAGTCATAATTGAGCTCTTTAATAGCCCAATATGCTTTATGTTCAAGTTCAAGAGGTAAATGACATGCTTTTCCATAAACCATCTTATATGGAGACATACCCATAGGATGTATGTATGCAGTTCTATAGGCCCATAATGCATCATCAAGTTTTTTGGACCAATTATTTCTAGATCTATTCACAGTCTTTTGCAAAATTAGTTTGAGCTCTCTATTGCTCAACTCTACTTGACCACTAGACTGCGGGTGATAAGGAGATGCGATTCTATGATTGACATCATACTTAGCAAGCATCTTACGGAAAGCACCATGAATAAAGTGTGAACCACCATCAGTCATAAGATATCTAGGGACTCCAAACCTCGGAAAAATAACTTCTTTAAGCATTTTAATAGAGGTGTTATGATCAGCACTACTAGTTGGAATAGCTTCTACCCACTTAGTAACGTAATCAACAGCAACTAAAATATGTGTATAACCATTGGAGGCAGGAAAAGGTCCCATATAATCAAAGCCCCAAACATCAAACGGTTCAATAACAAGAGAATAATTCATAGGCATTTCTTGACGTCTACTAGTGTTACCCATTCTTTGACATTCATCACAAGATACGACAAACTTACGAGCATCTTTGAAAAGAGTAGGCCAATAAAAACAAGATTGTAGTACCTTGTGTACCTTACGAGCATCTTACGACACTTGCGTAGGATTTGTTCATGTTCATGTTCAGGCACACAACGTCTAATAATACCATCTACTCCTTCTTTATAAAGGTGTGGATCATCCCAGAAGTAATGTCTTAAATCATAAAAGAACTTTTTCTTTTGCCGGTATGTGAAACAAGGAGGTATATATTTAGCAACAATGTAATTAGCATAATCATCATACCAAGGAGCAGTACGAGAGGCATTGAAAACCGCTAATTGTTCATCAGGAAAACTATCATTAATAGGTAGTGGGTCATCAAGAACATTCTCTAGCCTAGACAATTTGTCTGCAACGGGGTTCTCAGCTCCCTTTCTATCAATAATATGCAAGTAAAATTCTTGGAGCAAGAGAACCCATCTAATGAGTCTAGGCTTAGCATCTTTCTTTTCCATAAGATATTTAATAGCAGCATGATCAGTGTGAATAGTAACTTTGGAATCAACAATATAAGGTCTAAACTTATCACATGCAAACACAACTGCTAAGAATTCTTTTTCAGTAGTAGCATAATTTCTCTAGGCAGTATGGAGAGTCTTACTAGCATAATGGATAACATTCAATTTCTTATCGACTCTTTGCCCTAAAACAGCCCCTACAGCATAATCACTAGCATCGCACATAATTTCAAAAGGTAAATTCCAATCAGGTGGCTGAACAAACAGGTGCAGTGATCAAAGCCTTCTTAAGTGTTTCAAATGCTTCTACACAATCATCATCGAAGACAAAAGGAATATCTTTTTGCAATAAATTAGTCAGAGGCCTAGAGATTTTAAAAAAGTCCTTAATGAACCTCCTATAAAAACCGACATGACCTAGGAAACTTCTTATACCTTTTATGTCCTTGGGACATGGCATCTTTTCAATAGCATCAACCTTGGCTTTATCAACTTCAATACCTCTCTCGGAGATCTTGTGCCCCAAGACAATGCTTTCATTAACCATAAAGTGACACTTTTCCCAATTCAGGACGAGACTAGTGTCTTCGCATCTCTGCAAAACTCAATCAAGGTTGCTCAAACAATCATCAAAAGAGGATCCATAGACGGAGAAGTCATCCATGAATACCTCACAAATCTATTCACAAAAATCAGAAAATATAGCCATCATGCATCTTTGAAAGGTAGCAGGTGCATTACATAAACCAAAAGGCATACGTCTATAAGCAAAAGTACCAAAAGGGCAAGTAAAAGTAGTTTTAGATTGATCCCCCGCTGAAACAGGTATCTGAGAGAAACCAGAATAACAATCTAGAAAGCAAAAATGTGTGTGTTTGGATAGACTTTCTAGCATTTGATCAATAAAAGGTAAAGGGTAATGATCTTTCTTGGTGGCTTTATTTAACTTACAGAAATCAATTACCATCCGATAACCTGTAATAATTCTTTGTGGGATCAATTCATCTTTATCATTAGCAACAACGGTAATACCTCCCTTTTTTGGGACACAATGGACCGGGCTTACCCATTCACTATCAGCAACGGGATAAATAATACCTGCCTCAAGGAGTTTTAGTATCTCCTTTCTTACCACTTCCTTCATTTTGGGATTTAATCGTCTTTGAGGATCTCTAACTGGTTTAGCATCTTTCTCCACTGAAATTTTGTGTTGGCATAATGTGGGACTAATGCCCTTAAGATCATCCAGTGTATATCCAATAGCAGCTCTGTGCTTCTTCAGAGTTTTCAATAATCTTTCTTCTTCTTTCTCTGAAAGGTTAGCACTAATAATAACAGGATATATTTCTTTTTCATGAAGATAAGCATACTTAAGATTATCAGGTAATGGTTTGAGTTCAAACACGGGATCACCCTTGGGTGGAGGAGGATCCCCAAGAATTTCAACAAGAAGGTTATGTTGCAGCATAGGTTCTTGTTTAAGGAACACTTCGTCTATTTCTTCCCTTTCCTTCATAAACATATCATTTTCATGGTCTAGCAAATATTGTTCTAACGGATCAGTTGGAGGAACAGCAATGGAAGCAAGACCAATAATTTCATCCTTACTAGATGGTTCCTCTTCACGGTGTTGTCTATGAAATTTAGAAAAGTTGAATTCATGATCATATCACCTAGACCAATAGTAACTACATCCTTTTCGCAATCTATCCTAGCATTAATGGTGTTCAAGAAGGGTCTACCAAATATAATGGGACAAAAGCTATCTTGTGGGGAGCCAAGAACAAGAAAATCAGCAGGATATTTAGTTTTCCCACACAAGACTTCAACATCTCTAACCATTCCCATTGGTGAAATAGTATCTCTATTGGCAAGTTTAATTGTGACATCAATATCTTCTAACTCAGTAGGTGCAATATCGTGCTTGATTTTGTTGTATAAGTCAATAGGTATTGCACTAGCACTAGCACCCATATCACATAAGCCATGATAACAATGATCTCCTATTTTAATAGAAATAACAGGCATGCCTACCACAGGTCTATGTTTATCTTTAGCACAAGGTTTGGCAATTCTAGCAGTTTCATCACAGAAATAAATAATATGCCCATCAATATTATCAGACAAGAGATCTTTAACAATAGCAACATTAGTGTCGGTGTACTAGTGTAGGGATACCCTAGTATCCCGAACTTGTGCACGGGCAGTTGCAGCACCCCGCGGCAAGGCTTGCCGGGTAATCGTCAAGGTCCTCCGTGGTTCCTTTGAAGCCATTCAAGAACAAAGTATTCAAGCCAAGGAGACAAGGCCCCGGCAAGAGGAGCTTGCCGGGAAGGCCAACCAAGGCATCTCAAGGAACTTGCCGCGACGCGCCACGCGTCCCGGCAAGGCCCGGTGAGCGACAAGCTTCCAGACGCGACAAGACAACAACCGCGGCAAGGCGCTTGCCGCGGCAAGCTACCACTCTGTACCAGCGCTCGAGCACATCCACCAACATGTCGCCCTGGGGCCTTTCCAGGTACGTGTGGCAAGAGGCTGTGTAGTCAGCGGTGCGAGGTGGCAAGCAACGCTGACAAGATCGCCATCATGGCGAATGGTGGCGTCCCTGACGGTCCCCTCTTGCACTATTCGGGCGACGCAGACGGGCATTTAATGCCTTTGTCCCCTACCATCAGGGTTAGGTATGATACACTGTACAGGTAGTTGTACCAACTGCAACTTCTTTTCCATTTTTGCCCTTGTCTACGTTGCCACCTGTAGGTGACCCCTTTAGCATATAAAAGGAGGCCCATGCGCAACGTAGAGAAGGGTTCGAAGGGCAGAAAAACACTCACGCTCGGTCTCGTTAGCAGCTAGTGTGTACTGTAGCACTCAGTGCTCCCGAGCAAGAACTCAATACACTCAGACATGCAGCAGTAGGAGTGTTATCTCTCCGGAGAGCTCCGAAGCTGGGTAAACTGCTCGTGTGCTTCGCCTCGATCCGCTCTTCATGCGATCTCCGCCCCCCGCCGAACCGAAAGGGGCTCGGTCCGCCGGTCCCATAGGTGTTCGTGGATCAGCTTCCCCGACATCTTTGGCGCGCCAGGTAGGGGCTACTGACGTACCGCACTCAGCGCTCGCGGCAAAGGTGCCTGCGCCGACAAGTTCCCTAAAAGCGTAGGGCAAAAACATACAAAGGAAGGAATCAAGTAAAGGAAATAACGCAGCAATCTCTACCCAAAATAGAGTATATTACAAGATAGCTTGTCGCAGCTCTAACAGATTGTTCTCATGACATGACCAGCAGTGACAAGAAAAAGAGAAAACAGGCGGCCTAATCTACGCGATCGCCCTCAACCCTCTTGATCCCGCTCACCTTGTCCACAATGGGTGCGACAAGGGCCTTGAGCGCTTCCAGATCAGCATCCGGCGGCAAGGTCCTGAGGACGTTGGTGAGGTTGAGGCCTGGGTTGCGGAAGGCCACCTTCATCAGCACCTTTTGAAGAGCTCCCGCGCAGATCTAGCGCGACTCGTCGGCCAGCTGCTTCGGGATTTTCTCCCGGAATCGTTGGAGGGCCGTCGCCACGCCTTTGAAGAAAAAGCTGAGCTTGGCGCTGGGTTGGAGGTGCTCATCGGAGGAATACCCGAGATCCTCCATCCCCAGCTGCGCCAGCTCCCCGTCGATGGCTGCGGCAACATTCACGAGACCCTCAGTCCAGTGCTCCACAGTCTCCTTGAAAGTGTTCTGGGCGGCAGCAGCATTCGCCAGCAGCGCCTCGTCGGCCTTGATCTTCTCCTTCAAGGCCACATCCTGCTCCCTGGAGCCGTCCAGCATCTTGGTCAAAGTAACCAGCTTCAACTCAAGATCTGCGTTGGAGTCCTTGGCGGCGCTAAGCTCTTTGCTCCTCTCAGCGAGACGACCCTGCAGCTCGCCATGAGCGGCGGCATCCTTCTCGCACTCACGCTTGAGCGCGGCAAGCTCCTCGCCGCTCGCCTTGAGATCGGCCTCCAGCTGCGCCATCTTCGTCTCCAGCTCCTTCTTGGCGGCCTCGGCAGCTGCGGCGGCATCCTTGCTTCCTTGAGAGCCCCGCTAATTGCTTGCTCGCGCGCGGCAAGCTCTTCCTCGTGGCTGTCAAGGTTGACCTTGCGCTGCGCCAACTCGCCTTCTTGCACAAATAGCTTCTTGGCAGCAAGCCGCTATTGCTCTTCAACTTCAGCCTTCTCGAGGAGGAAGGCATTCCGCTGCTCGGCGACTTGCTCCCACTCCTCCGCCAGGGATCGGAGATCTCGCGCTTCTCGATGTCCACTCCCGCCTTCGCGACAAGCGCTTCTCGGGATTCCAGCTTGGCTTGTCGGGCGCGGTAAAGCGACAATAGCTTCCGCAGCAGCCGCTCCTCCTCAGGCTCATCGCTGCTGCTGCTTGGCGCGTCAACCAACGTCAGGCCAGCGGAGGCGAGCACCTCTCCATCCAAGACTTCTCCTTCGACCGGCGCCCTGGAGCTTGACGCCCAGGGGAGCTTGATGAAGATGCCGTCACCAGCCTTCAAATAGGCGCCGGGCTGGGGCTCTTCGGAGCCTGGCGCTACAGCAGCGGCGGAGGGATCGGCGGTCGGCGTAGCGCTTGACGCTCCTGCGGCCTCGGGGTCGTCAGTACGATCGTCGGATCCCTCGCCAGCTTCTGCGGCGGCAGCTTTGGCGGCCTCCTCACCGGCGGGATCATCAGCGCCGGCTTCTCCTTCGGTGGCAGCGGCGTCGTCGTTGTTGCCATGCGCGTTCTCCTCGCCGGCGACCTCGGTTTCCATCGGCTCCGTGGAGGATGGATCTGACGACCGAAGAAGGGAGAAAAGTCAAGCAAATATTCAAAAAGAAAATCAGAAGAAGAAGAACCCAAGGGAAGTTTTCAAGCAAGAGGATTACCTGTACTAGGATCTACAGTCATGGTCTCAACTACCGGAGGGTCGCCGGTGCTGTCCCTTGTCGGAGAACTGTCCCTTGCCGGAGAATTCTCCCTTGCCGGATAACGCTCCCTTGCAGGGGAATCCTCCCTTGGCGGCGTAATTGAAGCAGATGGCATTTCGGGAGCGGCTTCCGGGCACTCCTTGTGAGGCTGCTCTGCTCCTACGCAAACCAACAGTCGGATATCAGCAAAGAAAGAGCACCCTTGTGCACCTGGCAGCAAGAAGTAAACCATATACTTACGCTGGGGACTGCGCTGGGGGCTGCTTTGGGGAAAGTTGCCGGGTCCGGCAAGGTGGACTTGGACACGCCCCCTGCTGTCGCGGTGGGTTCGTCCTCGATGACAATCACCGGGACCTTGGCTCTCTTCGCCGCTCTCTGGGCCAGAGTCCTGAAAAGGAAAGGGTTCGGAGTAAAGCAAATCAGATACAAGACAAAACAGCAAGAATTGAAGAACTACAAGTACAACAAAGAATCTTACTCTTCTTCTTCCTCGTCAGAGCTGAGCGCAGAGTGATCGAAGTCCGGCTCGCCTCCAGTACGACGAGGCGGAGGAGTAGGTTCCCTTGACTGCTTGGTAGGAGCAGTAGCGGTGGACCGGGAAGACCCCGCTCCAGTTGCCGCAGCGGCGTGAGGCGCTCCCACGGCAACAGTGCTTGTCGCGGTAGAGCGTGTCGCACGGCACGGCGGCTGTTGACTCGTCTGCCGCCCTACTACGTCCTCGGCCTTGCGGAGACGCCTTCTTGGCAGAGCTGGGGGCTCTGCTTGCAGCGAACTGGCTGAAGGTGGGGAGGAGGAGGAGCCGATCTTCAACGAGTCGCTCGCGCCCTCGGCGGGCTCGCTCGACTCATCTTCAGACTCGACAAGCTCTCCCTCGCCGGCAAACTCTTTTCGCTCGGCAAGGCTTGCCGCCTCTGCTGCCTCTGCCTCCTCCACGGTGAATCCAAACTCGCCCGCGGCAGCTGCTGCCGCCGCCTCTTCCAGCCTGGTGGCGATGCGCTGCATCTCCGCATCGGTGGTGTCGCGGGTGAGGCTCTTCTGTTCATCAGGGCGGACCGGCACTTCTACCAAGCCGTCAAAGAACTCCTGCACGACGTCGTCTGCAGGCTCTTGCCAAGTTGGGACAATGCCATGCGAATCGCACAGCGGCATCGTTGCACGGATGCGGTCGAGCGAGGAGTTGTTCCACAGCGGAACAACACCCCTCGGCAACATGAATGGATGTTGAGGATCGCGCTTGAACAGTTCCAAGAGCATCGCGTCCAGTTCCAGGATAGTGAAGTTGAAGTTGAGGCCCGGGCGCAGCCTCATGATATCCGCCGAGTTCTGGAACTCCCAGGCGGGTCTCCTCCTCTCCTGTAGGGGGGCGATGCGGCAGCGAAGAAAATCTGCGCCAACGGCGCCTACGGTGAGCCCAGCAAGCCTAAGGCGTAGGATCCGGGTGACGGCAATCTTCAGCCTATCGTCTTCCAGGGCCACGTTGCTCCAATCATTGTCGCGCGCTATTGGGGCTTGCCGCTGGGCGATAAATGGCGGCGGGTTCTCCTCGACAATCCAGCACCACTCTGCTCTCCATTCCTCCCACTTGCTGCGGAGCTCTCCCTCCAGATAAGCTTCTTTCTTGCCGGCTCTCGAGATCCAGGCGATTCTGCCGGATAAAGGTTCCCCTCTCTCAACTCAAGGCATAAAGAAGTGGCGAAAAAGGGCTACGTTTGGATGGACTCCGACAAAGTTTTCGCATAGATGTGCGAAAACTGCCATGGTCAGAACAACATTGGGGGTGAAGTCAAGGAGGCGGAACCCGTAGGTGTTCATGATATCGCAGAAAAATTCAGAGAAAGGCGGGCAGAGCCCGCAATAGAAGAACAGCGCGAAGAAAGGGTACCCATTCGGAGCCAGTTCCGAAGCGGCAGCTGGGAGTACCTTCGTACGCGGATGCGCTCGCATCTCCATCGACCAGAAGAGGTAGTAGTACTCCCTCAGCTCCTTCGCGGCGAGCTGGGGGGGGGGAGATTGCCCGCTCCTTTCGCAGCGCCGCGAGCCGCTTCGCCTCGGCAGACTTCACGACCTTCCCCTTGTCGGATTTCGGAGCCATGGCGGAGGTGGTGGGGGAGATCGACGGCGATGGTGATGCTGGTGGCGACGAGGGGCGGAGCGCTGCTCTCTTTCAGCTTTGGGAAGAAGGGGGGAGCGGCGGAGATTTCTGAGATTGGAGTAGCAACCGGCGAGATGGGCGAACTGCTCCTGTTTCCTCTGCTTATAAAGAGGGAGAGGGCGGACGTTCCGTCCTTCCGAATAAAGAAACCACCCACGATCTCTCCCACGACGCCGCATTCAACGTGTGCCGTTTGGGGAGGGCGCGGTGGATACTGAGTAAGATACGGCGTAACCCAGGCCACGCGTGCCCGTGCCCTGTTTTGGGCCTGGCCCAACAGCGCTCGGCACCGTGTGTGGCCCAGGCCCAGGGGCTCCTGTCGGTGTACTAGAGTAGGGATACCCTAGTATCCCGAACTTGTGCACGGGCAGTTGCAGTACCCCGCGGCAAGGCTTGCCGGGTAATCGTCAAGGTCCTCCGTGGTTCCTTTGGAGCCATTCAAGAACAAAGTATTCAAGCCAAGGAGACACGGCCCCGGTAAGAGGAGCTTGCCGGGAAGGCCAACCAAGGCATCTCAAGGAACTTGCCGCGACGCGCCACGCGTCCCGGCAAGGCCCGGTGAGGGACAAGCTTCCAGACGCGACAAGACAACAACCGCGGCAAGGCGCTTGCCGCGGCAAGCTACCACTCTATACCAGCGCTCCAGCACATCCACCAATGTGTCGCCCTGGGGCCTTTCCAGGCGCGCATGGCAAGAGGCTGTCCAGTCAGCGGTGCGAGGTGGCAAGCGACACTGACAAGATCGCCATCGTGGCGAACGGTGGCGTCCCTGACGGTCCCCTCTTGCACTATTCGGGCGACGCAGACGGGCATTTAATGCCTTTGTCCCCTGCCGTCAGGGTTAGGTATGATACACTGTATAGGTAGTTGTACCAACCGCAACTTCTTTTCCATTTTTGCCCTTGTCTATGTTGCCACCTGTTGGTGACCCCTTCAGCATATAAAAGGAGGCCCATGCGCAACGTAGAGAAGGGTTCGAAGGGCAGAAAAACACTCACGCTCGGTCTCGTTAGCAGCTAGTGTGTACTGTAGCACTCAGCGCTCCCGAGCAAGAACTCAATACACTCAGACATGTAGCAGTAGGAGTGTTATCTCTCCGGAGAGCTCCGAAGCTGGGTAAACTGCTCGTGTGCTTCGCCTCGATCCGCTCTTCGTGCGATCTCCGCCCCCCGCCGAACCGAAAGGGGATCGGTCCGCCGGTCCCATAGGTGTTCGTGGATCAGCTTCCCCAATAATTAGGTTCATCTTTGATTTGCTCAGGAGGTGTGTAAGTTCTAACATTGCTCTTACGAACAACAGTCGAAGCTTTAGCATGATCTTTTATCCTAACACGAAAAGGAAGTTTTTCGACATAAGCAGTAGGAATAATAGGATCACTATATGTAATAGTCTTCTCTTCGGCTGTAATAGGTGTAACTACTTTAGCTTCAACGGGAGGATTATATTTAAACCACTTCTCTTTAGGGAGATCAACGTGACTAGCAAAAGATTCACAAAAAGTAGCTACTATCTCAGAGTCAAGTCCATACTTAGAGCTAAATCCACGGAAAGCATTGGTATCCATAAAAGATTTAACACAATCAAACTTAGGTGTCATACCTGACTCCTTACCATCATCGGAACCCCAATCTTCAGAGTTGCGTTTAATTCTTTCCAATAAGTCCCATTTGAAATCAATAGTCTTCAGCATATAAGAACCAGCACAGGAAGTATCAAGCAGGTTGCGATTATCAAGAGAAAGTCGAGCATAAAAATTCTGAATAATCATTTCCTGAGAGAGCTCATGATTGGGGCATGAATACAACATTGACTTAAGCCTCCCCCAATCTTGAGCGATGCTTTCTACTTCGCGAGGCCAGAAATTATATATGTAATTACGATCACGATGAACAAGATGCACAGGATAGAACTTCTGGTGAAATTCCAACTTCAATCGCTTATAATTCCAATATCTCGTATCATCACATAGCCTATACCATGTTATTGCATCTCCCTTCAAAGATAAAGGGAAGACCATCCTTTTGAAAACATCATCAGAAATACCTGCAAGCTTAAATAATCCACAAACTTCATCCAAAGATTAGGTGTAAGTTGGGATGCAATTTTCCATTTCCTGCGAAAGGATTAGCTAGCAGTTTCTCTATCATACCTAAAGGAATCTCAAAGTGAATATTTTCATAAGGTTCAGTAGGTTGAGGAGCATCTCTTTGCTCTTCTGGTTGGGGTGAAGATACCCCAAACAAGCCCCTCAAAGGATTAGTTTCCATAGTAACAAGTAACAAAAAAATTCAGCACACTATATGAATGTTTCCTTACCAAGTTCCACTCACCAAGAGCGCTACGCTCCCCGGCAACGGCGCCAGAAAAGAGTCTTGATGACCCACAAGTATAGGGGATCTACCATAGTCCTTTCGATAAGTAAGAGTGTCGAACCCAACGAGGAGCAGAAGGAAATGATAAGCGGTTTTTAGTAAGGTTTTCTCTACAAGCACAGAAATAGTAGGTGATAGATAGTTTTGTGATAAGATAAATAGTAACGAGCAAAAAGTAAATAAAGTAAATAAAGTGCAGCAAGGTGGCCCAATCCTTTATGTAGCAAAGGATAATCCTAGACAAATTCTAATAATGAAGAAGGAGCTCCCAAGGACACATTGGGAATTATCGTCAAGCAAGTTTTCATCACGTTCATAAGATTCAAGTTTGGTACTTTGATAATTTGATATGTGGGTGGACCGACACTTGGGTACTGCCCTAAGATGGACAAGCATCCCACTTATGATTAACCCCTATTGCAAGCATCCGCAACTACAAAAAGGAGTATTAAGGTAAACCTAACCACAACATTAAACATATGGGTCCATATCAACCCCTAACGAAGCAATGCATAAACTAGGGTTTAAGCTTCTGTCACTCTAGCAACCCATCATCTACTTATTACTTCCCTATGCCTTCCTCTAGGCCCAAATAATGGTGAAGTGTCATGTAGTCGACGTTCAAATAACACCACTAGAGGAGAGACAACATAAATCTCATCAAAATATCGAACGAATACCAAATTCACATGACTACTAATAGCAAGACTTCACCCATTTCCTCAGGAACAAATGTAACTACTCACAAAGCATATTCATGTTCATAATCAGAGGGGTAATAATATGCATAAAGGATATGAACATATGATCTTCCACCAAGTAAACCAAATAGCATCAACTACAAAGAGTAATCAACACTACTAGCAACCCACAGGTACCAATTTGTGGTTTTGATACAAGATTGGATACACGAGATGAACTAGGATTTTGAGATGAGATGGTGCTGGTGAAAATGTTGATGGAGATTGACCCCTCCCGATGAGAGGATCGTTGGTGATGACGTTGGTGATGATTTCGCCGTCCCGGAGGGAAGTGTCCTCAGCAGAACAGCTCCGCCAAAGCCCTAGATTGATTCCGCCAAGGTTCCACCTCGTGGCGGCGCAGTTTCGTCCCGTAAGCTTGCCTATGATTTTTTCCAGGTGAAAACCCTTCATATAGCAGAAGATGCACGTCGGAAGCCCACCAGGGAGCCCAGGAGACAGGGGGCGCGCCCTACAAGGGGGGGGCTGTCTCCTGGCCTAGTTCTTTTGCCCAAAAATTCTTATTAAATCTGAAAAGTTGTTTCGTGGAGTCTCAGGTCTTTTGGAGTTGTACAGAATAGGTTTCCAACGTTTGCTCCTTTTCCAGCCAGAATTCCAGCTGCTGGCATTCCCCCTCTTCATGGTAAACCTTGTAAAATAAGGGAGAATAGCCATAAGTATTGAGATATAATGTGTAATAACAGCCCATAATGCAATAAATATTGACATAAAAGCATGATGCAAAATGGACGTATCAGCAGGACCCGTAGGCCGTCGCTCCGTCGGGCCACCGCACGCCAGCGGAGGCTGGGCCGGAGGTGATGCGACGATGGTGCACTCCCCTCCTCCATCCTGACTGCCGCGGGTGTCGGTCCATCGCGACGACGCTCATGATGATATCTGCATAGCATCGTTCGACCTGCGGACCCACCGCGACCAACGCCAAGTTCTTTGGGAGCGAGTTCATGAAGATGCTCGAACCACCATCAAGCGCCGGTGTGACGCGCGCCACAAGTCGGACAGGCGGGTAGGGCCCGCTATGGACCACCCGGCACCAGGAGGCTATGGTGGCCTACCTTACGAGGTAGGTTGTCCGGCCTTCACCCGTGAGTTGTGGCAGTTCCAGTGGCCCTCCCACCGCATGTTCAAGCCCGACATTGGTGAAAAGTAAAATGGAAAGACTCACCCGTCGGAGTTCCTTAGCATCTACACCATCGCGATGCAAGCTGCTGGGGCCCGCGACGACAAGGTGCTTGCTAATTACTTTAAGTTGGCACTCAAGCACAATGTTATATCATGGTTGATGCACTTGTCGGTAGACTCCATTTCTTCTTGTGCAGATCTGTGTCATGAATTTGTTGGTGCCTTTACCGGAGGCCACTAAGGTCACGGCCAGGCGAGCGATCTGCATATCATACAAAGGTTCAGCCGAGTGCAGTACAACATCCCCGACGTTCATCCTGCCGCTGTGATCAGTGCATTTCATCAGAATGTGCGCAATCGTAAGATGCGTGAAGAGCTGGCAATGAACAAAGTCAGGGATGTGGCCGAACTTTATGTTTTGGCCGACCGATGCACTCACGCTGAAGAGGGAAGGAAGTACCCGGAAGAAGATCGGCGAGACGCCTCGCACCTACTCTGGCAAGCGCGCCTCTTCGGGGTGTTGCGCTCCCGTTGAGGACGTGCCAGAGAGCTCCGCCGGCAGGAGCAAGAAGTCCAGAGCTGCACCACCAGAGACCAAGAAGGTGCCCGTCAAGGAGGACGGCACGGGGGGAGCTTTTACCATAAGCTCCACCCTCGACAGAAAATAGGAAAGCGAGCTCATCACTTTCCTGTGGGCAAATGTTGATGTGTTTGCATGGCAGGCCTCTGACATCCCTGGTGTTCCCTGGGAAGTGATTGAGCACTATCTTTCTGTCTGTCCTCATGCGCGGCCCGTTAAGCAGAAGGTCAGGAAGCAAGCTCTGGAAAGGCGGGAGTTCATCACGGAGGAGATTAAAAAACTAGAGGCGGCATGCTTGGTAAGAGGAGTACTCCATCTGACATGGTTGCCCAATCCGGTAGTGGTGCGCAAGGCAAACGGGAAGTGGAGACTGTGTATTGATTACACAGACATCAATAAGGCTTGTCCAAAGGATCCCTTCCCATTACCGCGCATTGACCAGATTGTTGACTCCACGGCTGGGTGTGACCTGTTATCATTCCTCGACGCCTACTCGGGAGACCACCAGATCTTCATGATGAAAGAGGATGAGGAGAAGACAGCATTCATCACCCCATGTGGTATGTATTGATTTTTACGGATGCCTTTCGGGTTGAAGAGTGCTGGCTCAATCTTTGCAAGAGCGGTCCAAATTAGCTTTGAGCCCCAGCTACATAGAAATATGGAAGCTTATATGGATGACATAGTGGTCAAAACCAAGGACAATGCAACACTTGTGCAAGATATGGAGGAAACATTTGCAAACCTGTGCAAGATGAACCTCAAATTGAACCCTGAGAAGTGTGTCTTCGGTGTTCCGTCTGGCAAGCTTCTCGGATTCTTTGTGTCCCAGCGCGGGATCGAGGCAAACCCAGATAAGATCAAGGCCATAGAGCAGATTGAGGCACCGAAATGGATCAAGGACGTGCGTCGGCTCACTGGCTGCGTTGCCGCCATGACCAATTCATCTCCAAGTCCGCGGAGCGTGCCCTTCTTTTTTTCAAGATCTTGAAGAAAACGGGGCCAGTGGAGTGGACCCCAGAGGCTGAGGCAGCACTGCAAGATTTGAAGAAGTACCTCTCCTCTACCCCGGTGCTGGTTGCGCCCAAACCACAGGAACTGTTGCTGCTGTATCTAGCGGCAACAAATCAGGTGGTTAGTGTTGCACTAGTGGCGCAGAGAGAGGTCGACGAAGAGGCGGCGGCAGCGGCAGAGTTAACAGACGGCGGGCTGGAACCCTCCCCGGCAGGGGTATGTCCCGGCAAGACTGAGTCCCCGGCGGGGGATGGCGCCAGTGCAACAGGGTCCACACAACCGGGTGAAGTGGCACGAAAGTAGAAAATGGTGCAGCACCATATTTACTTCGTCAGCTCCCTCTTGCATGGAGCTAGGTCGAGGTACTCAGGTGTGCAAAAGCTTCTCTTCGGCCTCCTTATGGCCTCGAGGAAGCTGTGCCATTACTTCCAAGCGCACGAAATCACGGTGGTCACCCGCCTCCCATTGCAGCAGATACTGCATAACCCAGATGCAACGGGGAGGATCGTGGAATGGGCCCTAGAGTTGTCAGTTTCCGTTTGAAGTTCGAAAGTACCTCGACGATTTAGAGTAGAGTCTTGGCAGAGTTTGTTGCAGAATGGACCTCGACGCTCGATGAAGAGGTGCAGGAGACCACTCTCCCCGGCAAGCAAACGAGCCGCAACTGGATCATGTACTTTGATGGTGCCTTCTCACTGCAAGGCGCCGGCGCTGGTGTGCTGCCTGTCGCACCCATCGGAGAGCACCTCAAGTATGTCATCCAGACGCACTTCCCCCGGGAGATGTCAACCAACAACACTGCCGAGTACGAGGGTTTTCTTGCCGGTCTCAGGATCGCAGCGGACCTTGGAGTCAAAAAGCTCATCGTCAGGGGCGACTCACAGCTCGTCGTCAGGCAGATCAACAAAGATTATCAAAGCCCGTTGATGGAAGCTTAAGTTGATGAGGTGAGCTAACTGGAGGAGCACTTTGACGGTATACAAGCGGAGCATGTCCCTCGAACGGAGAACGACATCACCGACTACCTGTCAAAGCGCGCTGCCCTCAAGCTACCTGTGGAACCAGGTACTTTTGTGCTTTAGTTAACTCAACCATCTATCGAGCCGTCAACCGGACAGGGCAAGCGAAGGAAGCTAGGCTCTGGCAAGTACTTCCCCACCGAGCTCCCCGGAGCCGCCGGCGAAGATGTTGCAGTGGATGCCGATCCTGCCGCGGGGCAACCAACTCCGGCTGGACCTCAGGTCATGGCTATAGAGATGGCCTCTCCTGTGGCAGAAGAGATGCCTTTGGTCCTTGTCGTCAAGCCATAGGCTCCGGCATGGGCGCAGCACACTGTCCGATTCCTCCAAAAAGAGAGCTTCCTGAGGAGCAGGAAGAAGAAGAAAGAGTAGCCCGCCGGTCTGCTCTATACCAATTCGTTGATAACGCATTGTACAGAAAAAGACCGAATGGGGTGAAATTGAAGTGCATCCCCCGGGAGGAATGACTAAAGCTGTTGGCAGAGATACATGGAGGCATATGTGGCTCCCACATAGGGTCGATGGCCCTTGCCGGCAAGGCTTTCGGGCAAGGTTTCTTCTGGCCCACCGCCCTCTAGGATGCAACGGCACTAGTAACCAAGTGTGAAGCGTGCCAGTTCCATTCGAAGAAGCTTCATCAACCAGCTCAAGCCCTTCAAACTATCCCTCTCTCCTGGCCCTTCTCAGACTGGGGGCTCAACATATTGGGCCCCTTCCCCCGTGTTGTCGGGGGCTTTGAGTACTTGTATGTCGCAATCGACAAGTTCACAAAGTGGTCGGAGGTTGAAGCAGTGAGGAAGGTGACGGTGCAGTCGGCCATCAAGTTCTTCAAGGGACTAGTGTGCCATTTTGGGGTACCCAACAGGATCATCACCGACAACGGCACACAGTTCACAAGCCATGCCTTCATGCAATATATTGAGGATCTCGGCAGCAAGGTCTGTTTTGCCTCTGTTGCACATCCACAGAGCAACGGCTAAGCGGAGAGAGCAAATGCTAAAGTCCTGTGAGGCTTAAGAACAAAGACTTTTGACAGGCTACGCAAGAGTGGAAGACGCTGGATTGATGAGCTGCCGGAGGTTCTTTAGTCGATCAGAACGACACCAAATCGAGCCACCGGCCAGACGCCCTTTGCCCTAGTCTACAGGGCAGAAGCAGTTCTCCCCACGGAACTCATATACGGGTCACCTCGAGTGCTCTCTTATGATGAGCTTGAGCAAGAGCAATTGCGGCAAGATGACGCAATGCTCCTTGAGGAAGATCGTCTCTGGGCGGCTGTGAGAGCAGCACGCTACCAGCAAGCCTTGCGCCGCTACCATAGCCGCAAGGTTCATGCCCAGAGCTTTAAGGAAGGCGACCTTGTTCTTCGGCACGTTCAGTCAGCCAAGAATTCCAACAAGTTGACGCCGAAGTGGGAAGACCTTATCTGGTAACACGAGTCACCAGGCCCGGCGCGGTCCGGCTGGAGATCGAAGATGCCATTCCAGTGAGAAACTCCTGGAACATCGAGCATCTCCGCAAGTTTTACCCATAAGGCACGGCTGCCGGGCCTCCCGGCAAGCCACCCTTTTGTACAAGCCTTGCCGGCAAGGCATGTAACACTTTGTACAAAGCCAGGCGCAGACCCTGAGCATAAATAAACGAGGCGCTGGCGCCCTAAGTTATAGCATGCATGCTAGGTTGAGTCTCTTCCTTGGTTAGGGTTGATAGTGCTTGGCGGTGGCTAACCCCTAGCTTAGAGGTTGAGTGCGCGTCTCTCTGTTCTTCTCTGTCTCCTTTCATTCGCAGGGCACATAAGTATTCTTGCCGAGCTATTTTGGAAGAAAGGGGACGAACCGGCGTCCGGGCCCCGACAAGCCAAAGTTGTCGGGGGCTGCAAGAACAAGGATCCATCCATGGCAAGCCAAGGTTGCCGGGGGCTGCAAATCCAGATAAGATCTCTATCCTCTATCATGCATTTCGTTATGGACTGGGGTATGTGAAACCTCGTTTTATCCCTAGGCTACCTTGCTCCCCTCTTTTCGTACCCTAGGACTATCTCCTGGTGCCGAATTTGGTTGTAGTCGCGGCAGCAAGGAAATGAAACGAGGAGCCTAAGCCCACCACATCCCTGCCTCCACCAAGGGCGTAAGAAAGGTCGAGCGAAGTGGGGGGATGGCAAGGCCTGTTGCCGGGCGAAAAAACGTTTATCTTGAAAAATAACGAGGATTCACTCCTTGTCATGGGTTCCACCCGCAAACGAAAGACCCGGCAAATGTCCTTTTTCCATTAAAAACATCCCGTACAGGTAGAGTTCATACAAAATGAAAAACATGAGCAAGGGGATTACAAGTTCTAAAGTTAACAAAGGCCCGAAGGCTTACAAGACAAAAAAAGACAAGATGCCCGTAATCCTTTTCTTGTCCCTCTCCTCAGGAAATGAAACAAGAAGGCAGAAGGGTAAAAGGGGCGCCTTGGCGAGCTACGGGTGGCAGAAGACACCAAGAGAACATCTCGGTGGCTGTCCAACGGCTGGATGGTGATGGCGACGCTGGAGAAAGAGCTCGAAGACGAGGCAGCAGGACGTCAATACGCGACGAAGGCGTCGGTGCCCGCGTACTCTGACTTCACGGCCTTGCCGCCCGCCCTCTTCCTCTTCTGCAGCCTCCGAACTCCAGCCACCCAAGGAGACGACCTCGAGAAGTTCAAGGAGTCGGCAACACAGATGATGGGGTCGCCGGTGCCGCCCAGAGCGGCGCCCGACGTCTAGTCGGACCCATCATCCTGCCGCCCGCTACCCTCGTCGTCGCTACCGTTGTCTTCCTCGCGCTCTCGCTCAAGGAGGAATCTTCATCATCGGAAGAGCTCTCCATGCAGCACCTTGCGCGAGTCCCGAAGAGCCCGAAGATCTTGACGAAGAGGAGGCCACTCTCCATTAGTTTGAAATGGAGAGTGAGTCCCTCCATCAAGCTGTGGATGCGAGCAAAAGTTTTCCACCCTCGACGGAGATACATGACGTGAGGGGCGGGGAACTCCACGTCGGCCCATGTGCCGCTGTTCCCACAACCCCTCATATGCAGCCGCAATTCCTGCGGTGGATCCAGCTCCATCTCCCATGCAAATGGAGTCAGGAGATGAAGACAACGGCGCGGCGGATGGTGCAGCTTGACGAAGAACTATCAAGGGTTGTCCCCGACGTGGCCCTCCACCGGAGGAGGGGCCGCTGGCGGGGGTGAGGCTGATCTGCCGCCCCGTCCTCCTCTCCCTCGAGCGCCATGACGGCCTCGACCTCGCCCCCTCCCCCTCCCTCTAGCAGCCGGCTCCGCTGCTACGAGCTCTTGGGGAGGGGCGATGCGTTGCCTAGCCGAGACCCTCGTCGCCACCGATGAAGCGTCACCACGCCCCCTCGCCATGACAGAGACACTACTAGGGAAAACCCTAGCAGTAGCGCTGGTTTTGTGCTCACTAGTAGCGCGGGTAGGCGCGCTACTAATAAGGTGCTACATCTATTGCTTAGTAGTAACGCGTGCCCGCACGCGCTACTGCTAGTACAAATAGCTGTAGTGTTTGTTCAGTACCACGCTACTGCTAACGTAACTACTTGCAGCATGTTTTCTGTCCATCGCTACTAGTATTATTTTTTTATTTTTTTATTTTTAGTGTATTTATGCTCCATCGTACAAATATTGGTACAATACCAGTTATGAGGTCTACATCA
Organism: Triticum dicoccoides; assembly: GCF_002162155.2. Lineage (NCBI taxonomy): Eukaryota > Viridiplantae > Streptophyta > Magnoliopsida > Poales > Poaceae > Triticum > Triticum dicoccoides. The sequence continues at coordinate 135,302,223 of NC_041391.1, forward strand.
TTATGTCCATAATAGTGTGTCAAATGAAGGTGGATTAGGTTCAAGTGGAGGCAATATGTGGTGCATGTCAAAAGTATACTACTATTCCAAACTTGATCTAGTTTGGACTAGTAGTACTTTCGATGTGCACCACATGTTGCCTCCACTTGAATCTAATCCGCTAGCACAAGCTATTTAATCATCATCATAGTCATTACCACCAACAGTATTTATTTAATCACCGCTAACACTAGCTAATAATAATCATCATAGTCATTACCACCAACACTAGCTATTTTATCATCATAGTAATAGTGTAGCACATCATCATCCTCAAACTCATTTCTAGCTAGCTAATCACTCTTGCTGCTCTCTCTTAGGTAAAATAACATAAAACATGTATAGCTCTCCTCCTTGATCAAGCTGGAGCATGCAGATGAACCTGTCTCCTAATTGTGGGTAGCGCATCTATTTGCTGCCCCCCTAGTACTTCTCTGCGCTCCCCCATCACATATTTGGTCCAGTCTTGCACTATTAAGCATCCGTCGCTAATCTTAAATGCACTAAAGTAATCTGTAGGATATCTTGGCCGTAAGCTGATAATACTCATGGTACCTTTAGTCTCGATCCCATAAGGCACAACATTCATCGGGAGTCCCTGTTGAAGAACATCGTATGGTAACATACTTAGCAATGAAGTTTAGCTTCAAAAGTAATGTATGGAAAAGATGCACTGAGGACAAATAGTAAAAATCTTACCATCCTTCCTAAATAGATGTGACTGTAGTTCATTACGAACACTATTGGTTGCACATTTTCAGTACTAACATTTCTAAATGCAGGAAGAAAATTTGCCTTGACAGTATCAAGATCCTCAAGCCATGAAACATAATGACTGAGCTCCTCACAGTTGAGTTCAGCCCCAGGACAGTATACGGTCCTGTCTACCAAGCGCTGGACATGTTTGCTTGCACCGAAATAAGCTGACAATACAAATTAGTTGTCAACAATTTTTGAATAAACAATATCAAAGACATAAATATGGTTGAGAAACTTACATAATGGTATAACTGGAGGCGTCTGCACATCGACCCAGATGTCGGTATTACCTTCAATATCATCTTCCGGACGAATATCAAAGGTGATAACCATATCAGGCTCAAATGCATAAGTCTTGCATAGTGCTCGCCATGTTTTGCATCCAAAATAGGTGTAGTCGTCTGAATTGTATAATTTTGCATGGAAAATATAACCATGCTCGGTCTTCAAGTAAACTTTCTTTTCCTCGGCACTATGACTGAAACCTATCTTATCCAATACAAAAACTCTTGCATGGCAGGGGATACGCTAGTAGAATAGTAAAAAAATATAAGTTGAAGCAAATGAAGCAGATATCATGCTTAATTACAAAAAAAGACTTGTCACTGTGACTTACTGTATCCACTTCGAAGTTCTCGTCCAGCTTGATGCTGAAGCGCCTATCATCATCTAGGAAGATTCCGTCGCACAGGCCGCGCTCGTCTTCACAGTATTTGCAAATACCGAAATCCTTTTCGTCGTCAGACATTTCCTATGTTCTTAGTTAAAACATTAATTGAAAGTCGATCGAAGACAACTACCAGGATACTCAACACACAAATCTGGGGCACTTGATATTTCCTACATATTCTGGCTCAAGTCATGCCAAAATTCATGGAAAAATCCGGCATGACCTTTGCTAAAATAGGACATATCGAGCGCCTGAAATTTGCCGGAACGGAAATGAATCAACACTCCGGAAAAACATAGGCCACTCGGAGGTGTAACCTGCAAACATGACCCGCCACTTGGATATTGAGCAACACAAGATATACATTTCAAAATATCTTATAGGACTCAAATTAGCATGCATTCAATAAGCAAAAGTAAATCATCTCATGCGTCCGTACATCGTAGAATATTATCACTAATACATCACGAATAGTGTCATACATATAACATCACTAATACAACTAAAACCCTAGCACACGACGGGTATCGGCGCGGGCGGTGGACACCCACATAGAAGTAGCGACCTGTGCTCGAACGCAAACAAGTAGCGACGGACGTGCGCGTCCTCCTCACTGACACGGTGACGCACCACCTCCGCGGAGTCCTCGAGCCTCTGGATCGTCACTGGCCCACGCGACCGACACCAGAGAAGGTTCGGGTCAATGACAGGCTGGCTCCTCACCAACCTGCGCCCCCCGGTAGGTAGCGCCTCCCAGTACCACCCCGGCGGAGCCCAGTCCCAGACATGGCCGATCTGGTCAAGCAGGTGCCGTCCTCCGCCGACTCGACGACGAGGATGCGGGATAGGCATCGTCCACGTCGAGGCGGGAAAAATTGCTTTAACTAAAAAATAGCAACAACTTCTTACTAACTAGTTCTATTAATTCAACTAGTTCTTACTAAAAATAAACTTACTACAAATAAAAATATTCTAGTACCTAATTAGTACCTAGTTCTTACTAACTAATTAGTACCTAGGAACTACTGCCCTAATTACCATCTAATTTGATGAACCTATAGGGGTGGAAAGTGGTAGCGGATATTTCAATTATCCAACTATAAAGTGAAATAAGTGGTCAAATTTTACTCGTTTTGTGATTCATCTTAGAAATTTGATTCGTTTGCACCCTTACATGAACCCTAACTCATTTGAGCCGCATCCGCATCCGATTTGTTTCCACTCATACATGAACCCTAACTAATTTGATGCAACTAAAATATAAAAAACCCTAGGCAGAGGTAGGGGAGAGGGAGGAGCGGGCGTGCTCACCTCGGGTGCCTGCGACGAGGGAGGGGCAGGGCGGCGTCGAGGTCAGGGTCGGGGCTCAGGCGCGCGGTGGATGGCGGTCAACGTCGAGGTCGGGGTCGGGGGCGGCGTCCGGGGCGGCGATGAGGTCGAGGGCGGGGGCGGCGTTGAATCTGGGGTCGGGGCGGCGTAGACGGTGCGGAGAGCGCGCGGCGGCCGACGGGCGACGGCGGCGGCGAGAGTGGAGAGAGTTGGATTTGGGGGAAGCTGCCGCGTGGGAAAGGACGAACCCCGTTGTTAAGTCAGAAGTAGCAGTAGCATGTTACAGGAAAAGCTCTGCTGCTATATTAGCTACAGTGCGTTCTGTGATACACGCTACTGCTACTCCTTTCTCTTTTTCCCCTTTTCCATTTAGTTTTCTTCACATTTTATTTTTTTTCCTTTCACCTTATTCTATTTCTTTCATTTTCAATTACCTTTCTACTTTCTTTCCATTTAATTTTATAACCTTTAGTAGTAGCGAGTTTGTATTAAAACGCGCTGCTACAAATAAAGTAGCGGTAGCGCGGTTCGTCATAGGTCGCTACTACTATGTGTAGCCTATCGGCTAAGCCGTGGGAATTTTAGTAGTAATGTGTTTACAGCCAGACGTGCTACTACTAGATCTTTATCTGTAGCGCAGTTTACTCAGGCTCGCTACTGCTACTTAGCACTAGCGTTCTTTTTTGACCCATGCTACTACTAAAGTTCTGTGTATAAGGTTTTCCCTAGTAGTGAGATAAGGAAGAAGAAAGAATGGGGAGAGGCAGATGACGGAGGATTGAGAGACATCGTCCCTCCCACTCCCCTCTTTATAAAGGGGTCGGGGCGAGGCTCGGCCGCCCCCTCCCGGCCCATCTGGCCCGTCGAAGTGACAGCAAGCGGGGCCGTCGACCGCCCTCCCCGCTCCATTGAAGGCGCATGGGAATCGACCCACGCGCGCGCGACTTCCCCCATCCCGCGCGCCCGTCATTCGCTCTTCATCGTGCATGCAACGAACGTGGAGCAAGGGATGGGCGTAGTGGGACGCATGGAGCGGCGGTTCCCAAGCGAGGGCAGTAAATGAGCAGCGGCCCTACGGTCTCAAAGAGACACGCAAGCCACCTCTTTACTGTCCACCACAAGATGACGCCAGCATGCTTCCATCATGCACGTGTGCGTGACCCCCACGTCGCGCGTTCAATGCAAGTCGTGGGGAAGCACAGCAGACGGAGCAGTTACCACAGTAAAATTCGCCCCGCCTGCCCATGCACCGTTTTGGGCCTGGCCCAACAACGTGTTGTGCTTATGTGTGGCCCAGGCCCGGGGCTCCTATCGGTGTACAAAAGTAGGGGCTCTCCTTTTGACCCCTTTACTTGTGTGCGGGCAGTCGAAGCCACGTGCCATGACCATGCATAGCAGGGCAAAGGAGGGTAGCCGGAGAGAAGCCGAAGGCTCGAGACGAACAAGGCAACATCAAGGACCAAGGCCGCAAAGGGCAGATGGGCGAAGCAGGTTTCCCCGGCAAGACCCTTGTCGGGGGGCAGCCTCCGCAGCTTCGGCAAGACCCTTGCCGGGGCAGCTCCCCCACACCAGCGGAGCGGGCCACCCTCGAGCCACGGTCTCCAACACCGATGACCACATTGGACCAGGGCTCGGGAGGCACCACCATGGTGGCATGCAGATCTTTGTGAAGACATAGAATGCTCAAGATCAGATGGGGGTTGAGTGGCAACAATTCTCACCGAAGAAATCCACAAGACCCACAGCAAAATCCTTGCCGGGGATGCCAGCGCGCCACGGCAAGTCCCTTGCCGGGCCACCCGGCAAGACCCTTGCCAGGCTACCCAACAAGCCCCTTGCCAGAGGCGACAGCAGGGCCACTGCCAGGCTCGCACCAACCAACTCCCCGCCGCCGTTCGCATGCAGCTGCCAGCCCAACCAGCTGGGCAGGCACCTGTGTGGCAACATGCAGCCTCTAGGCCAACTCAGCACGCACATGCGTGGCAGCATGCAGATCTTCGTGGAGGCTCCACCACCGCGCCACCTTAGCTGCTTGCCTGCCTACATGGCACCGCATGCATCGCTGGCCATGGCGCGTGTCGAAGCAAGGAGGAGGAGCGACGGACGGGACGGGCCTCGTTCCCGTCCCCGATAAAGTGAAGGGACACCTAAGCCATGCATAAAATGCATCTTGTCCTGTAATATGGGCGATAAGCTCGCAATACTGTAGGCCTTTCCACCTCCTGTATGCCACTATGGCAGCCCCTTTCGCCTATAAAAGGAGGCCCATGGCATACAGGAAAAGGATTCGGCTCTTTCGAACCACGCAGCACCCGTAGCTAGTTCAAGAGCTCAAGAACACTCAATACATCCACCAAGTAGGACTAGGGTTTTACGCATCCTCGCGGCCCGAACCTGGGTAAACGATCCCCGTGTCAACCACTAATCCTGCTCTTCTCACAACCCCGTGCCCCGCAACCGGAGTAGGGATTCTTGTGATCCCATAGGTGTCGTTTCCCACCGACACATAAGATTTCTTAGAGAGGTATTGAAGTTGATAGAAGCTAAAGTTGATGCTATTTAACAGATGCCATGTCCTGGGGACATTAAAGGTACAAGAAGTTTCCTTGGTCATGCCGGTTTTTATAGGAGGTTCATTAAGGACTTTTCTAAAATCTCTAGGTCTCTGACTAATTTATTGCAAAAAGATATTCCTTTTGTCTTTGATGATGATTGTGCAGAAGCATTTGAAATACTTAAGAAAGCTTTGATCACTGCACCTATTGTTCAGCCACCTGATTGGAATTTACCCTTTGAAATTATGTGTGATGCTAGTGATTATGCTGTAGGTGCTGTTCTAGGGTAAAGAGTTGATAAGAAATTGAATGTTATCCAGTACGCTAGTAAAACTCTTGACACTGCCCAGAGAAATTACACTACTACTGAAAAAGAGTTCTTAGGAGTTGTATTTGCTTGTGATAAGTTCAGACCTTATATTGTTGATTCTAAAGATGCTAAGCCTAGACTTATTAGATGGGTTCTCTTGCTCCAAGAATTTGATTTGCATATTATTGATAGAAAGGGAGTTGAGAACCCCGTTGCAGACAACTTGTCTAGGTTAGAGAATGTTCTTGATGACCCACTACCTATTGGTGATAACTTTATTGATGAACAATTAGCGGTCGTTAATGCTTCTCGTACTGCTCCATGGTATGCTGATTATGCTAATTACATTTTTGCTAAATTTATACCACCTAGCTTCACATACCAGCAAAAGAAAAAGTTCTTTTATGATTTAAGACATTAATTCTGGGATGGCCCACACCTTTATAAAGAAGGAGTAGATGGTGTTATTATACATTGTGTACCTGAGCATGAACAGGAACAGATCCTACGCAAGTGTCACTCCGAACCATATGGAGGACACCACGCTGGAGGTAGAACTGCACATAAGGTATTGCAATCCGATTTTTATTGGCCTACTCCTTTCAAAGATGCTCGTAAGTTTGTCTTGTCTTGTGATGAATGTCAAACAATTGGTAATATTAGTAGACGTTAAGAAATGCCTATGAATTATTCTCTTGTTATTGAACCGTTCGATGTTTGGGGCTTTGATTATATGGGACCTTTTCCTGCCTCTAATGGTTACACACATATTTTAGTTGCTGTTGATTACGTTACTAAGTGGGTAGAAGCTATTCCAACTAGTTGCTGATCATAACACCTTTATTAAGATGCTTAAAGAAGTTATTTTTCTGAGGTTTGGAGTCCCTAGATATCTTATGTCTGATGGTGGTTCACATTTTATTCATGGTGCTTTCCGTAAGATGCTTGCTAAGTATGATGTTAATCATAGAATTGCATCTCCTTATCACCCACGGTCTAGTGGTCAAGTAGAGTTGAGCAATAGACAGCTCAAATTAATTTTGCAAAAGACTGTGAATAGATCTAGAAAGAATTGGTCCAAGAAACTTGATGATGCATTATGGGCCTATAGAACTTCATATAAAATTCCTATGGGTATGTCTCCGTATAAGATGATTTATGGAAAAGCATGTCACTTACCTCTTGAACTTGAACATAAAGCATATTGGGCTATTAAAGAGCTCAACTATGACTTCAAACTTGTCGGTGAGAAGAGGTTATTTGATATTAGCTCACTTGATGAATGGAGATCCCAAGCCTATGAGAATGCCAAGCTGTTCAAAAGAAAAGGTTAAAAGATGGCATGACAAAAGGATACAAAAGCGTGAGTTTAACGTAGGTGATTATGAGTTGCTATTCAACTCTTGTTTAAGATTTTTTGCAAGAAAACTTCTCTCTAAATGGGAAGGTCCTTACATTATCGAGGAGGTCTATCGTTCCGGTGCCATAAAAATCAACAACTTCGAAGGCACAAGTCCGAGGGTGGTGAACGGTCAAAGAATCAAACATTATATTTCAGGTAATCCTATCAATGGTGAAACCAATATTATTGAAACCGTAACCCCGGAGGAATACATAAGGGACACTTTCCAGAACGTTTCAGACTCCAAAAAGGAATAGGTATGTGGTACGGTAAGTAAACCGACTCCAAAACAGTTCTAATGGCATTTTTTCTCCGTTTTCGAATATTTAAGAATTTTGGAAAGCAAGAAGTAATCTGGGAAGGACACGAGGCCTCTACGAGGGTGTAGGGCGCGCCCACCCTTACTGGGCGCTCCCCCATGTCTCGTGGGCACCTCGTGTGCCTCCCGGACTCTGTTTTCTTGCATGTTACTTCTTTTGGTCGGTAAAAATTCATTATATAATCTCCCGAAGGTTTTGACCACCGTATCACGCAAAAATCCTCTATTTTTGTTTCGAGTTGTTCCTATTGCAGATTTAGAGCAAGATGTCTTCTCAAGAGTCAGTCGGGGAGAGTCGGGTGTCTCACCCGACGCCAGGTCCAGGAGCAAACAGCGATGCTTATCACTTTGGACTATCAACAGAGGATGAGATGGAGGCCGACTTGAAAAGTATAGATGCCATGGAGGAAGATCAAGAAGTTACCTCTCGCTTCCAAGAAGGATTCATGATGGGGGAACTACAGAGCTCGGCTATTCCAAATTTGGTCATCCCTTCCAATGTTAAATTTCTTTCTTATGAAAATATGAAAAAGAGTGTCACTTGTTCTCCAGAAGCTATGCATCATCCTTGGGTAAAAGGAGCTTTAGCCGTCACTGGCAAGCTTCGCAAGGAAAATATGGACCTCAGAAAACAAGTCAATAAGCTCGAGGAGGAGAATCGTATCCTGAGGGGCATCATCGCCAAGAAGGTCATAACACCAACTCTGAAGAATGAAACATAATCACATGGGTATGGGCACTCCCCTTGGCAACTGCCAAGCTTGGGGGAGGTGCCCCGGTATCGTTTCATCATCACACTCCTATCTTTACCGTTTTTCTTAGTTCGATCCTTTTAGTAATATCTACATCTAGTAGAATAAACTTCTGGTATGAAGTAGTTTTGAGTTTTGCTTTGTGATCTCTTTATGTAATCGAGTCCGTGAGCTATCTATAATAAATATTAGTGTTGAGTCAAGGGCTTTGCTATCTTGCTATGATCTTGAGAAAATAGAAAGAATAAAAAGAATAAAAAGAGTTCATATTGATCTTATGGATAGTAATGACTTCACATATAAAGAGTATGAGGCATAAAAGTTGTTGAGAGTTGACAAACATAGTTTTGGTCATCGTTGCAATTAATAGGAAGTAATAAAGAAAGAGAGGTTCTCACATATAAATATACTATCTTGGACATATTTTATGATTGTGAGCACTCATTAAGTATGACATGCTAAAGAGTTGATGTTGGACAAGGAAGACAACGTAATGGTTTATGTTTTCTCACATCTCAGTTAAAGTATATTGTCACGGATCTTCCCAACATGTTGAGCTTGCCTTTCCCCCTCATGCTAGCCAAATTCCTTGCACCAAGTAGAGATACTACTTGTGCTTCCAAATATCCTTAAACCCAGTTTTCGCCATGAGAGTCCACCATACCTACCTATGGATTGAGTAAGATCCTTCAAGTAACTTGTCATGTTGCAAGCAATTAAAAATTGCTCTCTAAGTATGTATGACTTATTAGTGCAGAGAAAATAATCTTAATAAGATCGTGTGATATGGAAGTAATAAAAGCGACGAACTTCTTAATAAAGGTTCATATCAAAAGTGGCAATATAAAGTGACGTTCTTTTGCATTAATATTTTGTGCATCCAACCCTAAAAGCACATGACAACCTCTACTTCCCTCTGCGAAGGGCCTATCTTTTACTTTATGTCTTTTACTTTATGCAAGAGTCAAGGTGATTTTCACCTTTCCTTTTTAAATTGTATCCTTTGGCAAGTGCCTCGTGTTAGAAAGATCCTGATATATATATCCAATTGGATGTAAGTTAGCATGAACTATTATTGTTGACATCACCCAAAGGTGAATACGTTGGGAGGCAACATTATAAGCCCCTATCTTTCTCAGTGTCCGATTGAAACTCCACAACCATAAGAATTGCGTGAGTCTTAGCAATTGTAGAAGACTATATGATAGTTGAGTATGTGGACTTGCTGAAAAGATCTATTCTTGACTCTTCCGATGTTATGATAAATTGCAATTGCTTCAATGATTGAGATTATAGTTTGTTAGTTCACAATAAAGTTTATGATCCATACTTGACATTGTGAATAGATTGTTACTTGAGCATAAGAAATCATATGATAAAATCCTTACACGTTGCTGTTATAAGAATGATCATGATGCCCTCATGTCCGTATTTTATTTTTATCGACACCTCTATCTCTAAACATGTGGACATATTTTTCGATTTCGGCTTCCGCTTGAGGACAAGCGAGTTCTAAGCTTGGGGGAGTTAATACGTCCATTTTGCATCATGCTTTTATATCAATATTTATTGCATTATGGGCTGTTATTACACATTATGTCACAATACTTATGGCTATTCTCTCTTATTTTACAAGGTTTATCATGAAGAGGGAGAATGCCGGCAGCTGGGATTCTTGCTAGAAATGGAGCAAATATTGGAAACCTATTCTGCACAGCTCCAAAAATCCTGAAACTCCACGGAGGTCATTTTTGGAATTAATAAGAATTATTGAGCGAAGAAAATACCAGAGGGGGCCCACACCCTGGCCAGGAGGGTGGGGGCACACACCCCCCCCCCTACTGGGCGCGCCCCCTATCTCCTGGGCCCCCTGGTGTCCCTCTGATGCCCATCTTCTGCTATATGAAGGCTTTTACCCTAGAAAAGATCAGAAGCAAGCTTACGGGATGAAACTCCGCCGCCACGAGGCGGAACCTTGGTGGAACCAATCTAGGGCTTCGGCGGAGCTGTTCTGCCAGGGAAACTTCGCTCCGGGAGGGGGAAATCATCACCAATGATCCTCTCACTGGGAGGGGGTCAATCTCCATCAACATCTTCACCAGCACCATCTCCTCTCAAAACCCTAGTTCATCTCTTGTATCCAATCTTGTATCAAAACCACAAATTGGTACCTGTGGGTTGCTAGTAGTGTTGATTACTCCTTGTAGTTGATGCTAATTGGTTAACTTGGTGGAAGATCATATGTTCAAATCCTTAATGCATATTAATACTCCTCTGATTATGAACATGAATATGCTTTTTGAGTAGTTACGTTTGTTCCCGAGGACATGGGTGAAGTCTTGCTATTAGTAGTCATGTGAATTTGGTATTCCTTCGATATTTTGATGAGATGTATGTTGTCTCTCCTCTAGTGGTGTTATGTGAATGTTGAATACATGACACTTCACCATTATTTGGGCCTAGAGGAAGGCATTGGGAAGTAATAAGTAGATGATGGGTTGCTAGAGTGACAGAAGCTTAAACCCTGGTTTATGTGTTGCTTCGTAAGGGGCTGATTTGGATCCACTAGTTTCATGATATGGTTGGGTTTACCTTAATACTTCTTTTGTAGTTGCGGATGCTTGCAATAGGGGTTAATCATAAGTGGGATGCTTGTCCAAGAAAGGGCAGTACCCAAGCACCGGTCCACCCACATATCAAATTATCAAAGTACCTTGAAAACAGAAAGTTTACCGCTGTTGCAAAAATTCCCTAGAAAATTCAGAGCATGATATATTGTTGAAACTTTTTGCATAATGAGCTCTGATAAATTTACTACAGTGGGAATTTTATTTCATAATTTTTGGAGTCAGGGAAGTATTAATACTCTTGCATTCTTTACAGACTGTACTGTTTTGGCAGATTGATGTTATGTTTGCATTGTTTGCATATGTTTGCTTGTTTAATGATTCTATTTGAGGATAGGAATATTAATTATGCAGAGGAATTTAGTATTAAATGTTGAATAATAATTTTAGTGATTTTTTATAGTAGAAAATAATAAGTTTTTGCATTGTTTTATACTAACCTATCTCACGAGTTCTTGTTGAGTTTGTTGTGGATGAAGCTTTTGAGAAATAGAGAAACCATGATATGAGAGGAATTAAGGAGACACAAAAGTTCAAGATTTGGGATGCACAAGGCACCCCAAGATAATATTTCAAGATGTCTCAAGCATCTAAGCTTGGGGATGCCCGGGTAGGCATCCCACCTTTCTTCTTCAAGCACTATCGGTTAGTATCGGTTGAGCCTAAGTTTTTGCTTCTTCACATGAGTTGTGCTATCCTTGCAATGTCATTTTATTTTGTTTTGCTTTCTGCTTGAATACAATACCAAGATCTGAAATTCCTTAATGTTAGAGAGTCTTCACATAGTTGCACAATTATTCGACTACTCATTGATCTTCACTTATATCTTTCGGAGTAGTTTGTCATTTGCTCTAGTGCATCACTTATATCTTTTAGAGCACGGTGGTGGTTATATTTTGTAGAAATTGCTAGTCTCTCATGCTTCACTTATATTATTTTGAGAGTCTTTTAGAACAGCATGGTATTTTCTATGGTTATAAAATTGGTCCCAGAATGGTAGGCATCCAAGTTGGGTATAATAAAAACTATCATAGAAAGTGAATTGGATGCTATGATCAATTTGACACTTGATAATTTTTTTGAGATATGGAGGTAGTGATATTAAAGTCATGCTAGTTGTGTGATTATGAATTTAAAGAATGCTTGTGTTGAAGTTAGAAAGTCCCGTAGCATGCACGTATGGTTAAAGTTGTGTAACAAATTTGAAACATGAAGTGTACCTGGCTTGTGCATCCTTATGAGTGGCGGTCAGGGACGAGCGATGGTCTTTTCCTACCAGTCTATCCCCCTAGGAGCATGCGTGTAGTACTTGATTTTTGATGACTTCTAAATTTTTACAATAAGTATATGATTTCTTTTGACTAATGTTGAGTCCTTGGATTATACGCACTTTTACCTTTCCACCTTTGCTAGCCTCTTCGGTACCGTGCATTGCCCTTTCTCACCTTGAGGGTTGGTGCAAACGTCGCTGGTGCATCCAAACCCTGTGATACGATATGATCTATCACACATAAACCTCCATTTGTCTTCCTCAAAACAGCCATCATACCTACCTATTATGGCATTTCCATAGCCATTTCGAGATATATTGCCATGCAACTTTCCACCATTCCGTTCATCATCATCATGACATACTTTACTTTTGTCATATTGCCATTGCATGATCATGTAGTTGACATCGTATTTGTGGCAAAGCCACCATGCATTATTTTTCATACATGTCAATCTTGATTCATTGCACCATCCCGGTACACCGCCGGAGGCATTCATATAGAGTCATATTTTGTTCTAGTTTCGAGTTATAATTCTTTTGTTGTAATCTATAGAAGTGTGATGATCATCATTATTAGAACATTGCCCAAAGAAAAAAAAGAAAAAAAAGAAGAAAGGCCAAAAAAAGGCCCAAAGAAAAAAAGGAAAAAAAGGAAAAGAAAAAATAAAAATAAAAAAAATAAAAAGTGCAATGTTACTATCTCTTTTTCCACACGTGTGCTTCAAAGTAGCACCTTGTTCTTCATGTAGTGAGTCTCATATATTGTGCTTCAAAGTAGCACCATGTTTTTCATATAGTGAGTCTCATAAGATGTCTTTTTCATACTAGTGGGAATTTTTCATTATAGAACTTGGCTTGTATATTCCTACGATGGGCTTCCTCAAATGCCCTAGGTCTTCGTGAGCAAGCAAGTTGGATGCACAACCACTAGTTTTCTTTTGTTGAGCATTCATTTATAGCTCTAGTGCATCCGTTGCATGGCAATCCCTACTCCTCATGTTGACATCAATTGATGGGCATCTCCATAGCCCGTTGATTATCCTCGTCAATGTGAGACTTTCTCCTTTTTGTCTTCTCCACACAATCCCCATCATCATATTCCATTCTACCCATAGTGCTATATCCATAGCTCACGCTCATGTATTGCGTGAAGGTTGAAAAAGTTTGAGATTATTTAAGTATGAAACAATTTCTTGGCTTGTCATCGGGGGTATAGAAGTTGGGAACATCTTTGTGTGACGAAAATGAAGCATAGCCTAACTATATGATTTTGTAGGGATGAACTTTCTTTTGCCATGTTATTTTGAGAAGACATGATTACTTTGATTAGTATGCTTGAAGTGTTACTATTTCTTTTATCAATATGAACTTTTATTTTGTATTCATTTGGATCTGAACATTCATGCCACAATAAAGAGAATTACATTGAGAATTATGCTAGGTAGCATTCCACATCAAAAATTCTGTTTTTATCATTTACCTACTCGAGGACGAGCAGGAATTAAGCTTGGGGATGCTTGATACGTCTCCAACGTATCTATAATTTTTGATTGTTCCATGCTATTATATTACACCTTTTGGATGTTTATGGGCTTTATTTTACATATTTATATCATTTTTAGGACTAACCTATTAACCGAAGGCCCAACCCATATTGTTGTTTTATTGCCTATTTTAGTATTTCGAAGAAAAGGAATATCAAACGGAGTCCAAATGGAATGAAACCTTCGGCATCATGATTTTTTGGAAGAATATCATCCTGGAGGCTTGGAGATCAAGTCGGAAGACCCTCGAGGAGCCCAGGAGATAGGGGGACGCCCCCGCCCCTACAGGGCGCGCCCCCTGTCTCGTGGACCCCTCGAGCACCTCCCGACCAACTTCTTTTGCCTATTTAAGCCTATGTACCCTAAAACCATCGAAAATCTTTTCCTACCAATCTGATCTGATTCTTTTTTCTCTGGATTGGTACACAAATTGCTTAGGACTTCCAAACTTGGTAGGATTATTTCAGTTCCAGAAGTATACCTTTGATACAGATTACAACAGACTGTTCTGTTTTTGACAGATCTTGTTTTCTATGTGTTGTTTGCTTATTTTGATGAATCTATGAGTAGTATCGGAGGGTATGAACCATAGAGAAGGTAGAATACAGTAGATATTACGCCAATATGAATTTATAATGAGTTCATTACAGTACCTAAGTGGTGGTTTTATATTCTGATACTAACGGAGCTTACAAGTTTTCTGTTGAGTTTTGTGTTGTGGAGTTTTCAAGTTTTCGATAAAGATTCGATGGACTATGGAATAAGGAGTGGCAATAGCCTATGATTAGGGATTCCCAAGGCACCCAAAGGTAATATTCAAGGACAACCAAGAGTCTAATCTTGGGGATGCCCCGGATGTCATCCCCTCTTTCGTCTTCGTTCATCGGTAACTTTACTTGGAGCTATATTTTTATTCGCCACATGATATGTGTTTTGCTTGGAGCATCATTTTATTTTGTTAGTATTTGCTTTATGTTATTTAGAATAATGTTTTGCATCTTTAGTTTCAATAAAAAAGTCAAGGATAGCCTTTGCCATGCTTATTTTGCTAGTATACATGTTGCTGTTTGAAAACAGAAAGTTTACCACTGTTGCAAAAATTCTCTAGAAAATTAAGAGCATGATATATTGTTGAAATTTTTTGCATAATGAGCTCTGATAAATTTATTACAGTGGGAATTTTATTTCATAATTTTTGGAGTCAGGTAAGTATTGATACTCTTGCATTCTTTACAGACCGTACTGTTTTGGCAGATTGCTGTTATGTTTGCATTGTTTGCATATGTTTGCTTGTTTAATGATTCTATTTGAGGATAGGACTATTAAATATGCAGCGGCATTTAGTATTAAATGTTGAATAATAATTTTAGTGATTTGTTACAGTAGAAAATGATAAGGTTTTGCATTGGTTTATACTAACCTATCTCACGAGTTCTTGTTGAGTTTGTTGTGGATGAAGCTTTTGAGAAATAGAGAAACCATGATATGAGAGGAATTAAGGAGACACAAAAGTTCAAGCTTGGGGATTCCCAAGGCACACCAAGATAATATTTCAATAAGTCTCAAGCATCTAAGCTTGGGGATGCCCCGGTAGGCATCCCACCTTTCTTCTTCAAGCACTATCGGTTAGTATCAGTTGAGCCTAAGTTTTTGCTTCTTCACATGAGTTGTGATATGCTTCCAATGTCATTTTTTTTTCTTGATGTTTGAATACAATACCAAGATCTGAAATTCCTTAATGTTAGAGAGTCTTCACATAGTGTAACGCCCTCGATGCGGCTATAGCTCCCATGTGTCGAGGCACGACTTAGAGACATAACCGCATTGAAAGCAATGTCGCAAGTTAGGCAATCATTACAACATCCCATGTAGTATATGATAAAAAGGGGAAGATAACATAGCTGGCTTACACTCGCCACATCACATCAGAGTACATAAATAACATCCATTAAACAAATCACTCATGGCCCGACTACGGTGCCAAAATAGAAAAGAACCCACCATGCGACAAGGTCCTGAATCGATAACCCCAACTAGGCACCACTACTGATCATCGGGAAAGGAAACATAGTATCGCCGAGAGTCCTCGTCGAACTCCCACTTGAGCTCGTGGTTGTCAACTGGAGAAGAATCACCTGGACCTGCATCTGGAGTTGTAGTATCTGTGAGCCACAGGGACTCAGCAATCTCACACCCACGCGATCAAAACTATTTAAGCTCATAGGAATGGATAAGGCAAATATATGTGGAGCTGCAGCAAGCGACTAGCATATGTGGTGGCTAACGTATACGCAAAAGAGAGCGAGAAGAGAAGGCAAAGCACGAGCGAGAAGCTAAAGGAACATCCTGCGCAAGCATAACTCCAACACCGTGTCCACTTCCCGGACTCCGCCGAGAAGGGGCCATCACGGTAACACACACGGTTGATTCATTTTAATTAAGTTTAGTTAAAGTTATCTACAACCGGACATTAACAAATTCCCATCTGCCCATAACCGCGGGCACGGCTTTCGAAAGATCAATCCCTGCAGGGGAGTCCCAACTTAGCCCATAACAAGCTCTCACGGTCAACGAAGGAATAGACCTCCACCCAAGACACACCGATCAGACTCGGTATCTCGGTACAACAAGATGATTCGACAGGTTAAAACAAGTCCAGCAACACCGCCTGAATGTGCCGACAAATCCCGATAGGAGCTGCACATATCTCTTTCTCAAGGCACACTCAGATGAGCAATCCGTACAACTAAAACCAAACCTCGAGTTTCCCCGAGGGGGCGCTGCACAGGGCTCTAGTTCGGACCAACACTCAGAGGAGCACTGGCCCGTGGGGGGGCTAAAATAAAGATGACCTTTGGGCTCCGGAAACCCAAGGGAAAAAGAGGCTAGGTGGCAAATGGTAAAACCAATGTTGGGCATTGCTGGAAAAGCTTTAATCAAGGCGAACTATCAAGGGGTTCCCATTATAGCCCAACCGCGTAAGGGACGCACAATCCGGGAACATAACACCGGTATGACGGAAACTAGGGTGGCAAGAGTGGAACAAATCACTAGGCGAGAGGCCGAGCCTTCCACCCTTTACCAAGTATATAGATGCATTAAGATAACATAGCAATATAATGATATCCCAACAAGTAAATAAATGTTCCAACAAGGAACGGCTCCAATCTTCACCTGCAGCTAACAACGCTATAAGAAGGGCTGAGCAAAGCGGTAACATAGCCAATCAACGGTTTGCTAGGACAATGGTGGGTTAGAGGTTCAACATGGCAATTGGGAGGCTGACAAGCAAAAGGTAGGCATCGTAGCAGTGGCAAAGCAAAAGAGCGAGCAAACTAGCATAGCAAAGATAGTAGTGATTTCGAGGGTATGATCATCTTGCCTGCACAGTTGTCAGAGTTGACTGGATCCTCACAAGCAAACTCAACGGGCTCCTCGGTAGCGAACTCGTCTCCCGGCTCTACCCAACAAGACAAACAAGCAACAAGGATACAATCAACCACGGCCAAGACCAAGCAATATGATGGAACGACGGTATGCTATGCGGGATGCGATGCGGGATGCAAAATGCAAGATATGACAGGAAATGCATGAACCTGGCCTCACCTTGTAAAACCAAGTGTGCCACTGGATAGAGGGGATGAAATCGCTTGAAAACGATATAAAGATCATAGGAATCGGAGCTACGGTTTAGAAATGGCAAGCGTTTTAAGATATGACACCGGTCTGCGATTTACAGCAAGTAGGCATCTAAATGCAACGAAATGAACATGCTACAGCCACCCAACATGAAAACAAAATACATGGCAGTGAAGTACACAAGATGGTTGACAAAACACTAGCACTGAGCCATAGGCAAATTCATCCATTAAGAGGTTCAAACAAGCATGGCTAAAACGCAAATGCAAAACAGATTCCAGACTTAGTGAAATTAACACTAGTCTGAAATTTCAGATCACGATGCTCTCTTCGGAGCAGCAAAACAACATGATAGAAAACCTGAACATGACAAGTAAGAACATGGCATGGAGCTACTCAACAAGCTTAATAAAACACCCAAAGTGACCTGGGGCCAAAAGGGTTCACAAAATACTCTACCGAGCTCACGAACATAGCTCGAACACAATCAGTTTTCAGACTTAGTGAAAACTGAGACACGCTGAAATATAACTCACGAAGGCATGTAAACGAGCTCGATGCACTCACTACGGTGCAAGTCATGGCAAGGAAAGCATATAACCAGCAAGAAGGCACAATGTGCTAGCTACACATGGCAAGAACGAAGGCATAGCATGCATGGAATACTAACGGTAGCATCGGCAAAATCGCAAACAAGTTGACGATCTGCCCAGATTAACAACGAAGCAAAAGTTGAGCTCGATTGAGTCAACCTAGAGCACTCCACATATGCAACCAAATACATGGATGGATAGAGCATAACTTAAATATCAAAACTCCCTTACTGATCATCCTCAAAAGAGGCACTGATCACTAGGAAACAAGCTGGACATATAGCATCATGAACTAAAATATCCCAGACTTAGTGAAAATCACCAAGTCTCTGAAATCTGCAATCTCAGGTACCTCTCTTCGCAAGCTTGCACAAGACAACACACACATCCTAAAAATACATGGGTGGCACCTCTGGAAAGAAGACAAAATGCTTAACAATTCATCCCAAAGGGGCACAGGCATATCATGCACGAATTAAACATGGCAAAAATGACAAAAGTGCATGATGAACTAACGGATCTGCAATCTAACTCACGAAGCCTCCTTCTAACAGCATTTTGGGTAACAAGATGACCTCAAATGCAAATGATGCAATGGAATGAAATGATGTACATGTCGAAACGAAGATTTTGATATATCATACGCACAAAACGGAGCTACGGTTGCGGATACACAAGCAGTCAAAGATTGCAAAAAAAATAAGGGGGAGAGGGAAAGTCAACCCCTAGGGTTTACTGTTCACGCGACCGGATCCAGATCGGGATCGCGGCGCGGAAGCCGAGGCGGCACCGGCGGCGGAGCTCGAGCTCGCCGGAGCTGCGGGGTGCGCC
>NC_041391.1:135320874-135331648 GCF_002162155.2 Triticum dicoccoides
GCAGTGATGTACACAAGATGGTTGACAAAACACTAGCACTGAGCCATAGGCAAATTCATCTATTAAGAGGTTCAAACAAGCATGGCTAAAACGCAAATGCAAAACAGATTTCAGACTTAGTGAAATTAACACTAGTCTGAAATTTCAGATCACGATGCTCTCTTCGGAGCAGCAAAACAACATGATAGAAAATCTGAACATGACAAGTAAGAACATGGAATGGAGCTACTCAACAAGCTTAATAAAACACCCAAAGTGACCTGGGGCCAAAAGGGTTCACAAAATACTCTACCGAGCTCACGAACATAGCTCGAACACAATCAGTTTTCAGACTTAGTGAAAACTGAGACACGCTGAAATATAACTCACGAAGGCATGTAAACGAGCTCGATGCACTCACTACGGTGCACGTCATGGCAAGGAAAGCATATAACCAGCAAGAAGGCACAAAGTGCTAGCTACACATGGCAAGAACGAAGGCATAGCATACATGGAACACTAACGGTAGCATCGGCGAAATCGCAAACGAGTTGCCGATCTGCCCAGATTAACAACGAAGCAAAAGTTGAGCTCGATTGAGTCAAACTAGAGCTCTCCACATATGCAAACAAAGACATGGATGGATAGAGCATAACATAAATATCAAAACTCCCTTACTGATCATCCTCAAAAGAGGCACGGATCATTAGGAAACGAGCTGGACATATAGCATCATGAACTAAAATATCCCAGACTTAGTGAAAATCACCAAGTCTCTGAATTCTGCAATCTCAGGTACCTCTCTTCGCAAGCTTGCACAAGACAACACATACATCCTAAAAATGCATGGGTGGCACCTCTAGAAAGAAGACAAAATGCTTAACAATTCATCCCAAAGGGGCACAGGCATATCATGCACGAATTAAACATGGCAAAAATGACAAAAGTGCATGATGAACTAACGGATCTGCAATCTAACTCACGAAGCCTCCTTCTAACAGCATTTTGGGTAACAAGATGACCTCAAATGCAAATGATGCAATGTAATGAAATGATGTACATGTCGAGGCGAAGATTTTGATATATCATATGCCCAAAACGGAGCTACGGATGAGGAGATACGGGTCCTCGAACAGGAGCATATGGAGTAAAAATCTAGGGACTTAGAAAAATCGGAGGGGGGTTAGGGTTTACTGTTCACGCGACCGGATCCAGATCGGGATCGCGGCGCGGAAGCCGAGGCGGTGCCGGCGGCGGAGCTCGAGCTCGCCGGAGCTGCGGGGTGCGCCGGCGGCGGGCGGCGAGGTGCCCGCGGCGGCGGCCGGCCGGGGAGAAGACGGCGGCGGGGCGCGGGACAAGGCGCGGCGGCGGATCGGGCCGCGGGGGCCCCGCACGGGCCTCGCGGGCCCGCGGGCGGCGGCGAACTGGGGACCGGGCGGCGGCCACTAGGAGGCCGACACGTGGCGGCGGACGGGGAGGCCGGACATGTCCGTCGGCGGCGGGTGTGTCCGACGGCGGCGGGAGGAGTTGGATCTAGGGTTAGGGGGGAGAAGAACCGTGGATTTCGGAGGGGGGTGTATATATAGGCATAAGTGGAGCTTGGAGAGTCCAAATGAGGTGCGGTTTTCGCCCACACGATCGTGATCGAACGCCCTAGGACATGGAGCAGAGTTTGGTGGGTTTTGGGCCAAATTTGTGGGGTGTTGGGCTGCAACACACACGAGGCCTTTTCGGTCCCTCGGTTAACCGTTGGAGTATCAAACGAAGTCCAAATGATACGAAACTTGACAGGTGGTCTACCGGTAGTAAACCAAGGCCGCTTGGCAAGTCTCGGTCCAATCCGGAAATGTTTAATCCCCACACACGAAAGAAAGCTAGAAATGGCCACCGGAGGAGAACGAAGCGCCGGAATGCAAAACGGACAACGGGGAAAATGCTCGAATGCATGAGATGAACATGTATGCAAATGCAATGCACGAGATGACATGGTATGAGATGCATGAAAATGAAAACAACACACGGAGACAAAGACCCGAACCCGAGAAATAAATATAACTTGACACCGGAAACGGCAAGAGTTGGAGTACAAATGGGGAAAGTTACATCTGGGGCGTTACAACACTCCACCACTACGAAAAGATCTCGTCCCGAGATCTAGGACTGAAAGAACTCCGGGTACTCAGAACGGAGGTGATCCTCTCGTTCCCAGGTAGCTTCACGGTCGGAATGGTGAGACCACTTAACTTTGAGGAATTTGATTGACTTGTTGCGAGTCTTGCGTTCAGTCTCTTGAAGAATAGCAACTGGGTGCTCACGATAGGAGTTATCTTCTTGGAGCTCAATGTCCTCGAAGTTGACGGTGCGGTCAGGAGTCTTGAAGCACTTTCGAAGCTGAGAGACATGGAACACATCATGAACATTTGCAAAGTTTGAAGGAAGCTCGAGTTGATAGGCGAGGTCGCCTCTCTTGCTGACAATCTTGAAAGGTCCCACGTATCTAGGGGCAAGCTTCCCTTTGATACCGAAGCGACGAGTACCTTTCATAGGAGAGACGCGGAGGTAAACGTGATCTCCGATCTCGAAAGCCAGATCACGGTGCTTACTATCATAGTAGCACTTCTGGCGGGATTGAGCTGCTTTGAGGTTATCACGAATGACTTTGCACATATCTTCTGCTTCTGTGATTAAGTCATTGCCCAGCAGCTGACGTTCACCGGTTTAAGACCAGTTGAGAGGGGTACGGCACTTCCTGCCATACAGAATTTCAAAGGGGGCCTTGCCCGAACTTGCTTGAAAGCTGTTGTTGTATGAGAATTCAGCATAAGGAAGACAATCCTCCCACTTCATGCCGAAGGAGATCACACAAGCCCTGAGCATATCTTCCAGAATCTGGTTGACACGCTCGACTTGACCGCTCGTTTGAGGATGGAAAGCTGTGCTGAAGCGGATGTTGGTGCCCATGGCTTTCTGAAAAGAATCCCAAAACTTGGAGGTAAAGATGCTGCCACGGTCTGAAGATATCACTTGAGGAATACCGTGCAGAGAGACAATGCGAGAGGTATAGAGTTCCGCCAATTGAGCTGCAGTGATCGACTCTTTGATAGGCAGAAAGTGAGCCACTTTGGTGAGCTTGTCGATGACAACAAATATAGCATCATTGCCACGCTTGGACTTTGGAAACCCAGTCACGAAGTCCATTTCAATGTGGTCAAACTTCCATTCTGGAATGGCAAGAGGTTGGAGGAGACCAGCTGGCCTTTGGTGTTCTGCCTTCACTCTTCTGCAGACATCACATTCATTCACGAATTGAGCGATCTCGCGCTTCATTCGAGTCCACCAATAAGCTTGCTTGAGGTCCTGATACATCTTCGTACTACCAGGGTGGATGGAGAGGAGAGAGTTGTGAGCCTCGTTCATGATCACCTTACGAAGTTCACCTTTGGGCACAACAATTCGATCCTCGAAGAAGAGAGTGTCCTTGTCATCAAGTCGGTAGCACTTGTACTTGGACTGACTCTTTGCAATACCAATCTTCACCTTCTTCACCATAGCATCAAGAAGTTGGGCTTGGCGAATCTGGTCTTCTAAGGTAGGAGAGACTTGAAGGTTGGCGAGGAAACCTTGAGGAACAACTTGCAGATTAAGTTTGCGGAAAGCTTCACAAAGCTCGGGTTGATACGGCTTGAGAATCAGACTGTTGCAATATGCTTTTCTGCTCAAAGCGTCAGCAATCACATTAGCCTTGCCTGGAGTATACTCGATACTCGGATTGTACTCTTGAATCATTTCGACCCATCGAGTCTGCCTGAGGTTGAGATTAGGCTGAGTGAAGATGTACTTGAGACTCTTGTGATCAGTGAAAATATCCACTTTCCTTCCCAATAGAAGATGTCTCCAAGTCAACAAAGCATGCACAACTGCCGCCAACTCGAGATCATGAGTGGGGTAGTTCTTCTCATTAGGTTTCAACTGGCGAGAGGTATAAGCAACAACTTTCTTCTCTTGCATCAGTACAGCACCGAGACCTTGGAGAGAGGCATCACAAAAGACTTCATACGGCTTGGTTTCATCAGGTGGAGTCAGAACTGGAGCAGAGATCAATTTCTCTTTCAAAGCGTTGAAAGCAATATCACACTCCGGAGACCAAACGTATTTGACGTGCTTCTGAAGAAGATTTGAGAGAGGCTTGGCGATCTTAGAAAAGTTTTCAACGAATCTTCTGCAATAGCTTGCGAGACCGAGAAAACTGCGGAGTTGCTTTACGTCCTGAGGAGGTTCCCAATTCACAATTGCAGACACCTTCTCAGGATTCACGGAAATACCCTTGGCAGAGATGATATGACCAAGATAAAGAACCTCATCGAGCCAAAATTCACACTTGGAGAACTTGGCGTAGAACTGATGTTCTCTGAGCTTGTCAAGAACCAAACGCAAGTGCTTGGCATGATCTTCCTTGTTCTTCGAGAAAACCAGAATGTCGTCGAGATAGACCAAAACGAATTCATTGGTGTAGGGGTTGAAGATGAAGTTCATCATGCGAGAGAACGTCGGAGGAGCGTTGGCGAGGCCAAAAGACATGACGGTGTATTCATATGAACCAAAGCTTGTTCTGAACGCCGTCTTGGGAATATCTTGCTCACGAATACGAATCTGATGATAGCCCATACGGAGATCAAGCTTGGAGAATACTTGAGCACCCTTGAGTTGTTCGAACAGCTCATTGATGTTGGGAAGTGGGTATTTGTTCTTGATGGTCTTCTTGTTTACTGGACGGTAATCAACACAAAGTCGACTCGATCCATCCTTCTTCTTCACAAAAAGAACACCACAACCCCACGGAGAAGTACTAGGCCGAATGAGACCCAATCTTTCTTGCTCATCGAGTTGTTTCTTCAACTCCTTCAACTCTTCGGGGCCGAGCTTGTAGGGACGTTTGCACACAGGTTCCGTACCGGGCTCAAGTTCAATAACAAATTCTACCGGCCGGTTTGGAGGCATCCCTGGAAGTTCTTCTGGAAAAACTTCTTGATACTCACAAACAACCGGAATCTGCGAAATAGCATCCAATTCACCCTTCTCATTGAGAGAAAACAACCGGATGGTATTATCCCGAGCAGCAAAGACAATTACATCCTCAGACGAATGAGTCAGTTGAATCTGCCTGGCTGCACAATCAAGCTGAGCTTTATGCTTGGAGAGCCAGTCCATCCCAAGAATAAGATCAATGTCAGAATTGCCAAGAACCACCGGAGAAGAGAGAAACTTGCAGTCGCCCAAAGTGATTGTAACATCCGGAACACACACTCGAGATGTCAAGAGGCTGGCCGAAGAGTCAATAGACAACGGTCTCGGCAACATTTGAGTAACAAAATCATGCTTGGAAGCAAAAGGTCTCGAGATGAAACAATGCGATGCACAAGTGTCAAAAAGAACTTTTGCAGGAATATCATTAACAGGAAGGTTACCCATGATCACATCTGAAGAATCCTCTGCCTGAGCTGCATTCACCATATTGACCTTGGCGTGCTTGGGATTGTGCTTGACCACAGCTGTACTTGCCGATCTGACAGGAGGAGGAGGAGGAAGACGCCTCTGGTTGGTACACTTGTTGGCATAGTGACCCTTCTGTTGGCACTTGTTGCACGTGACCTCTGAAAGCGGACGGTGATACGGAGCACTCGGTCTTGGCGCTTGAGACGAAGACTTGTTCTGAAAGCCTAGGTTGGGTGGGTGGGAGAAACCACTGCCACCTTTGCTCTTCTGCTGATACGGCTGACGGAACGGAGGAGGAGGAAGCCAATACTTCTGCTGCTTGACCACTTGAGTAGAGGAAGACGGAGTAACATCTCTGGCACGCTTCCTGGAAGCATCACACCTCATCTGAGCAGCCTCTTGCTTCAGTGCCATGTTGTAGAACTCATCGTATCTCAACGGCTCAAAGAGGACAAGAGCGAGCTGAATTTCCTCACGAAGACCACCCCTGAACTGATAGATCATGCTCTTCTCATCAGGAACATCCTGCTTGGCAAAACGGGCGAGCTTCTGGAACAACTTGTTGTAGTCATAGACAGACAAAGAGCCTTGCTTCAGATTGCGGAATTCCTGACACTTACTCTCAACCACACTTTGAGGGATGTGATGAGCGCGGAAATCTTGACGGAAATCGTCCCAAGTGATAACACGTCCACCTCTGGAATCCTTGTACTGCTGGAACCATTCTGCAGCCTGATCTTTGAGCTGGAAAGAAGCGAACTTGACGAAATCTTCAGGCCTGACGTTGCTACATTCAAAATGCTTGCCCAGATCCACTAGCCAATCGTCAGCATCGGTAGCCTCAACACAACCGCTGAATGTCTTTGGGCCATTTGCGAGGAACTGGTTCAGAGTAGCAAAGTGGTGCTGATTATGGCCTTGATTCCCTTGACTGCCTTGATTGCGCTCTTGTAGGATTTGCATGATCAACTGTGTATTTGCATTAGTAGCGGCCATCACAGCTTGCCATGCTTCCGGAGGAGGCGGAGGTGGAGGCGGATCAGGATTCGGAGTCGTGCGCGTTGGAGGAGCCATCCTGAAGAGGTTGACCACCATTAGCACATAGGTAGATAACAATATAGAAGCTGAATCCAACGGAATGAAAATTGCAACATATAGTCTTCACATCCGAACAAAATGAACGAATGCATTCCTCTTCAAATGGTCACATATCCATAAATTGCGAAGCCACGAAGAATTAAGGTAGAGAAATAAATCAACAAGGTACGGATCAAGAACGAATAATCGGTAAGAAATCCCAATCTCAAACCAATATCCGTGGAAGAAGAACTAGAGCTACTAGAATTCCCACCTATGAAATTCCCGAACCTTTCCGGTTATGCAATCAGGTGTTGGGGATACAGGGGAAGCACAATATCTCACCCAACTAGCAAATCCTACATCCAGCTGTATCCATCCTTCAACACATAACCAGGAAAACTTCGGAAACCATCTACCTCAACCTTTGAAAAGCATCTGTTATACAAGTTATGGCGATACTCCCGAACTCCCGCCCCAGTACTGGGTGGCGTCGAGGTTATCTCACCAACGAACTGCATAAAAGAGATTTTCGATGTCGGCGAACATATCTCAAGTATACCAGAATTGCAACGATAAAATTGTGACGACAACACCTCGGAGCTCAACTCCCCGGGACACTGCCACAACCCCTAAAGACAGGAGGCACCAAGAACAATGTTCTCGTCACAAAACCATCGGAACAAATCCAAGATACTCGCGTGATCCTAAAAAAAGTTTTTTAGTGAAATTTGAGAAGAGAAGAGTCAAAACTCTACGCCAGGATGCCTTACCAGAGCGATGAGGAGACTGGGAAGTAAAAAGAGTTCCTAAGCTCTCCAATATATAATTCCTAAGGACTCAAAACATTTTTCTAGACACAACTCGGCTGCCAAAAATGATCAAGCAATGGGGCTCCTAAGGTCGGGGAAGGCTCTGATTACCAACTTGTAACGCCCTCGATGCGGCTATAGCTCCCACGTGTCGAGGCACGACTTAGAGACATAACCGCATTGAAAGCAATGTCGCAAGTTAGGCAATCATTACAACATCCCATGTAGTATATGATAAAAAGGGGAAGATAACATAGTTGGCTTACACTCGCCACGTCACATCAGAGTACATAAATAACATCCATCAAACAAATCACTCATGGCCCGACTACGGTGCCAAAATAGAAAAGAACCCAACATGCGACAAGGTCCTGAATCGATAACCCCAACTAGGCACCACTACTGATCATCGGGAAAGGAAACACAGTATCGCTGAGAGTCCTCGTCGAACTCCCACTTGAGCTCGTGGTCGTCAACTGGAGCAGAATCACCTGGACCTGCATCTGGAGTTGTAGTATCTGTGAGCCACAGGGACTCAGCAATCTCACACCCACGCGATCAAAACTATTTAAGCTCATAGGAATGGATAAGGCAAATATATGTGGAGCTGCAGCAAGCGACTAGCATATGTGGTGGCTAACGTATACGCAAAAGAGAGCGAGAAGAGAAGGCGAAGCACGAGCGAGAAGCTAAAGGAACATCCTGCGCAAGCATAACTCCAACACCGTGTCCACTTCCCGGACTCCGCTGAGAAGGGGCCATCACGGTAACACACACGGTTGATTCATTTTAATTAAGTTTAGTTAAAGTTATCTACAACCGGACATTAACAAATTCCCATCTGCCCATAACCGCGGGCACGGCTTTCGAAAGATCAATCCCTGCAGGGGAGTCCCAACTTAGCCCATAACAAGCTCTCACGGTCAACGAAGGAATAGACCTCCACCCAAGACACACCGATCAGACTCGGTACCTCGGTACAACAAGATGATTCGACAGGTTAAAACAAGTCCAGCAACACCGCCCGAATGTGCCGACAAATCCCGATAGGAGCTGCACATATCTCTTTCTCAGGGCACACTCAGATGAGCAATCCGTACAACTAAAACCAAACCTCGAGTTTCCCCGAGGGGGCGCTGCACAGGGCTCTAGTTCGGACCAACACTCAGAGGAGCACTGGCCCGTGGGGGGGCTAAAATAAAGATGACCTTTGGGCTCCGGAAACCCAAGGGAAAAAGAGGCTAGGTGGCAAATGGTAAAACCAATGTTGGGCATTGCTGGAAAAGCTTTAATCAAGGCGAACTATCAAGGGGTTCCCATTATAGCCCAACCGCGTAAGGGACGCACAATCCGGGAACATAACACCGGTATGACGGAAACTAGGGCGGCAAGAGTGGAACAAATCACTAGGCGAGAGGCCGAGCCTTCCACCCTTTACCAAGTATATAGATGCATTAAAATAACATAGCAATATAATGATATCCCAACAAGTAAATAAATGTTCCAACAAGGAACGGCTCCAATCTTCACCTGCAGCTAACAACGCTATAAGAAGGGCTGAGCAAAGCGGTAACATAGCCAATCAACGGTTTGCTAGGACAATGGTGGGTTAGAGGTTCAACATGGCAATTGGGAGGCTGACAAGCAAAAGGTAGGCATCGTAGCAGTGGCAAAGCAAAAGAGCGAGCAAACTAGCATAGCAAAGATAGTAGTGATTTCGAGGGTATGATCATCTTGCCTCCACAGTTGTCAGAGTTGACTGGATCCTCACAAGCAAACTCAACGGGCTCCTCGGTAGCGAACTCGTCTCCCGGCTCTACCCAACAAGACAAACAAGCAACAAGGATACAATCAACCACGGCCAAGACCAAGCAATATGATGGAACGACGGTATGCTATGCGGGATGCGATGCGGGATGCAAAATGCAAGATATGACAGGAAATGCATGAACCTGGCCTCAACTTGGAAAACCAAGTGTGCCACTGGATAGAGGGGATGAAATCGCTTGAAAACGATATAAAGATCATAGGAATCGGAGCTACGGTTTAGAAATGGCAAGCGTTTTAAGATATGACACCGGTCTGCGATTTACAGCAAGTAGGCATCTAAATGCAACGAAATGAACATGCTACAGCCACCCAACATGAAAACAAAATACATGGCAGTGAAGTACACAAGATGGTTGACAAAACACTAGCACTGAGCCATAGGCAAATTCATCCATTAAGAGGTTCAAACAAGCATGGCTAAAACGCAAATGCAAAACAGATTCCAGACTTAGTGAAATTAACACTAGTCTGAAATTTCAGATCACGATGCTCTCTTCGGAGCAGCAAAACAACATGATAGAAAACCTGAACATGACAAGTAAGAACATGGCATGGAGCTACTCAACAAGCTTAATAAAACACCCAAAGTGACCTGGGGCCAAAAGGGTTCACAAAATACTCTACCGAGCTCACGAACATAGCTCGAACACAATCAGTTTTCAGACTTAGTGAAAACTGAGACACGCTGAAATATAACTCACGAAGGCATGTAAACGAGCTCGATGCACTCACTACGGTGCAAGTCATGGCAAGGAAAGCATATAACCAGCAAGAAGGCACAATGTGCTAGCTACACATGGCAAGAACGAAGGCATAGCATGCATGGAACACTAACGGTAGGATCGGCAAAATCGCAAACAAGTTGACGATCTGCCCAGATTAACAACGAAGCAAAAGTTGAGCTTGATTGAGTCAACCTAGAGCACTCCACATATGCAACAAAAGACATGGATGGATAGAGCATAACTTAAATATCAAAACTCCCTTACTGATCATCCTCAAAAGAGGCACGGATCACTAGGAAACAAGCTGGACATATAGCATCATGAACTAAAATATCCCAGACTTAGTGAAAATCACCAAGTCTCTGAAATCTGCAATCTCAGGTACCTCTCTTCGCAAGCTTGCACAAGACAACACACACATCCTAAAAATACATGGGTGGCACCTCTGGAAAGAAGACAAAATGCTTAACAATTCATCACAAAGGGGCACAGGCATATCATGCACGAATTAAACATGGCAAAAATGACAAAAGTGCATGACGAACTAACGGATCTGCAATCTAACTCACGAAGCCTCCTTCTAACAGCATTTTGGGTAACAAGATGACCTCAAATGCAAATGATGCAATGGAATGAAATGATGTACATGTCGAAGCGAATATTTTGATATATCATACGCACAAAACGGAGCTACGGTTGCGGAGATACAAGCAGTCAAAGATTGCAAAAAAAATAAGGGGGAGAGGGAAAGTCAACCCCTAGGGTTTACTGTTCACGCGACCGGATCCAGATCGGGATCGCGGCGCGGAAGCCGAGGCGGCACCGGCGGCGGAGCTCGAGCTCGCCGGAGCTGCGGGG
>NC_041391.1:135332003-135353176 GCF_002162155.2 Triticum dicoccoides
CCCGCACGGGCCTCGCGGGCCCGCGGGCGGCGGCGAACTGGGGACCGGGTGGCGGCCACTAGGAGGCCGACACGTGGCGGCGGACGGGGAGGCCGGACATGTCCGTCGGCGGCGGGTGTGTCCGACGGCGGCGGGAGGAGTTGGATCTAGGGTTAGGGGGGAGAAGAACCGTGGATTTCGGAGGGGGGTGTATATATAGGCATAAGTGGAGCTTGGAGAGTCCAAATGAGGTGCGGTTTTCGCCCACACGATCGTGATCGAACGCTCTAGGACATGGAGCAGAGTTTGGTGGGTTTTGGGCCAAATTTGGGGGGTGTTGGGCTGCAACACACACGAGCCTTTTCGGTCCCTCGGTTAACCGTTGGAGTATCAAACGAAGTCCAAATGATACGAAACTTGACAGGTGGTCTACCGGTAGTAAACCAAGGCCGCTTGGCAAGTCTCGGTCCAATCCGGAAATGTTTAATCCCCACACACGAAAGAAAGCTAGAAATGGCCACCGGAGGAGAACGAAGCGCCGGAATGCAAAACGGCAACGGGGAAAATGCTCGAATGCATGAGATGAACATGTATGCAAATGCAATGCACGAGATGAGATGGTATGAGATGCATGAAAATGAAAACAACACACGGAGACAAAGACCCGAACCCGAGAAATAAATATAACTTGACACCGGAAACGGCAAGAGTTGGAGTACAAATGGGGAAAGTTACATCTGGGGCGTTACACATAGTTGCACAATTATTCGACTACTCATTGATCTCCACATATATCTTTCGGAGTAGTTTGTCATTTGCTCTAGTGCATCACTTATATCTTTTAGAGCACGGCGGTGGTTATATTTTGTAGAAATTGCTAGTCTCTCATGCTTCACTTATATTATTTTGAGAGTCTTTTAGAAGAGCATGGTATTTGCTATGGTTATAAAATTGGTCCTAGAATGGTAGGCATCCAAGTTGGGTATAATAAAAACTGTCATAGAAAGTGAATTGGATGCTATGATCAATTTGATACTTGATTGTTGTTTTGAGATATGGAGGTAGTGATATTAAAGTCATGCTAGTTGGGTGATTATGAATTTAAAGAATGCTTGTGTTGAAGTTAGCAAGTCCTGTAGCATGCACGTATGGTTAAAGTTGTGTAACAAATTTGAAACATGAAGTGTACCTGGCTTGTGCATCCTTATGAGTGGCGGTCGGGGACGAGCGATGGTCTTTTCCTACCAATCTATCCCCCTAGGAGCATGCGCGTAGTACTTGATTTTTGATGAATTCTAAATTTTTACAATAAGTATATGAGTTCTTTTGACTAATGTTGAGTCCATGGATTATACACACTTTTACCTTTCCGCCTTTGCTAGCCTCTTCGGTACCGTGCATTGCCCTTTCTCACCTTGAGAGTTGGTGCAAACTTCGTCGGTGCATCCAAACCCCATGATATGATACGCTCTATCACACATAAACCTCCCTTTGTCTTCCTCAAAACAGCCATCATACCTACCTATTATGGCATTTCCATAGCCATTCCGAGATATATTGCCATGCAACTTTCCACTGTTCCGGTCATCATCATCATGACATACTTTACTTTTGTCATATTGCCATTGCATGATCATGTAGTTGACATCGTATTTGTGGCAAAGCCACCATGCATTATTTTTCATACATGTCACACTTGATTCATTGCACCATCCCAGTACACCGCCGGAGGCATTCATATAGAGTCATATTTTGTTCTAGTTTCGAGTTGTAGTTCTTATGTTGTAATCAATAGAAGTGTGATGATCATCATTATGACAACATTGCCCAAAGAAAAAAAGGAAAAAAAAAAGAAGAAAGGCCAAAAAGAAAAAAAAGAAAGGCCCGAAGAAAAACAAGGAAAAAAAGGAAAAGAAAAAAGAAAAAGAAAAAAATAAAAAAAAATGAAAAGGGCAATGTTACTATCTCTTTTTCCACACTTGTGCTTCAAAATAGCACCTTGTTCTTGATGTAGTGACTCTCATATATTGTGCTTCAAAGTAGCACCATTTTTTTCATATATTGAGTCTCATAAGTTGTCTTTTTCGTACTAGTGGGAATTTTTCATTATAGAACTTGGCTTGTATATTCCTGCGATGGGCTTCCTCAAATGCCCTAGGTCTTCGTGAGCAAGCAAGTTGGATGCACACCCACTAGTTTTCTTTTGTTGACCATTCATTTATAGCTCTAGTGCATCCGTTGCATGGCAATCCCTACTCCTCATGTTGACATCAATTTATGGGCATCTCCATAGCCCGTTGATTATCCTCGTCAATGTGAGACTTTCTCCTTTTTGTCTTCTCCACACAATCCCCATCATCATATTCTATTCCACACATAGTGCTATATCCATGGCTCACGCTCATGTATTGCATGAAGGTTGAAAAAGTTTGAGATTATTTAAGTATGAAATAATTTCTTGGCTTGTCATCGGGGGTAGAGAAGTTGGGAACATCTTTGCGTGACAAAAATGAAGCATAGCCTAACTATATGATTTTGTAGGGATGAACTTTCTTTTGCCATGTTATTTTGAGAAGACATGATTACTTTGATTAGTATGCTTGAAGTGTTACTATTTATTTTATCAATATGAACTTTTATTTTGTATTCATTTGGATCTGAACATTCATGCCACAATAAAGAGAATTACATTGAGAATTATACTAGGTAGCATTCCACATCAAAAATTCTGTTTTTATCATTTACCTACTCGAGGACGAGCAGGAATTAAGCTTGGGGATGCTTGATACATCTCCAACGTATCTATAATTTTTGATTGTTCCATGATATTATATTACCCCTTTTGGATGTTTATGGGCTTTATTTTACATATTTATATCATTTTTGGGACTAACCTATTAACCGGGGCCCAAC
Organism: Triticum dicoccoides; assembly: GCF_002162155.2. Lineage (NCBI taxonomy): Eukaryota > Viridiplantae > Streptophyta > Magnoliopsida > Poales > Poaceae > Triticum > Triticum dicoccoides. Next base: position 135,334,896 of record NC_041391.1, read on the forward strand.
CCATATTGCTGTTTTATTGCCTATTTCAGTATTTTGAAGAAAAGGAATATCAAACGGAGTCCAAATGGAATGAAACCTTCGGCATCGTGATTTTTTGGAAGAATATCATCCTGGAGGCTTGGAGATCAAGTCAGAAGACCCTCGAGGAGCCCAGAAGATAGGGGGACGCCCCCCCCCCCCCCTACAGGGCGCGGCCCCCTGTCTCGTGGACCCCTCGAGAACCTCCCGACCGACTTCTTTTGCCTATATAAGCCTACGTACCCTAAAACCATCGAAAATCAAGATAGATCGGGAGTTCCGCCGCCGCAAGCCTATGTAGCCACCAAAAACCTCTCAGGAGTCCGTTCTGGCACACTGCCGGAGGGGGAACCCATCACCGGTGGCCATCTTCATCATCCCGGCGCTCTCGATGACGAGGAGGGAGTAGTTCACCCTCGGGGCTGAGGGTATGTACTAGTAGTTATGTGTTTGATCTCTCTCTCTCTCGTGTTCTCTCTATGGCACGATCTTGATGTATCTTGAGCTTTGCTCTTATAGTTGGATCTTATGATGTTTCTCCCCCTCTACTCTCTTGTGATGAATTGAGTTTCCCTCTTGAAGTTATCTTATCGGATTGAGTCTTTATGATGAGAACACTTGATGTATATCTTGCCGTGTTTATCTGTGGTGACAATGGGATATCACGTGCCACTTGATATATGTTTTGGTGATGAACTTGCGGGTTCTGCCCATGAACCTATGCATAGGGGTTGGCACACGTTTTCTTGACTCTCCTGTAGAAACTTTGGGACACTCTTTGAAGTACTTTGTGTTGGTTGGATGAATCTGAGATTGTGTGATGCATATCGTATAATCATGCCCATGGATACTTGAGGTGACAATGGAGTATCTAGGTGACATTAGGGTTTTGGCTGATTTGTGTCTTAAGGTGTTATTCTAGTACGAACTCTTTTATAGATTGATCTGAAAGAATAACTTTGAGGTGGTTTCGTACCCTACCATAATCTCTACGTTTGTTCTCCGCTATTAGTGGCTTTGGAGTGACTCTTTGTTGCATGTTGAGGGATTGTTATATGATCTATCTATGTTATTATTGTTGAGAGAACTTGCACTAGTGAAAGTATGAACCCTAGCCTTGTTTCCTATCATTGCAGTACAGTTTACGCTCACTTTTATCATTAGTTACCTTGCTGTTTTTATATTTTCAGATTACAAATACCTTTATCTACCATCCATATTGCACTTGTATCACCATCTCTTTGCCGAACTAGTGCACCTATACAATTTACCATTGTATTGGGTGTGTTGGGGACACAAGAGACTCTTTGTTATTTGGTTGCAGGGTTGTTTGAGAGAGACCATCTTCATCGTATGCCTCCCACGGATTGATAAACCTTAGGTCATCCACTTGAGGGAAATTTGCTACTGTCCTACAAACCTGTGCACTTGCAGGCCCAACAACGTCTACAAGAAGAAGGTTGTGTAGTAGACATCACTTGTTACCCGTTACAAATTATCTTATCACAAAACTATCTGTTACCTACAATTTCAGTGCTTGTAGAGAATACCTTACTGAAAACCGCTTGTCATTTCCTTCTGCTCCTCGTTGGGTTCGACACTCTTACTTATCGAAAGGACTACGATAGATCCCCTATATTTGTGGGTCATCAAGGACCTCGTCCAACATTGCGTCGGTTGCCAGCTTTTTGCAAATCAAAGCCATATGCCACCTACCGCTCTCCACACAATCCCCATAACTTGGCCCTTTGCGGTATGGGGGCTCGATATAGTTGGACCCCTTAAAGAAGGAAGCCATAAGAAAAAAATACTTGTTGGTCATTGTGGATAAATTCACCAAATGGATAGAAGCCAAACCAGTTAAAACGGCCGAATCCGGACCAGTGATAGACTTCATATCCGGGGCAGTACACCGTTACGGTGTCCCCACAGCATCATCACCAATAACGGCTCCAACTTCACAGCCGACAAGGTGAAAACTTGGTATGGCAACATGGGCATTAAGCTCGCTTATGCCTCCGTCTATCACCCCCAAACAAACGGTTAAGTCGAACAAGCAAATGGTCTTATTATGAGCAGCATCAAACCCAGACTAGTACGATCCTTGAAGGAATCAGATACACACCATTTTTTATGGTATATGTAGCAGAGGCGGTATTACCCTGCGATATCATTCATGACTCACCTCGAGTGTGCATGTACAAGGAGAGAGAAGCTGAGCTTGATCGGCAGGACGGTTTAGATGCCCTGGAGGAGGAGCGTGACATTGCAAAGGCCCGTTCTGCATTCTATTAGCAACAGGCTCGAAGGTATCAAAGCAAAGAAGTACGGGCCAAAACTTATAACATTGGCAAACTCGTTCTACGCCTACCAGAGAAGAAAAAGGACAAGCTCAAGCCCAAGTGGGAGGGTCCCTTCATCATTGATAAAGTTCTCACCGGAGGGGCGTACCTTCTGCATGATGCATCTGATAATCGACTCGAGCCAAACCCATGGAACGCGGCTAGACTCCGAAGATTCTACGCCTAGTGCCGAACTCTGTGTTCGTCTCCTTACCTCCGCCTTTCTTTTTTAAGTTATATCCTCTTTCTTTCTTTCTTTCTTCCTTTTTATAGCCTTATAAGCTTCAAGTGTGGCTCGACCACACACTCTTGCCGCACTATGCACGCTCAATATACCTGGGGGCTTCTTATATAGAAGCTCAATATAATTGCCTTCCGGGCTTCATGCCCACTACATATGCGTCACTTTTCCATATGTACCTTTTGTTTGCCATTATATGCATCGATATGACTTAAGTTTTGGCCAAGCTGGGTTGCCTGGCTCCTGTGTTTATGCCCTACGTTCCGTTAGTTCGGCTAGGGTATAAGGGGAGCACCTCTGTGATTGTTACTGCCGGGTCAGCCAGATGTGTACCTCAGACTGGGTGAAGCCGAAAGCTAGCGTTCTTAAGGGAATATTCGGTCGGTGAACAAAAGATGTTTCTTGCCAATTACAATATATGCCCCCCAGATGTTTATATCTTGCGTCTCTTTTCGCAGTTCGGACATGCACATTAATGCATGCGTGCCCAGGGAAAGGAACCTTTAACGGAATTATTCTCCCTGGAAGATGTTTCTTACTATCCATGTAATATAAATAGCTAGTTGGGTACTTGTCTGTTCAAGTACTTCTGACCCCTACGCCTGGTGTCCACGTGTACCCCGGTTTTTACATAACTGAGCGGTTATTCAGATACACTCCGGACTGTCGGGTCCGAGGTTGAAGCGAAAAGGTCCGCCATGAGAAATGATTTACAATCTGGCTAGGGACAAAATATGTCATTTGAAGTACATAGTCACTTAGACTGACTAAATTCTTCTTCTATACCATCCAACAGGCTGTCTAGCCTACAATCCTATTGGGAATACTTTGCAGCTAATCCTACCTAGTCATACACCAGACTAACGGGGATCTCTTTCCCATCTGATCCTGCAGGTCCGACCTCGGCCATGTGATTCGGGTCAACCTTGGTGTACTGTGTCTTCACCATGGCCCAGGCTTCCCTTGCACCTTGTCGGTAGGCTAATATCTTCCATAATCGGAAGCGCCGCCGTGCTCCGTTGATCATCTCTACAAGATCCCCCATGCCTCTAGGCAGGGAGGTGGAGGGCCACAAGGCCTGGGCAATACCCTGCATCACCTGCCGAACTTGTTCGTGCAGTTCTGAGAGCTCTTGCAGAAGATTGCATGTGGATCCGGACATCTCCTCTTCGAGACGACCTGTCAGCATACCTACAGACATAACTCTATTAGCCCGCTGTCGGTGTCAAAACCGGCGGATCTCGGGTAGGGGGTCCCGATCTGTGTGTCAAGGCTGATGGTAACAGGAAGCAAGGGACATAGATGTTTACCCAGGTTCGGGCCCTCTCGATGGAGGTAAAACCCTACTTCCTACTTGATTAATATTGAAGATATGGGTAGTACAAGAGTAGATCTACCACGAGATTGTAGAGGCTAAACCCTAAGAGCTAGCCTATGATGGTATGATTGTGATTGTGATCGGCCTTCTAAGGACCAACATCTCCGGTTTATATAGACATCGGAGAGGGCTAGGGTTTACATGGAGTCGGTTACAAGGAAGGAAACACAATATCCGGATCGCCAAGCTTGCTTTCCACGCCAAGGAGAGTCCCATCCGGACACTGGCCGAAGTCTTGAGTCTTGTATCTTCACGCTTCAACAGTCCGAACGTTGTACATAGTCCGGCAGTCCGGATACCCCCTAATCCAGGACTCCCTCAGTAGCCCCTAAACCAGGCTTCAATGACGATGAGTCCGGCATGCAGTATTTTCTTTGGCATTGCAAGGAGGGTTCCTTCTCCGAATATTCCGAAGTAATTATCTAACACGTAGACCGTGTACGGATCCACAAAATGATTTTTACACACCGCCGTAGAGAGAATGATATTTTACAAATGCAATCTGCTGACAACTTTTTCAGACGACGCGACATGTTATTATGGTCGGATTATTATCCGAACCGTGTTCCCACGAACTGCCACAACGGATATTGCGAGGCGGTTTCCCTGTCACATCTTGTCAAGGCAGAGATCGTGTCCCTTTATCATGGGATCCTCATGAATGTGGGTATGGGTAATCCAACCATGCCGCTAATCACGGCGAGTGGGAGGCAGACGGGTTCCACCAGGCAAGTGGGGAGGTGCAAAAAGAATTTACCGCCCCTATAAAGAGGTTAGGTCTCTTCCCCTGTATCCACGCCTCCTCCTTCCGTCAACTCATTCCCCTTTGTTCAAGCCCTAACACACGAGTACCCTTCTTCTCCATCGAAGAGAGGTTTTCCAAAGATGTCCGGATCCGGAGCAGGAGGCAGATGGATGGCCTCGACCGTCCAGGAGAAGGACATCAAGAAGCTCCGGGGAGCCGGGTATCTGGCCCCGAAGATCGGCCACCGTCTCCCACCGGCAGGACAGGTCGTCCCCACTCTGGAACCTCACGAGAGAGTCGTGTTCCTTCCCCATTTTGTCTGCGGGCTCGGGTTTCCCCTTCACCCTTTTGTTCGCGGAGTCATGTATTACTACGGGATCGATTTCCATGACCTTTCCCCCAACTCCTTCCTCAATATCTCGACATTCATCGTCGTGTGCGAGGCTTTTCTCCGGATCCCACCTCACTTTGGCCTGTGGCTGAAGATTTTCAACGTGAAGCCCAAGGTGGTGAGCAGCGAACACGCCGAAAGCGACGGGGCCATGGTAAGCAAGATGCCCAAGGCCGTCTGGCCGAAAGGCGCTTTCAACGACTCCATCAAGGAGTGGCAGCAGTAGTGGTTCTATATCACCGAACCACGCGGGAAAAAGTGGGCGGCAGCTCCAAAGTTTAGATCCGGAGTTCCACTGCGGCTCACATCCTAGCCCAAGAAGGGCCCGAACTGGTCCTCGTCTGATGAGCTATCACTGCTCTAGACGTAGTCCAGGTGATGCTAGTTCGCCTGGTTCTCCCCTGTCAATGTTGGGCTTGCACTCTGTGGGAGTTTGACCCAACCGAGCACCAAACCCTCCAGGGGCTCTATGATTCCTCCCACAAGGACATCTGGAAGGTGCTCTTCAAATCCGGCAAATCGTGGCCAGGCCCCGCCGAGGACCGTGGGTATCAATTGTCCCATTCTGCAAGCTCGGTAAGTTACAGCCATGCTCTGTCCATTCATGCTTCAGTCGGTATGTCATGAGGGAGACATCTTAATCGTGTTTCATTGTGACCTCCGGGATGGATAAAGAAGGTGGAGCAGATACATTGTCTAGCCCCACTGCTGGAGGAACAGACCGGACCTCTTCTGACGAAGATGCTGGTCCCCGCGCCTTACGAGGCGCCAAAGAAAGAGGCCTCCAAGAAGGTCAAGAAGACCCAGAGTGGACTTCGTCGTTGCAAGGCTTCGGACGCCAAATCCGAAGACTCCAGCGACGATCCTTCCTCTGAGGACGAAGAGGAGGAAGCAGAGGAAGATGAGCCTCACTCTGATGGCAGGAGGAAGAGGACGGCCTCCACATCTCCGGAGGCCGGATCGCCCAAGAGGGGGAAAGGTTTCCTCCCAGAGGCATCCACCACGGTTGCCGATAGCAGCCCGGAGTGGGATGCCAAGGCCAAGCCCCTGGAGAAGTCGTAAGTATCCGAACACGCATATGCGTCCGGGATTGTTTTTGGGTATAGTAGTTTTAATTGTCGCCATATTTTGCACAGTCCGGCAAGGTCTCGCGCCGGTCGGTCCTCATCGGCGGATTCACTAGGCTCAGACGCCTTGGCGAGGGAGACGCCTCCGCAGGCCCCTTCCCCAAAGTCCGGGCGCGACACTGAGGTGTCATCTCGACATGACTCGAACTAGGGAGGACATATCCCTGGAGCCGGACACGCTGGGGCAGACAAGGTCCCCGGGACCTCTAAGGTTCCAGAATCGAGCGGACAGCCACCTTCGATGGTGGGAGGCCTGCCCACCCTGCCGGCATCCTCTGTTCGAGCGGAGATGCCCGGCGGTCTATTGACAGTGTTGAAGAACGTGTCTATCATCGATGAGCATCAGACCCTCATGGGTGCGATGGTTGAGAAGATTCAGTCTGCCGAGAGCAGGCTGAACGAGTCCTGTGTTGGCCTTATAAAGGCCTTTGAGGTATGTTTCCTAAGAAACCTTTGAGGAATTGTCATAGTATGAGTAGTATCCCCTGATGCACTGTCCGGCGGAGGAGACAAAGCCGGGCAGGGGATCAAATCCTCTGCATTCGCAGGAGCCTATGTGAATGATGTATACCCTTTATGTGAAAACAGGCCTACGGAGAGGACGGGCGCTTATAATGCGGAAGTTTCTGAACTGAAGCAGAGCCTTGCACGGGCCGAGGAAGAACTTGGCCGTGTGAGGAAGCAATTGGAAGACAAGCAACGTATGTTGAAAACATTTGTCTTGAAGTTGGCACGAATGAATGGTCATGCTTAGTGAAAAGTGTTTGTATTGTTTGCTCTAGGAGCGAGTGCCGAATACGCGGCACTAAAGAAGGTTGTGGCTGATGCCAACAAGAAGGCTGCCGCTGAACAGGCGCTTCATGAAAAACACGAGGCCAGGGTCATTGCAGATGAGCGAGAGCTCCAGGAAGTTGTGAAGAAAAAGCGAAGGCTTGGAGCAAAGTCTAGTAGGGAAAGAATCCGAACTTGCCCAAGCTCTCGAGACTGCGGAAGGTGCTCGGGAAGAAGCCCGAGGTGCTGCACGGGACATTCAGGAGGCCTGGAAAGTTGCGTTTGGTAAGGCTTTCTGTATTCTTAGCCCTTTGTGCATGATATTGATAAGAATCCTAAGTGGCAAGCTGAATTCTTATTTTTCCAAGGGATTTTGCGGATCTTCCTCGCAGCATATCAGATGCTGCCCAATTCTACCGAACCGAGGAGAAGTAGTCTGCAGAGAGGGATTTCTGGTCGTAGTTTTTGGCGCCGAACTATCCGGTGCCTTTTATCGATAAGCTGAAACAGCTGGTCGAACTGCAGCAGGCGGCCGAACTAGCCATGAAGGACTTAATTGTCTGGTTGTGGCATGCGGAGCCAATTCCAAGCAGTTACTTCGGACTCGTCAAGCAGATTGTGGGCGCCTGTCCTCGGCTTGATGCTATCAAGCGATCGGTCTGCATAGAAGGCGCGTGCATGGCGTTTGCCCATGCAAAAGTGCATTGGGGGAAGCTTGACGCGGAGAAGCTCATGACTGAGGGGCCGCCGAAGGGTAAGGAGCACCGCAAGCCCGAGCTGTACTATGAAGGTGTACTGAAAGGGGCCCGCCTTGCGGCGGATAAGTGTGCTAAAGACATTATATTTCCCTGAGGGCATTCGTGCCGCTTATTGTAATATGGGATAATGGCATTTTTATTATGTATTGCCTGTTTTGTTTGAACATATATTCTTCCTGTGTGGCTGTTTATTGTATGTACATCCTGAGAGTTGGCCAGTCGTCGGCTTCCGTCCCCATGTAAAAAAAATACGGGGGTGTTCGGGATATATCTGAACGCTCTTTATCCCATAGTTGGGTCCTTTTAAGGATGTGCTTCTCTCCGCGAACTAGGCAATCGGACTATAAGGCTTTATTACTCTCACTTAGCCATAGGAATTCGAGTATGGTCGGTGCAACCCCTAGTGTTCGGAAGGCCGAACTAGGGGCTCTATTGGCGCCTAATCAGAAGACCGATCCGTCGCACTTAGCATTTATAATGGTGTTGTGCGGAATAAATCTTTAAGGATTTTACAACCTCTTGAATAGCTGATCGGCTCTCGCTTCATCATGACGGTCGGTTTTTGGCTTTCTCTACTGAGGTGCTCGTCCGGCTGAACCAGGACACAATCGCAGTAGTTCTCCCAGCACTACCTTAGCCGACGGAACGGAACGTAAGGTACCAAAACATGGGAGCCGGGCAAACCCAACCAATGACCCAAGACATGATTCGGAGCTGATGCATATAGTGCTATAAGTTCGGGGTGCCGAACAACCGAAAAGGTGGTCGGACTTTATTGCCGTACTGTGAAGCCCCTGGTGTAATCGGGCGAACGCGAAGCGTGGCTATCATTTTCGGCAAAGAGGCGTCAGCGATAAACGACGGCCGGTAAGTATTATTTAAGTCTACGCATTCTAGTAGGATGATATGTCTATGCATATAAGTATGATGTATGAAAAGAGGTGTTATTTGGCGGAACCTCTGGTGGCCGGACTGGAGGGCATTGTAAGTGGATCAAGAGTGAATCTGAACTGCCTTCTACCTGCATGTTTCTGCCATTGTGTGTCCGGGCTGATTCCATGCCGCCAATCCTGTTCTGCGCCAATCGTTAGTTTGTAAATGCAAATGCTTGAAGGCAGTTGGGCGTCCTCTTGTGGTTGGTCCAAGGGTCCCTGATCAGGCCCCGGTGGGCCCAGCCGTTATACCGTGAGGTAGTGCGGACTCCTCAATGGGTGTCCGGATAGTTGGCCTGAGTGATTGACCACGTGGAATCTAGTCAACGTGGTTTATCCCGTTGGCATACGGTAACCTACCGCATGGTGGGAAGGTGCCGAAGATTTATTCTTTGGCGTGGCATTTTTGGGTGATCCGAAGACAACCGTTTAGAGTGGTGGGCCAATAAGACTTGGCCTTTGCGCCTTACATCTTTTAGGAGGTGTTATTCGTGGCTTCATACCCGTCTGGGCTTTTTTGTGTTATGGAGCCCCTAGACTACTAGGTCTAGAGGTACTGCAATTGACTTGCTGTGGTCCCTGTGATCATGGGCGGTCGGCCGTACTTTTATGCTCTAGGGGGGTTTGATGAGACGACTCCCCTTATTGCTTCTGGCGCATGACCAGCCGCTTTGTTTTGAGGATCCGACATTCTCTATTGGTATGCTTTGCCGTCCTTCTAGGAGTACCGTGAATTTCACACGGTTGATCCAGTGTGTGGCTTTAGCCGAGTAGGCTTGAGCTGTTCTTTGTCCGTTTATCAGACTGAGAGTTGCTGGACTTGGCAGCGGTTTCCCTGTCTTGACGTTTATGACCATTGTGCCGAGGCTTTAGGATACCTCTTCGTGTATGCTTCTTACTGTCTTGGACCATAGTGATGTGTGGACGTCTGGGTGTGTCCCTGTGGTATTCCTGCTTGAGTTGAGGTAGCCAGTTGTGCCGGGTGTGCCCTTTGTTAGGGTGGTCGAGTCCATACTTTTTCGGTGGCCAGGATCTTGGTCCACCTGTCCAGTAGCAGATATTGATGAGCTTTGAGCTGCTCTTGCTTTATTTGCAGGCTCCTTGCCGTGGCCATGAGCCGTCGCTTGAAGCGAACCTGTTCCACTGGATCTTCAGGCACCCGGAACTCATCATTGCCGAGGCTTTCCTCGTCTTCGAAGGGGAGGTGCAGTTGTCCCTCTCCAGGTATCCCACCATGGCCGGTCCGGCTTGCTTGAAGGTAATCTGATTGGGGTTGGATTCCTCTTCGGGACCATCCGGATTGCTTTCATCTCCGGGGCCGGTGTTGATGTGGCGGGGCTTGGAGCGGCGTCGAAGACGCCCATGCTTTGCTTTTCCTCCTGACGGGTTATCCTCCGTTGCCTCGTCGACATTGGTTTCCTTCGGAGTGTCCACCGTGTATATATCGTATGAGGAGATGGCCATCCACCGCCCTGTGAGCGGTGGCTCCTATAATTCTCCTGCATCGTCGTCCATACCGTCGATGTCTTCGGAGTCGAAGTCCAGCACATCGGTTAAATCATCGACCGTGGCAATGAAGTGGATGGTGGGTGGGCAACGAATTCCGTCGTTGTCTGCTTCCCACTCAAGCCGGACATAGTTCGGCCCAGAGTCTCCTGACAAAGAGAGACTTTAATGAGTTCATCATGTCGCCAAAGGGCGAGTGCTGAAAGAGTCCGCTGTGGTGAACTCCATTACCGGAGCCCAACCAAACTCGGCGGGCTCAGGAACGCGCACACTGGAACCTACATCTGGATACGAATCCGGGGGTCCGGAGTCATAGGCTTCCTCAGAAGTGAGGCACGTGTTCGGCTCTACCGCCGATGAGAGTACGGCCTGCGGGGCGGGGTCCATCCCTCCATCCCCAGACAACGCAGTCTGCTCCGGACTAGAGTCCGGGACTACTGCCGGGATGATATTCCGAGTGTTGTCCGACAGCAGGTTCAGGCCATGCTCGTCGTGACTGTCCGGTGCTCCTGGCGCTTTCCCGAATCCGTCGAAGATCAAGTCTTCGTGGATATCCGGCGAGCAATTCAGGTTTGCGAACCTGATTTGATGGCAAGGGGCGTAGCTGTCGATCTGCTCCATATGGCCAAGCGAATTGGCCCGCATCGCGAAGCCGCCGAACAGGAAGATCTGTCCAGGGAGGAAAGTCTCGCCCTGGACCGCGTTGTTGATGATGATTGAAGGAGCCATCGAGCCCGACAGCGATGACACAGAGGGACTCTCAATGAAAGCACCAATGTCGGTGTCAAAACCGGCGGATCTCAGGTAGGGGGTCCCGATCTATGCATCAAGGCTGATGGTAACAGGAAGCAAGGGACACAGATGTTTACCCAGGTTCGGGCCCTCTCGATGGAGGTAAAACCCTACTTCCTGATTGATTAGTATTGAAGATATGGGTAGTACAAGAGTAGATCTACCACGAGATCGTAGAGGCTAAGCCTAAGAGCTAGCCTATGATGGTATGATTGTGATTGTGATCGTCGTTTTAAGGTCCAACCTCTCCGGTTTATATAGACACCAGAGAGGGCTAGGGTTTACATGGAGTCGGTTACAAGGAAGGAAACACAATATACAGATCGCCAAGCTTGCTTTCCACGCCAAGGAGAGTCCCATCCGGACACGGGTCGAAGTCTTGAGTCTTGTATCTTCATGCTTCAATAGTCTGGACATTGTACACAGTCCGGTAGTCCGGATACCCCCTAATCCAGGACTCCCTCACCCACTTCTTCGCCAAACTATATAAAGGTTCATTCGAGCACTTACTAAAAATGCCGCATCTAAGCCTCTTATTCTCCTTCACGAAGTCAGCAAGCTGGGCCTGAACATCTTTTAGTTCAATGCCCAGCAGGGTATGGGCATCCTGGAGATCATTTTTCTCTCGAATAACCCATGTAAGCACGCGCTCACCAGCCTCTAACTGACATTGCACATGTTGCTCATCCCCCGGTATGATCTCCGGATTACCTCCGGGATTATCTGCAGAATCTATTGTTAGATTTGCATGCATGCCGAATACTAACGGGTACATGTCATTACATTCTTTTTGATCAAGACAAGTATTACTAGATGAGGCCTTCCTGGATTCCTCCATTCCGGCAACTGCGGCCCGTAGCTGGGCTTTGCACTCCTCCAACTCTGGAGACAACTGGGTATTCTTCTCCGTAAGAACCTATGCATACAATGATCCTTAAATCAGTTGTGCCAACTGTTTCAAATCTTAGGGGCTACTGATATACATAATTATCAAATTTTCTTACCCATATATCCTTTACATACTGGTCTGTGGCTCTAGCAAGACCATCTTGAGCAGCTACACGTCTCCTGAGTTGAAGGCATTGAACGCCTCTTCGGAGAAATTAGGGTCGCGGAGTACGGCCCGCCGACGCCTGTGATTCATGGTGCTCTCCACTTCGGAATTCGTAGCGAACATTCTATCAGCATCCTCCGTAGGAGGACCGTCCGGAATTGTCCCCGCGTTGGCCTCCGCCCCTGAGTCCGGCTCTGGAGTCCGGCTGGTGGAGGCGTGGCTGGCAGGCTCTCCAGACACAGTCCGGCGAGAGTTTTTTCCTAGGAACCACGGATGTTATTATATTTTAAAGACGATAATCGCGGAGCAGGTTTTTTCATACCTCTGTGATGGCGTCTCAGTCCTGACTGCCTTCCTTTTAAGCCTACCCGGCTTCGGTGCCCCTTGTTGGCGAGTCACCGCGGGTTTGGTACGGTGCACCGATGGCCTTCCCTGTAAGACGCAATACATGTGCGGTGGGTAAACGCAAAGAAGGGAACCTTCTAGGTAGTTGGGACTCCGGTTTACTTACATGTGATGCAGGGAGTAGGCCAGGATAATCAGCTATGATGGCCACCAAGGCATCGTCACATCTTAGCTGATAGAACGTCATGTCGACGAGCTCCCCAAATACGTCTGGATCTTCTTCGAGTCCGGGGTCGAGGGGCCGGTCAGGGTCCTCTGGCTGTGGAGACGGGCTGTGGACCTCCCTCATAGCTTTTCGCAGTTCCTGCTATGAATTAGCAAGGTAAATATTTGTAATGAAGAATGTAGGAATGACTGGAGTAAAAGATAGCACCTCACCCAGCTTGGGGGGTTGTACATGGAAAATCCATCTCGTGGCTTAATATGGATAAACTCCTCTTCCCCTCCTTTGTACAAATCAGACAGTATTTTTGCCAGAGCGGTGGCGGAGTCCGGACCTTTACGACCGCAGCGGGTTGCATCGTCTTCTCCGTTGAAGTGCCACATGGGTTTCCCCCAATACTGAAGTGGCTGCACCCCCCGCATTATACATATTGACATAACCTCGATTATTGTCAGTCCTGATCTGGCCAGTGTTTTTATCCTGCCCATCAGGTAAAGGACCTCTCTGTTATCTTCCTCCTGGGGGGCTCCGAGGGCGCCAGCTATGGCGTTTCTTCAATGTGGCATTAGCAAACTCAGGAAGGCCCATCCGAATAGGGTCCGGAAGGGGGATGTCCTCCATATAAAACCATTCCAAAGGCCAGCCTTCGGATGTCTTATTCGGAGTACCGGACAGGTATCCGGTCCCTGCGATACGCCATATTTCGGCTCCGCCCACTTGATATATTGACCCCCCCTGAGTGTGGGGGACGAGGCAGAATAGCCTCTTCCATAGCTCGAAATGAGCTTCGCAGCCCAGAAATAGCTCGCAAAGGGCGATGTAGCCTGCGATGTGTAGTATGGAGGCAGGAGTGAAGTTATGCAGTTGGAGGCCGTAGTACTCCAGGAGCCCGCGGACGAACGGATGATTGGAAATCTGAGGCCCCTCAGCAAGTAAGGGACAAGGCATACCCGCCCCGTGGATGGGTTGGGAAAACTCTCCGCTTGCTCCCCGCCATTGTAAGTGGCTAGTCCGGCTCAGACAGGGACCATGTATACAGGTGGGAGAAACCCCTGGGTCTGCAACTCTACCAATTGGCCGTGGGGGGTAGAACACTTCTCCCAATCACCTGGCTCAGCGCTACGGGAGCGAAAGGAGCAGCTGCAGCGGCCGGCCATGATGGGATGGGTTTTTCCGGGCGTGCTCTGATGGATACTCGCTGGGGGGAGATGGTATGATTTGGATCTGAGGATCCCCGTCTCTTTAATAGACGATTTACTAACATGGTCAGGGTGGCAGATGTAAAAATGCCCCAACTTTTCGCATTCGCTCGACACGTGGAGACTACCATTATTAGGGTACAGAAGCCGAGGAGTGCAACATTAATGGGAAGCCGGACACTGCTCGTTACAATAGGTACTTAGGGATTTTTGGAGAAGAACCCGCCATGCAATGCTGAAGACAATCTGCACGCCGGACTCATCGTCATTGAAGCCTGGTTCAGGGGCTACTGAGGGAGTCCTGGATTAGGGGGTCCTTAGACAGCCGGACTATATACTTTGGCCGGACTGTCGGACTATGAAGGTACAAGATTGAAGACTTCGTCCCGTGTCTGGGTGGGACTCTCCTTGGCGTGGAAGGCAAGCTTGGCGATTCGGATATGTAGATCTCCTTCTCTGTAACCGACTTTGTGTAACCCTAGCCCCCTCTAGTGTCTATATAAACTAGAGGGTTTAGTCCGTAGGACAAGAACAATCATAATCATAGGCTAGATTCTAGGGTTTAGCCTCTACGATCTCGTGGTAGATCAACTCTGGTAATACTCATATCATCAAGATCAATCAAGCATGAAGTAGGGTATTACCTCCATCGAGAGGGCCCGAACCTGGGTAAACATTCTGTCCCCCGCCTCCAGTTACCATTAGCCTTAGACGCACAGTTCAGGACCCCTACCCGAGATCCGCCGGTTTTGACACCGACAGCTATAGTGAACACCGACTAGGCGGCCGTACTGTAACCACGCTCTCCCCGACCATGCCCTCGTCATCAAAGGCAAGGCTACAGTGAAGAGTAGCCGACAGGGCCTACAGGTGGTGGGCCCTACCTGTCGGTCGAGAGCCCGGTAGCCGGTGGGACCCACTAAGCGACGGGCCCTACCTGTCGGTCGAGAGGCCGGCAGCCGGTGGAACCCACTAAGCGGCGGGCCGAGCAGCCGGCGGAGAAGCCGGCGACCATAGACACTGATGGCCTGGGACTACACCTAGCCGGATTACCATTGTACCCTGGGAGGTAGGCCTATATAAACCCCCTAGGACACCCATGCAAAGGGTTCATCCTCTTAGAGATTACATGTAACGCCCCAAGACCGATGCTTCAGAAGACTTCCAGCTATTCCGAGTTTTGCCATGTGTTTCTTTTGTGCTTGCTCTTTTATTTTTGCATTGCATCATGTTATCATGCCATCATGCCATTTAATTTTTAAAACTCAACTAAATAAATTGTATGGATCTTCGATCCATTTAAATCGAGGGAAGGGTGACTTCTCTTTATAACATACCCTCCCGATATTTAGGGAGCTATAATAAAATATTCCATTGTTTTGGAATCACCAAAACACACTTGCAAAATAATTTCGTTCCTTTTCTGCTTCAAGTTTGGTCTCCAACCTTGCCAATAATTATTTCATCATTTTCCGGAGCTCCACCAAAAATCCGAACATTTTTGGACCTTCCTTTTACCAAGTCCTAGTTCAAACCCATTTGAATTAAATTCAAATGAGTTTGAATTTAAATCTTTCAATCATGCCTCTTTCTATTTTTCTTGGTACGAGCATATTTTTGTGAGTCCAAGGAAATTATCCCCTTGCGCATTTTCTTTCCCTAACCCTCCTTTTCTTTTCTTCTCTCTTTTTTGCTTTTCTGCTAAAGTAAATATAAGAGAGAGAGAAGAGAGAGGTAAGCCCAGCCAGGCCTCTGGCCATTTCCTCTCCACCTGGGCCGACCCAACCGGCCTCTCAGGCCTAGCCCACCTAACCCTCCTAACCTAGCCCGACCCTCTCCTCCGCATCTCTCTCCCTCTCGTTCCCTGCCCGCCGCCACACCCGCACGCACGCCTCACCTCCTGCGCCCGATCCCCATCTCTCCCTCTCCTCGCGCTCATCTTCTCCCTTCTCCTCGCTCCCTCTTCATCCCGCAGCGCCCCACAGCCGAAGCCCCACTTCGCCCGCCTCCTCGTCTATCAGCCGCCGCCGCGGCGCGAGCCCCGCCTGCCGGATCCCCGAGCAGCCACCAGGCCGGAGCCCCGTCGCCACCCGCCGCCGTTGGCGACCACCAGGAGGGCCACCCCGTGCGCGACGCCTCCCCTTGGCTTCCTCGTCCTCGCCTCGTACCCCGCCACGACGGAGCTGCTCCCTCCACCTCGCGCCTGGTCTCCATGGCATCCCCGTCGCCCGAGCGCCCGAGGAGAGGAGCTCCTCGCGCACCCGTGCCCGCAGCCATCATCCTCCTGCGCCTCAAGTCCCGCGTCGCCAAGCCGTCTCCCTGCCCTCGAATCCGTCCAGTTCTGCCGTCCGCCGTGGCCGTGGAGCTCGTCGGCGTCATCCTCGTGCCGTCCAGCCCCGGCGACCCCTCCTGGACCTGCTGCTGCCGCCAAGTCCCGCCTGCCGGAGTCCCTGCACCGGCGCCGAGGCCCAGCGAGCCCCGCTTGCTGCTCCGACTCCCTGCCCGAGCTTCGTTTTTCATCATGGACGTGGGGGAGCTGCTGAACCTCGCCATGGTTCTGTCCTTGGATTCGTTAAGACCGCCAAGACCCATACCTGGATCGTCAAGTTCGACTACACGAAACCGCCAAGTACCACTACGATTGCGGACGCCAAGACCGGACCAACAAGTACCCCGATGACCGTCGAGACCGCCAAGTTCCACTATCGCCGACATGTACGACTACACCACGGTCACACGTGAACGACTACATGGATACGACAAGTTCCTCTCCGAAACGTGTACCTCTACCGACGACCCTGGACCTCTCCGAACGAACGTGTACCATTACCGTCGCCATGTACCACTACTTCCACTACGCCCGAATACCGTGGATGCGACAAGTTCCTCTCCGGACATGTACGACTACCGTTGCCAAGATCGTGAGTACCTCTACCGTCACCGTGAACAACTACTTCCCTCGACGACTCGAACCTCTCCGAAAACGCACGCTTCGAAGGTATAACCCCGAGACGCCATCCGTGGTCCGAATGCATGTGTTGTATGAGATGCACCCTATGTTTGCACCGTGCCCGTTTGCTTCATGCATGTTCCTCCTTGTTCGCCATGCCGATGAACCGTGGGAACCCGGTAACCGGGATCACCCCACCATCTCTAGCATGTTCCGCACATCCGCACGCCTCCTTTTGCACTGGTATCTCCATGAGTTACCAGGACCGGAATGTTTCCGTGGCACCATTTTTGTTTCGCCGCCGTGGCACCCTTTTTGTTCCGCCATGGTGACCAAATGCTTCATAACATGCACATGTCAACATTTTCATAAAATTGCATAAAACTTGTATATGTCATCCGCATCATGATAACAACATTTAAAATGTTTAAACTTGTTGTTGCATTAAATTGCTAAATGCATATGGGGATTTACCGGATTTGTTGCTTTCATATCCGGCCCCATTTAAATTGTTTAGATGGTATAGTTTATATTATGCTTCACCTCTTGCCATGTTTAACAACAGTTAATATTGTTGGGTAGCTTAAACGAGAGATAACTAAATAATTGATGTGGTGTTCCGTCAACATGCACCTCGTTGCATATTGAGCTCCACTTAACTTGTAGTATTGCTTGTTGCACTTTGCCATGCCATGCCTCATTAAACCGAACATGCATCATACTTGTTTGCGCATCATGCCATGTTTATGTGATGTTTGTTTACTATGTTGTTTGTTTCTTTCCGGGTTGCTTCTCTCGTTAGCTTCGGTTTCGTTCCGGAGTTGTGAGGATTTGTTCGTCTACGACCGTTTGTCTTCTTCTTGGATTCGTTCTTCTTCCTTGCGGGATCTCAGGCAAGATGATCATACCCTCGAAATCACTACTATCTTTGCTATGCTAGTTTGCTCGCTCTTGCTATGCCAATGCTACGATGCCTACCATTTGCTTGTCAGCCTCCCAAATTGCCATGTCAAACCTCTAACCCACCATGTCCTAGCAAACCGTTGATTGGCTATGTTACCGCTTTGCTTAGCCCCTCTTATAGCGTTGTTAGTTGCAGGTGAAGATTGGAGATTGTTCCTTGTTGGAACATGGAGATGTTGTTCCTTGTTGGAACATGTTTACTTGTTGGGATATCACAATATATATTATTTAATTAATGCATCTATATACTTGGTAAAGGGTGGAAGGCTCGGACTTATGCCTGGTGTTTTGTTCCACTCTTGCCGCCCTAGTTTCCGTCATATCGGTGTTATGTTCCTGGATTTTGCGTTCCTTACACGGTTGGGCTATAATGGGAACCCCTTGACAGTTCGCCTTAAGTAAAGCTCTTCCAGCAATGCCCAACATTGGTTTTACCATTTGCACTAACAACCTACCACCTTCCCTTGGGTTCTGCAGACTCAAGGGTCATCTTTATTCTAACCCCCCCCCCCCGGGCCAGTGCTCCTCTGAGTGTTGGTCCGAACT
>NC_041391.1:135353392-135361688 GCF_002162155.2 Triticum dicoccoides
AACTAGAGCCCTGTGCAATGCCCCCTCGGGGAAACTCGAGGTTTGGTTTTAGTTGTACGGATTGCTCATCTGAGTGTGCCCTGAGAAAGAGATATGTGCAGCTCCTATCGGGATTTGTCGGCACATTCGGGCGGTGTTGCTGGTTTAGTTTTACCCTGTCGAAATGTCTTGTTGTACCGGGATACCGAGTCTGATCGGATCGTCAAGGGTGGAGGTCTATTCCTTCGTTTACCGTGAGAGCTTGTCATGGGCTAAGTTGGGACACCCCTGCAGGGTATTATCTTTCGAAAGCCGTGCCCACGGTTATGGGCAGATGGGAATTTGTTAACGTCCGGTTGTAGAAAACCCGAAGTTGACCTTATTTAAAATACATCAACCGCGTGTGTAACCGTGATGGTCTCTTCTCGGCGGAGTCCGGGAAGTGAACACGGTGTTGGAGTTATGCTTGACGTAGGTTGCTATAGGATCACTTTTTGATCATACTTTTATCGACCGTGCTTTGCCTTCTCTTCTCGCTCTCTTTTGTGATTGTAGCCACCATATATGCTAGTCGCTTGCTGCAGCTCCACCTCATTACTCCATCCTTCCTATAAGCTTAAATAGTCTTGATCTCGCGGGTGCGAGATTGCTGAGTCCCCATGGCTCACAGATACTTCCAAAACCAGTTTGCATGTGCCTATGTTACCGTGCAGATGACGCAACCAAGCTCAAGGAGGAGCTCGATGAAGATCTTGCCCTTTGTGTTGTTTCGTTCTAGTTGATCAGTAGTGGAGCCCAGTTGGGGTCGATCGGGGACCTTTGTCGCATTTGGGGTTCTTCTTTTATTTTGGTTCCGTAGTCGGACCTTGATTGTATCTGGATGATGTAATGCTTTATTCATGTAATTGTGTGAAGTGGCGATTGTAAGCCAACTATGTATCTCTTTCCCTTATGTATTACATGGGTTGTGTGAAGATTACCTCACTTGCGACATTGCTTTCAATGCGGTTATGCCTCTAAGTCGTGCTTCGACACGTGGGAGATATAGCCGCGTCGAGGGCGTTACAAGTTGGTAATCAGAGCCTTCCCCGACCTTAGGAGCCCCACTGCTTGATCGTTTTTAGCGGCCGAGTTGTGTCTAGAAAAATGTTTTGAGTCATTTAGGAATTATATATCGGAGAGTTAGGAATTCTTTTTACTCCCCAGTCTCTTCATCGCTCTGGTAAGGCATCCTGACGTAGAGTTTTGACTCTTCTCTTCGCAAATTTCACTAAAAAAAATTTAGGATCACGCGGGTATCTTGGAATCGTTCCGATGGTTTTATGATGAGAACATTGTCTTGGTGCCTCCTGTCAGGGGTTTAGTGGAAGTGTCCCGGGGAGTTCAGCTCTGAGGTGTTGTCGTCATAATTTTATCGTTGCAGTTCTGGAATACCTGAGTTTAGTACGCCGACATCGAAAATCTCTTTTATGCAGTTGTTGGTGAGATAACCCCGATAACCCAGTACTGAGGTGAGTACGGGAGTATTGCCATGACTTGTATAACGGATGCTTTTCGAAGGTTGAGGTAGACGATTTCCGAAGGTTTCTTGGTTATGTGTTGAAGGATGGATACAGCTGGATGTAGGATTTGTTAGTTTTGGGTGAGATATTATGCTTCCCCTGTATCCCCAACACCTGATTGCATAACCTGAAAATTTCGGGAGTTTCATAGGTGGGAATTCAAGTAGCTCTTAGGATATCTTTCGGACGGATGTATGATATGAAATTGGGGTTCGACGTCTAGTGGTCCGCCTATTCACGGTCGATTTTACAGTGACCTCGTTGTGTCTTAAAGAGTCCTTGGCTATGCCGACTCGGGGACGCTTCGTATGTCATGTGCACTGCCTTGTACATGATGGTGCTGTACACTCGAGCCCGTGTGGGCCCCACCACGAAAACTTCGGACGGAATCTCTATCATATGTTTGTTCTGGCTTATTTTGCAAGCCAATCCTTTGTTTTGTTTTGAGTTGTGGTATTCGAGTTGCTTCGAAGTCAAATGTTGATTCCATACCTTTTCCAAATGGTGTTCTCATATTCCTATGTGAATACTAATCCTTCTTGATCATCGAGTCTGTTTTGTCAATCCTTTTTTTAACCGGTGTGTCTCTCCTCAAGTGGATCCGTTCACGTCAACATTTGCAAGATCATTTATCACTTCTTCTCAACGGTGTTTGTTTCATCCGTCTCCAAGTTGCCTTTGTTTTCCCCACCCTCCCTCCCTTTTGTTTTTCTTCAACGACTAAGATTTCTTCTTCAAGTATCCATTTTATTGATGGGAAGTTTCTCCATTCTTTTCCGTCAATATTCTTATCCGGTGATTCTCATGAAGATTCTAATGGAGCTTCAAGTTCGTCATTCCTCGTTCTTTTCTTCTCCGGTTGATTTAATTCAAGCTTTGGTATTAAGCATACTCCTTTTCTTTTTTTTCCAATGCTTTTCTTATGCCGGTGCACCTCTTAATCATCCATCTCTCGCTATTAAATTGTTCCGGAGTGCTCAAGATATCTCGAAGATTCGTGTTTCCACTCTGCATTCGTTCAAGCTCTTTCGAGATTGGTATCTCATTCAAGTCATTTAATTCAACCGGTGCAACATCTCTTTTAAATCTTTTCAATGGTGTTCTTTTGAGTGGGCCCTAACCCATAGGTCTTTTCCCAGGATCTTACCTGACTCTTCTATTTTCCCAGAGCTATCCTAAATTCTTCTCCAAGTTTGACGTAAGAATGAGTTATCATTAGTCAAATGCTTTTCTCCAAGATCTTTCAAATTCTTTTCATAGTTGGCTCAACCTCTTCGCTTTTGATTCTTCCGGTGTGCCTCAATAATTCTTGGTGGTGTTTCTCGTTGTCATTCTCATCATTTGAAGACCGAAGAAGAGTTTCTCTTTAATCTTGCTCTATTCTCTTCAAGATTCATGGTGCTAGCTTGTTGCCATCCTCTCATAATTGTTTTCGATTGTGAGAATCTTTTTCACCCATAAGGAGATATTCAAGAGTCTTCTCAGTTTGTCATCCGGAGTCCATCAATTTAGGTTTATTCATTCTCAGCTGTCAGTTATCATTCTCCTATCTTGTCGGTGCATCTATCGAATATCCTCTAATCAGTTCTTGATCTCTTTGTTCTCATGTATCTAGTTTGTCTCAAGCACCTTCGTTCATTTGCTAATTCTTACCGGTGATGCACCACTACTTCGATCATTTTCAATTCTTACGGTGGTTCTTTCAAGATCTCTCTTCCTTGTTCATCATATCAATTCATTTGTTGTTCCAATCCTACTGGTGGTTCGTTGAAGACCTTCTCAAGTTTACGCTATATCTCTTTTAATCCTTTCTACGAGAATAAGTAGTATGCCAAATCCGTTGATTGTCGTCAATTTAATTGGTGAAGGATAAGCATAACATAATTCTTATTCTTGTTCATCCAAGTGATTAATTATTTATTCTGGAGGCCCTTAAAATTCTCGGTTTCATTTGTTTCATCTTCTCTTTTTCCCGGAGTTCCAAGCTCTAATTATCACGGAGATCCATCTAAATCATTGCAAGGATTCACCTTGTGTTTTCAATTTCTCTTTCTTTTCATTCCTTTTGTTTACCGGAGTTCTTCATGGAGGTTCTACATGATGGTTCCTCAAGGATTTAATTCCCTTCTCAAAGTTTTCATCGAGATTCTTTCCTAAGGAGCTCAAGCTTTCTTCATATGGTAATCCGGAGTGCAATTCTTTCTACCATATTTTGGAGGTGGTATTATGTCATTCTTGATAATTTGAGTTCATGTTCCATGATTCACATGTTTTTTAAGAATGAGTTATTTTTAAATCCATCAACCTCGTTGTTGGAGTTATCTTGTGTCATATTTCACCTAAAAGCCTTCCATTGGGAATGTTGCTATTTGTGGTGCTTGCCAATGATCCAAGTTATCTCTTTATCATCTTGGTGGAAGAAGTTTTCATCTCTTTGTTGATCTCAAGCAAGCAATTGTTTCCGTTAGTGGCCAGTTGTCACCTCATAATTTTGAGATGTTTTCCATAAGCCCACTACAAGCTTGTGCTTTTCGTTGTTGATTTTCCAACAACTCCGTTCAATTCTTCTTTGCAAGGATGCTTTCCAAACTCATTTGTGGCAGAAGTTGGCATTTTCTTCTCCATTCTGTTATTCCAATGATATATCTTCTATTATTTCTTTCGGAGGCATTGTGACGTTGCTCTTTTCACTCACCATCTCGATTCGTGAGGATCGTGTTCTTTTCTTGCTTATCCATTTAACCGGAGTGTCGTGTTTTCATTCGAGTTCTCTAATCTTATCAAGTTTTCCCTCCTTCCTCAACTGGAGAGCTGTCTGAAATCCTTCTTACCCATTGTGCCATTCTTTCAATAGTTCCGGAGGCTGTGTGTTGTTGATTTCATCAAGTAACATCCCATCTTCTCAAGTTCATGTTCTATTCCTTCCATGTTCAACCGGAGTACTGCCCGAATTCTTCCCCTCTCATCTTGTTTTAACCGGAGTGGTTTCGAATTCTATCTTGTCCATTAAACTCTTGATTCATGTCTTTGCAACCTTCAAGTTGTCGTAATGTTCCTTGTTCCTCTTTCTAACGGATTGTTTGCAATCTCGTTCATCTCCTTTGTATTCTTTCTTTCAATTTGTTCAACCTCTCAAGGTTCTTTGGTTTCACTCATTGGTCAAAGAAGCAACTTAGTTTTACCTCTTCTCTTCCTCTTTCATTTCTCTCCGGTGCCATCTAGATCTCGGGACGAGATCCTCTTGTAGTGGTGGAGTGTTGTAACGCCCCAAGACCGATGCTTCAGAAGACTTCCAGCTATTCCGAGTTTTGCCATGTGTTTCTTTTGTGCTTGCTCTTTTATTTTTGCATTGCATCATGTTATCATGCCATCATGCCATTTAATTTTTAAAACTCAACTAAATAAATTGTATGGATCTTCGATCCATTTAAATCGAGGGAAGGGTGACTTCTCTTTATAACATACCCTCCCGATATTTAGGGAGCTATAATAAAATATTCCATTGTTTTGGAATCACCAAAACACACTTGCAAAATAATTTCGTTCCTTTTCTGCTTCAAGTTTGGTCTCCAACCTTGCCAATAATTATTTCATCATTTTCCGGAGCTCCACCAAAAATCCGAACATTTTTGGACCTTCCTTTTACCAAGTCCTAGTTCAAACCCATTTGAATTAAATTCAAATGAGTTTGAATTTAAATCTTTCAATCATGCCTCTTTCTATTTTTCTTGGTACGAGCATATTTTTGTGAGTCCAAGGAAATTATCCCCTTGCGCATTTTCTTTCCCTAACCCTCCTTTTATTTTCTTCTCTCTTTTTCCTTTTCTGCTAAAGTAAATATAAGAGAGAGAGAAGAGAGAGGTAAGCCCAGCCAGGCCTTTGGCCATTTCCTCTCCACCTGGGCCGACCCAACCGGCCTCTCAGGCCCAGCCCACCTAACCCTCCTAACCTAGCCCGACCCCCTCCTCCGCATCTCTCTCCCTCTCGTTCCCTGCCCGCCGCCACACCCGCACGCACGCCTCACCTCCTGCGCCCGATCCCCATCTCTCCCTCTCCTCGCGCTCGTCTTCTCCCTTCTCCTCGCTCCCTCTTCATCCCGCAGCGCCCCACAGCCGAAGCCCCACTTCGCCCGCCTCCTCGTCTATCAGCCGCCGCCGCGGCGCGAGCCCCGCCTGCCGGATCCCCGAGCAGCCACCAGGCCGGAGCCCCGTCGCCACCCGCCGCCGTTGGCGACCACCAGGAGGGCCACCCCGTGCGCGACGCCTCCCCTTGGCTTCCTTGTCCTCGCCTCGTACCCCGCCACGACGGAGCTGCTCCCTCCACCTCGCGCCTAGTCTCCATGGCGTCCCCGTCGCCCGAGCGCCCGAGGAGAGGAGCTCCTCGAGCACCCGTGCCCGCAGCCATCATCCTCCTGCGCCTCAAGTCCCGCGTCGCCAAGCCGTCTCCCTGCCCTCGAATCCGTCCAGTTCTGCTGTCCGCCGTGGCCGTGGAGCTCGTCGGCGTCGTCCTCGTGCCGTCCAGCCCCGGCGACCCCTCCTGGACCTGCTGCTGCCGCCAAGTCCCGCCTGCCGGAGTCCCTGCACCGGCGCCGAGGCCCAGCGAGCCCCGCTTGCTGCTCCGACTCCCTGCCCGAGCTTCGTTTTTCATCATGGACGTGGGGGAGCTGCTGAACCTCGCCATGGTTCTATCCTTGGATTCGTTAAGACCGCCAAGACCCATACCTGGATCGTCAAGTTCGACTACACGAAACCGCCAAGTACCACTACGATTGCGGACGCCAAGACCGGACCAACAAGTACCCCGATGACCGTCGAGACTGCCAAGTTCCACTATCGCCGACATGTACGACTACACCACGGTCACACGTGAACGACTACATGGATACGACAAGTTCCTCTCCGAAACGTGTACCTCTACCGACGACCCTGGACCTCTCCGAACGAACGTGTACCATTACCGTCGCCATGTACCACTACTTCCACTACGCCCGAATAACGTGGATGCGACAAGTTCCTCTCCGGACATGTACGACTACCGTTTCCAAGATCGCGAGTACCTCTACCGTCGCCGTGAACAACTACTTCCCTCGATGACTCGAACCGCTCCGAAAACGCACGCTTCGAAGGTATAACCCCGAGACGCCGTCCGTGGTCCGAATGCATGTGTTGTATGAGATGCACCCTATGTTTGCACCATGCCCATTTGCTTCATGAACGTTCCTCCTCGTTCGCCATGCCGATGAACCGTGGGAACCCGGTAACCGGGATCACCCCACCATCTCTAGCATGTTCCGCACATCCGCACGCCTCCTTTTGCACTGGTATCTCCATGAGTTACCGGGATCGGAATGTTGCCGTGGCACCATTTTTGTTTCGCCGCCGTGGCACCCTTTTTGTTCCGCCATGGTGACCAAATGCTTCATAACATGCACATGTCAACATTTTCATAAAATTGCATAAAACTTGTATATGTCATCCGCATCATGATAACAACATTTAAAATGTTTAAACTTGTTGTTGCATTAAATTGCTAAATGCATATGGGGATTTACCGGATTTGTTGTTTTCATATCCGGCCCCATTTAAATTGTTTAGATGGTATAGTTTATATTATGCTTCACCTCTTGCCATGTTTAACAACAGTTAATATTGTTGGGTAGCTTAAACGAGAGATAACTAAATAATTGATGTGGTGTTCCGTCAACATGCACCTCGTTGCATATTGAGCTCCACTTAACTTGTAGTATTGCTTGTTGCACTTTGCCATGCCATGCCTCATTAAACCGAACATGCATCATACTTTTTGCGCATCATGCCATGTTTATGTGATGTTTGTTTACTATGTTGTTTGTTTCTTTCCGGGTTGCTTCTCTCGTTAGCTTCGGTTTCGTTCCGGAGTTGTGAGGATTTGTTCGTCTACGACCGTTTGTCTTCTTCTTGGATTCGTTCTTCTTCCTTGCGGGATCTCAGGCAAGATGATCATACCCTCGAAATCACTACTATCTTTGCTATGCTAGTTTGCTCGCTCTTGCTATGCCAATGCTACGATGCCTACCATTTTCTTGTCAGCCTCCCAAATTGCCATGTCAAACCTCTAACCCACCATGTCCTAGCAAACCATTGATTGGCTATGTTACCGCTTTGCTTAGCCCCTCTTATAGCGTTGTTAGTTGCAGGTGAAGATTGGAGTTTGTTCCTTGTTGGAACATGGAGATGTTGTTCCTTGTTGGAACATGTTTACTTGTTGGGATATCACAATATATCTTATTTAATTAATGCATCTATATACTTGGTAAAGGGTGGAAGGCTCGGCCTTATGCCTGGTGTTTTGTTCCACTCTTGCCGCCCTAGTTTCCGTCATATCGGTGTTATGTTCCCGGATTTTGCGTTCCTTACACGGTTGGGCTATAATGGGAACCCCTTGACAGTTCGCCTTAAGTAAAGCTCTTCCAGCAATGCCCAACATTGGTTTTACCATTTGCACTAACAACCTACCACCTTCCCTTGGGTTCTGCAGACTCAAGGGTCATCTTTATTCTAACCCCCCCCCCCGGGCCAGTGCTCCTCTGAGTGTTGGTCCGAACTAGAGCCCTGTGCAGCGCCCCCTCGGGAAAACTCGAGGTTTGGTTTCAGTTGTACGGATTGCTCATCTGAGTGTGCCCTGAGAAAGAGATATGTGCAGCTCCTATCGGGATTTGTCGGCACATTCGGGCGGTGTTGCTGGTTTAGTTTTACCCTGTCGAAATGTCTTGTTGT
>NC_041391.1:135361954-135407930 GCF_002162155.2 Triticum dicoccoides
ATGGGCTAAGTTGGGACACCCCTGCAGGGTATTATCTTTCGAAAGCCGTGCCCGCGGTTATGGGCAGATGGGAATTTGTTAACGTCCGGTTGTAGAAAACCCGAAGTTGACCTTATTTAAAATACATCAACCGCGTGTGTAACCGTGATGGTCTCTTCTCGGCGGAGTCCGGGAAGTGAACACGGTGTTGGAGTTATGCTTGACGTAGGTTGCTATAGGATCACTTCTTGATCATACTTTTATCGACCGTGCTTTGCCTTCTCTTCTCGCTCTCTTTTGCGATTGTAGCCACCATATATGCTAGTCGCTTGCTGCAGCTCCACCTCATTACTCCATCCTTCCTATAAGCTTAAATAGTCTTGATCTCGCGGGTGCGAGATTGCTGAGTCCCCGTGGCTCACAGATACTTCCAAAACCAGTTTGCAGGTGCCTATGTTACCGTGTAGATGACGCAACCAAGCTCAAGGAGGAGCTCGATGAAGATCTTGCCCTTTGTGTTGTTTCGTTCTAGTTGATCAGTAGTGGAGCCCAGTTGGGGTCGATCGGGGACCTTTGTCGCATTTGGGGTTCTTCTTTTATTTTGGTTCCGTAGTCGGACCTTGATTGTATCTGGATGATGTAATGCTTTATTCATGTAATTGTGTGAAGTGGCGATTATAAGCCAACTATGTATCTCTTTCCCTTATGTATTACATGGGTTGTGTGAAGATTACCTCACTTGCGACATTGCTTTCAATGCGGTTATGCCTCTAAGTCGTGCTTCGACACGTGGGAGATATAGCCGCATCGAGGGCGTTACATTACACACACATATAGAGAGAGGAGTAGAGCTAGCCTTGCCCTCCTTCCTCCTCTAGCCAGACAGCTCAAGGAGCAACCTTGTAGCCACTTGTTGATCTAGTGATCATGCGGAGACCCCGCAGAGCAGGATTAGGGGTGTTATCTCATAGGAGAGCCCCGAACCTGGGTAAGATGCATCGGCATTCATGTTTACGCCTCATCCCATTTCCAGGCATCGGCGATGTTTTATTAGCTCCCACCATGATTAGCCATACTTTCGCATATGTCGCACCAACCACCCGACAAGAGACGGCCGCGAGGGCGCAACCACGTGAGTAGGGGGTGCCAGCTACCCACACCTAGGGCCCTCGACCGGTGAAGAGCTCTACCGCTGCGAGCAATCATTGGCGATGTGGCCGGTGCCCTTGCAACAGACGCAGAGGGTCTCGTTCGTGCAATCCCACGAGATATGCCTGAAATCCCCGCAGTTGTAGTAGCAACCATGGAGGGCGGCCGGGATGCCAGTCCGCGGAGGCCGCGAGGTTGGTAGGGTTGGTGAAAGCCGCCAGCGCATCACGGGTGGGGGCGTGGGCGAGATGGGACTGCGGGGGCGATGGTTGGTCTTGGTGATCCACGCCAGGCCGTCCTGCCTCGGCGCAGGGGGGGCAAGAGCTTCTGACGGCATCCCCCCGGGGGATGGGGCCAAATGTCGTGTCGAACACCCCGGGGACGACGACGGAGGAGTGAAGGGCCGGGCGAGGCGGGGACGGCGACTCTGACGAGGATGACGAGCCTGGGAGAGAAACTCTAGACGCCATGGGGAGGGAGGGTGGACGCCGGCACCGGAGTGATGGCCGGCATGGAGAGGTGGCCGCCGGGGCCAGAGCAGCCGCCGACGCAAAGGGAGGGAGGCGCTAGGAGAGGGGACTCCGAACAGAAGTGACTGATGCCCAGGATTGTATTCTTATATCTATTCCCTCCAAACAGAACAAGAAATATCTGATGGACAATGCTACCATCTCTAAAAAAGATTTAGACCAACACAACATCGGTACGGGAAAAAAGTGTACAGGCTTGAGATCGGCACCACTTGCATGTAATATATTGATGACCCCGAATTTTATTTAGAAACTGCTATAGTGAGACAGAGGCATACACAAATATAAATCTATTGCGGACAAATTACCCGAGGCATGTACTGATGTTTCCAGCAAGAAGGCATCATCGCCGGCATCAACAACATACACATACTAATTATTTTTATTGGCCATCACCATGCACCATACCAGCAGGATGTGTTGGCCCTGCCTTCAGTGTTGTGTCATCTATGATCTGCCCATCTATGGCTTGGTGATTTGGAGAATATATATGTGGGGCAGCAGTAAGGGGTACATAGGCCAGATCAGCGAAAGAGAAAACATAAAGTGGCCTTCCTGGCCTTGACATGGCCGAAGTGAGGTCGTCTCCTCGTTCTTCCTGGCCTTGAATTCTCAGTCAAGGGATTATCCAAGTTCCGGTGACAAGCTATCAAAGTGAGGCTCCTGTTGTGTGATGGCCGCGGTGAGCCGGCAAGGAGGACGTGATGAACCATCATCTATTCGTTGTTCCTGGCCTTGAATCTGTTCGTTGTTTCTGGCATTGAATTCTCAGCTGAGGGATTCTCCAGGTTCTGTTCACAAACCAGCGAAACGAGGCTGCTGTTGTGTGTCCGCACCTGATTTAATTACATCCATTGCAGATCAACTGGCGATGCATAGAGCAACTCCATATATTAACTGTCACCAAAGACTGGTAATTTCTAGCGTATTTATCTTTTTCTGGTTAACCCGTCAAATACTTTTTATATATAATAGAATAGATAGATGCACTGAAATGGAACAGATCCCCCAACTAATGAGTTAGGCGCACTAAATGTATATCTAAGAACTACATCGGTGAGAAGAACTACATGTAGAAGGAACGACTCCATATGATCACACATCTAGTATCAAAGATTAATAAATCTGGTATATTTTGCCGGAGCTTGAAGTGAAGAGGTATAATATAGAGGTTGGTTTGGCCTAACACACACTCTTTCAAAAAAGTGGTTGAAACGTCCAGCCCATGCATCAATATGATGCACACAACCATAAACTTACCAAATTCAGAAGATATCTAGGTTACTTCTATCACCAATTAAATAGGCAGAACTAAAGGAAAAAACAATCAAGTGCACAAATTAATGCAATGGACATAGATTCATGTTGTTCACATTCAGAAATGGTAACGATGACATAAAAGGTTACAAAAGATAAATACAACGGTTCATCATAAATGGCTGCCACACATAGACAGTTGAGTAGGGACATAGTCGACCAGAAAAGAGACTCGGGATGAGACTTTTTTGCATAAGCATATGCTAGCCGAAGGTAACAATAGGGTGCTTCCTAATCTCCCATAGTCTTATTCCTGAAACACGGAACACAAAGTTAAAGAGTGATGAAAAGATTTCAACCTCACACTGAACATGCAATATGCAAAGGCTTACCTTTTGTCCCTATGTACAGGGTATGAATCCCTCATAAAAATTCGCCACACATAGGCATGTCATCGAAGCTTCAGAGGTCCATGTTGACAACGACATCCTGTGGCACATTAAAATTCAGAAGGCTACCATTGGCTCGTCCACGCTATCATCCATAAGAAACCTTGTCCAAGCCTCGAAATCGACATCATTGTTCTCCATAACATGAGGTACCACTGAGTTGTAGGTGTTACTCTGGGCAAGTGCCGATTCAGCTGCTTCAGCAATCACCACTGGGTTGTAGGCGTTACTCTGGGCAAGTGCAGATTCTGCTCCTTCAGTAATGGTAGAAATGGGAGCAATGGATGGTATATCTGGAGTCTTGGTGTCATAATCCCAGTCCAAGTCAGAGCAGCCAATGGAGTTGCTTCCCTGGTCAGAGTATGGATTCATAACATTTTCAGGGGCAACAAAGTTCATTGCAGGAACAAATGACATGTTGTTAGGCAGAGCAAGTGGCTGGTTTGATGAAAGTCAGCGGATGGGTAGATGAAAGCATTTGGGTTGGCAAGGTTGTTGATTGGTGACATGACAGAAGGTTCATGTGCCACGCTTCGCTTGGGTGCTTTAGGAGCAGTAGGGCGAGCCCGGCGCTTCTGAGGAACTGTTGGTTCCTTTGGAAAGTTAACCTTGGCCTTGTTGCCACGTATCATGCGTGCTTCAACATCATAAGCTCTTGCAGCTTCTTCGGCACTATTGAAAGTACCAAGCCAGACACGTGAACCCTTGCTTGGATCTCTGATTTCAGCAGCCCACTTACCCCAGGGGCGCTGACGAATACCCCTGAATTGGTTCTTTCTCTTCCTTTTTGCTGAAGGACAATCAAAACCTGCAGTAGCCATGGTGCTTAAGTCATTTTAAGATCAATTTCAATGCTAAGAGGGACCAACACTCACAAACTTCTCACACAAAAATTAAATAATTTCATCATGGACATGAATTTATATGTAAAATATGATGATGGTAATAAACACTGAACCATGATGGGTCAAGTTTGGGTGAAAGCATTAGTCAATGATAAAACAAATGAAATAAAATAACAACTTCATAAATAAGAAATTATAGGGTCCTGATAAACAAGACCTCATGTTAGACCTTTGACATCATTCTACAATTAATAATCACAATTGCATTATAGACGATGTAGAATCAATGATATTTTTTAGACAGATTTGATGATTGGCAGAATAACCATTTAGACTAATAAATCAACGAAATCTAGAACAATCCTTACACACACCTACAACCACCTAACAAGGAAATGATTTAAGAGGCCAAGGCCTCTAAGAAAAAGGAGAAATTTGGCCCTTACCACGGATTTACTGCCCCTTTTGACTAAATTCTAAGCTTATGGATCCCCATCGAAGGTGTAGAAAATTATAAATCACAAGATCAACAACCTAACAACCAAAATTGCTTCTCTGAAAGAAAGGGGCAGTGTCAAAAACAGCCTACCAACCGACCAC
The DNA here is from genome assembly GCF_002162155.2 of Triticum dicoccoides. Taxonomy (NCBI): domain Eukaryota; kingdom Viridiplantae; phylum Streptophyta; class Magnoliopsida; order Poales; family Poaceae; genus Triticum; species Triticum dicoccoides. The sequence goes on from NC_041391.1 coordinate 135,366,764, forward strand.
AACAGACAAATGGAAAAGGCCTAATCCTTCACCCAAATAACTTCATGATAGTGCATCCAATCCAAAATCGCTAAACTAACAGGAGTAACACCACCCAAACATAGCCTTCCAACAAGAAAACCTACACAATTTCTCTTCCTACCCAATCAAATGATCAAACCTTTTCTGAACCAATCACACAATCTCCTGATACAACAATCAACTGCTAAAAGGTAATGATATGTAGATTAAAGACTAGTCCAAGCGACCCAGTTCTGATACCTTGGGAGAGGGAGCTCTTGACGGCGGCAAAGGACATGATCTCACCGACCTCGTCGTCGTCATCCTTCTCATCCACCATAGTGTGCTCGAGATCCAGGTCAGAGTCCCCAGAGTCGGCCTCGAAGTCCTCCTCATTGTCATCCAGGCCGGGTCCCCTGCGCCCGCCGAGCCCCGTGACGCATTGGCCCCTGCTGCCGCCATGCCGAGGCTTCTTCTTCTCAGGCCATAGTGCTGCCTTTGTCATCTTCCGCGTCACTGTGGGAACCTTGACGGCTGCGAGGGGCGCTCCACCGCACATGATGGCCGATGGTACCTCACCGAAGTCGTCGTCAGGGGGAGGGGCCTCGCCGGAATTGGTAATTGGGTAGAATTTTCAATGAAGCGGGGTAGCTGGTATGGGTTGGCAAGTGGGGGCGAGGCCAGTCCCCTATATATGTGATGGACATGTGAAGACGCGAGAGGGCTTGTGGTGGGTCCCACACGTCAGCGAGGGCCTGCGCTGCTTGTGGAAGGCACGAGGAAGGTTCCGAACGAGCGTTTCTACTCAGTGAAATCTTGCGTGTTGGGCAGTTGGGAGAAGTGGTATTCCTGGTATTGCCCTTGGGGAATGAATGGATGAATGTATGTTTCACTTTTTTTCTTTGTAGGCAAGCAAACATTTATTAGCCCAACATTAATTGTTGTACTACAAACATGTAGTACGAGTGTACTACTACTGCCGTACACTCTTGGTCTGGGTTTATTGGATGGATTCATCCAATCGAACGTTTAACCAAAAATCTTCTTATAAATGATTACGTGTAATGCAAAGATTTTTGTGAATCACTCATAGCTAGTTAAATCATTTATTAGCTCAATATTGTACTGCACACCTGTAGTATGACTGTACTAATATTGTCGTACTCCCCCCCCCCATCCAGGTTTATTGCACGGATTCATCCAACCAAACTTTTAGACAATATCTTCTCATAAATGATTATATCTAATGCGAATATCCTTGCAAATAACTCATAGCTATTTACTTTATTTATTAGCTCAAGATTGTACTACACACCTCTAGTGTTTATGTATTATTACTGTCATACTCCCTTCGTCTAGGTTTATTGGATGGGTTCATGCAACCAAATGTTGGACCAATATCTTCTCATAAATGATTGTTGTAACTCTATGATTCTTGTAATTTACTCATAGTTGCTTATTGTTCTCAGTGAAAAGGAAAGTTGCTCAATTTAGTTACCAGCATGTACTTTGTGTGCAATCATTTGCATTATTATATGGTACTTATATGAATTATAAGTTAAAATTACAATGTTCTCATCACGTTCTTGATCTGACCATGTATATGGAGATCTAGCATTTCTTTCCAACTACCATGGACTTGACCTTACTTAATATTCAACCAATATCCCCTTATAAATGACTCTGTAACTCTATGATCTTTGTAAATCACATGTTGTCGGTATTAAAACTAGCTGATCTCGGGTAGGGGTCCCGAGTTGTGGACCTGGGAACGATGGGTAACATGAGACAAGGGAGACGATATTTACCCAGGTCCGGGCCATCTCTAAGAGGTAGAGCCCTACGTCCTGCTATGATTATATTGATGCGATGAAGTATCGTGTAGAGTATGATCTACCTCGAGACTGTATGATGTGTTCTAAACCCTAAGGCTTGTAATTGTGCCTCTACAGACTAAACCCCTCGGTTTATATAGGCACCAGGGGTACCTAGGGTTACATATGGTCGGTTGCCAAATAGGAATAAGCATGCTGACTATTAGAGTTGTCCTTGAAGTATACGCCAAGTCTTTGATGGTTTCCATCTTGATCATGTCAGTATTTGTAGCTTCTGGAGTCCTTCCTTGTGAAGATTGGCAGGCCATAAGCTCGGCCCATGGACTGTGGGTAGTACAGGTTGCTACCCCCTAGTCCAGCACACCGTCACACATATTTACCTACCCCTATTGAGTTATTATCATGCATGTGCAATCATTAGCATTATTATACGGTTATATGAACATTGCAGCTTGTTTATAATGTGTTCATGATCTAACTCGGTATATAGAGATTTAAAAGAAATGTAAACTAATGTGGCAATGTTTCTTTGCGACTTTGTGTGTCTTACTTGACACCGAGAAGAAATATGACACCGAGAAGGAATAATTTGAGAGAAGCTTTGTTTCTTTTTGAGAGGATGTGTCTGGCCGATGCATGAACGAAGCAGCAGCCCTCGACCAAAACACAGAATTTGCATACAAAATCTAAAACTAGGTTCTTTGTACTCAATTTGCATAAAAAAATTGTAAACCATACATATAAAAAATTAATAACATCTAGGAACTTTTAACATATTAGGTGGTTTACAACATTGTATCCTAGCTAACAATGGTAAAAAGTAACTTCAGAGTTGTTAGGACCGAGAGTATATCAACCATAGGGGGGTGAATGGGACATTCAAAAATTCTTGTGAATATTATGAAGTAATCCCAAACACAGCAGCGGAAATAAGGTTCGGTAGAAATGAACTTAAGAAAATATGTTATTGAGGAACATATCTATCGAGGTAGGAAGCAATAATGGTTCCAACATAGGATATCACAGGTTTGACAATAACGATGGTAATGCAATATGCGAACAAAAGCAGTAGCATGAAAGAACACATGATGTGAACAACGAAGGAAAAACAACTAGATATATCAATGACGAGGTGAATGTAAACAATACAGTGAAATTGCACTAGTCTTAATAAGATAAGTGCGAATAGAAATGTATACGATTGGGACGGCTAAGCTGAATGATGAGAATGCATCAAGGTCAACAACAAACTTTAACAAATGGGAATGACAGATATGACAGAATGAATGTTATGCATAAGTCAATGATTGATTAGATAAACTATCGTCACACAGCATAAAATATAACTGTTGAACGTAATGTAGTAAGGTAAAGTGAACCAGTGGTGCTCAATGGCGATAGATGGATTTGGTAGACCAGTTCCCCCCTCTGCCAAAGGACTACATCTAATTCGAGGGGTTGTGATTTAATACAGAAGATAAACTATCTTTGCCCTATTCTCCTTCAACTCGGAGCTGATCAAACTCCAGTTGATTTCACTCATGGTAGATACTTGTCGGCAATCTCCAAACCTTCGATAGACCTCTTCGCAAACCACAATGACTCTTGTTTATTGAATACCTTGCTCGGTGAAGACAATAACTTCAACACTCGAGCCGACACCTATCCGTCTAGAGAGTGCTCAACTCTCAAGAGTAATAAGTACAAGAACTCTCAACTCAGAACTACAGTGATGCTCAACCAGTGTCTAAGTTTTGGCTCTTGATTTTTCTCTCGGTGGATCTTAAACTCAAATCACTAGGAGAGGGGATTCTCAATCAATCTTCTCAAAAAATTTAAGCAGAGCAGCCAACAGGCAACGTTGGAGCGGGGTGGCTATATATAGCCGCAGCCTTCCCTGAAGGGATAAAGACCAAATTGGACATGTGGATCAGCCAATGGCTGAATGACATGAGTCCAACAATCGGAAACTAAGCACAACGGTAAAATTTCTTGCGAAGCAAGTAATGCTAACTCCTCAATTCAAAAGATATCTCCTGCAGCACGAAGAACAACGTCTACTGCTGGCAGGTAATCATTCAAAACAGAAAGAGATTTCTCTCAGTCTCGCATAGGTTTTCGGCTAAGCATCACAGCAGATCTAAGCTTCGAGAATCTATAACCCTCTTAATAGTACGGAGGTCCTATATATGACTCAAATGAATGAAAGAAGAACAATGAAATGAATACTACAACTTCACTTCGTCTTCTACTTCCATTCGTTGTAGTAAATTTTCTTCGGACAGAATCTCCAAACAACCGCTTCACGTTAGCAATAAATCCTCGAGGGGTTAACCCCTTCACATCAATCTTCTCGCCTACATGTCTTCAACAGATGTAGCTCATTCTTCTCTACAACGCAGATATTTTTGGTGAAGTTCCTCGAACTTGGCACCGGAGACACCATTCTCTTGGTCTCCATGGACTATTTATATTTGTGTGCACTAGCAAACAAATCAGTCCATGCCTATTTTTGTCAACAATCTCCAAAACACCAGAGGTCAAATATTGCACTAACAATCTCCCCCTTTTTGGACTATTGTTGACAAAATAGAACACATCAAAAGATAGATAACAGAATGAAATGTATTGCGAAGGAAAATGATCGACGGGAGATAGTTACGAAGATGAAACACGCTCCCCCTGAAGGTATGCATCATTTGCAGAATGCATAGGAGATAAATTGTAAGGTAGCGAGATAAATCTTCGTATGAGTGATATTGACATATAATCTCATATGTGGTCTCTTTTAATGCAGTCATTAGTGTCTGAGTTATTTCCTGTCACATACAACCATTGGAAAAGATTTGTTAGAAAGAGTGAATACTTTTAAATGATTTGTGACGAAGGATAAGCCATGAGAATTCACTTAGAACACAATTTGAGTTCAGATGAGATATAAGTTCCCTGCAAGTTAGATACTCAAGGAAAATCAGAGCAAGGGAATTGAGGGAGTCCTAGACTAAGGGGTCCTCAGGCGTCCGGTCTATTCAATATGGGCCGGACTAATGGTCCGTCAAGATACAAGGAAGATCACCACCTCTCGTGTCTAGTTTGGACTCCCGTATGCATGAACGACAAGTTTAGGTGTCCGGATATACTGTTTCCTTTCTATTAAACCGACTTTGTACAACCCCAAGCCCCTCCGGTATCTATATAAACCAGAGGGTTTAGATCGAAGGTAGGATCATAACATTAACAGGCTAGCCAATCTAGGGTTTAGCCATTACGATCTCGAGGTAGATAAACTCTTGTAACCCCTATACTCATCGAATATAATCAAGTAGGAGTAGGGTTTTACCTTCACTAAGAGGGCCCGAACCTGGGTAAACATTGTGTCCCTTTGATCATTGTTACCACCAATCCTCAGACATACAGCTTGGGCCCCCTACCTGAGATCTGCCGGTTTTGACACCAACATTGGTGCTTTCATTGCGAGCTCTGTTGTATCGTCAACAGAAGGATTGATGGCGCGCCTCTTCTTCAATGATGATGCTGCGTCCAAGGAAACCTTTCTCCCTGGACAGGTCTTTGTGTTCGGCGGCTTCGTGCTTCATGCCAACTCAACCGGCCGCCTCGAGAAGGTCGACAATTACGCCCCGGCCACCAGATCAGGTTTGGAAACCTGAATTACATCGCCGATGTCCGAGGAGATCTGATCTTCGAGGAGTTTGTGGCCTCGGTTGCCGCCCCTTGCCCCCATGAAGGAAGCTCTTCGGATCCGCCCTTAGATCCCATCCAGGGGTCGACACTCACAGCCGCCGGGCCTTAGATCCGGAGCGGGTAGTATCATCTGAAAACGGGAGGCTCAGAACCGCTGGACTCTTTTCTATCATGGAACTTCTGACCGGAGACCCAGACGCGATCTTGGACTCGTCTCTGGACGACAACTTTGAACTGTCGAAGTCTGTGTCGATCGGGCCTAGTCAGGTGTCTGGCGCCGAACTCAGCCCTACAGATCTGCAGACTCATACCCAGCTTTCACCCTTAGACGAAGCACTAGGCTTAATGCGATCTCTCTCCATTACGGAATCCTTGCCTCCAAACTGCACCCACCATGGGCTGGGGCTGAGAGCGGGGAATTTTACGACCCGCCCACCACCCACTTAATAGCCACTATCGAGGATTTAACCGACATGCTGGACTACGCATCCGAAGACATCGACGGTATGGACGACGATGACGACGCAGAATCAGGCCAAGTCCCACCCATCACAGGGCGCTGGATGGCCACTTCAACCTATTACATATACATGGTGGACACTCCTGGTAAAAAGGACGACGAGGATAATCAGAATCCCGAGGAGGACAAGCCCGTCGATGAACCACCAAAGCGTTGACGTCAGCGGCGCCGCTCACAATCGCGTCGGGCAAAGGATAGTCATACCAGCATCAGAGATAATGAGACTCTGGATAATGTCGAAGATCCCGAACACCCCGTTGAGCCCACATCCGAATAGGGTTAGAGGGAAGAGGGTCAGTATAGCCCCGAACACGTTGATCATGAAGATTCGGAAGACAGCAATTATATGCCAGTCTCCAAAGAGGATGTTAACCTTCGGGACAAAGATTTTATCATCCCAGAGGAACCCCTCGAACAAGAACGCTTCAAGTGATAGCTCATCACCATAGTGCAGAGCCTGAAAAAGAAACAGCGGCTGCTCAAGGCTGAAGAGGACACACTCAAAGAAAGGTGGATGAAGGTCATGGCCGCCAAAGAGTACGGCCACGAGCGACCTGCAAAAAGTTACCCCAAGCGCAAGCTGCTGCCACAATTAGATGACGAAGCCCTTGAGCCAATAACGTCAAAATATAATCAGGAAGATCAACCAGACCGACCACCACATGGATGGGATAAAGCGGCATATCAAGCCGAACACCGACCTGCGCCCCCTCACCGAAGAGGCAAGGAGACAATGGCTGCAGGTCATGTCTACTATGCAACCTTCTTCTTGTAGACGTTGTTGGGCCTCCAAGTGCAGAGGTTTGTAGGACAGTAGAAAATTTCCCTCAAGTGGATGACCTAAGGTTTATCAGTCCGTGGGAGGTGTAGGATGAAGATGGTCTCTCTCAAACAACCCTGCAACCAAATAACAAAGAGTCTCTTGTGTCCCCAACACACCCAATACAATGGTAAATTGTATAGGTGCACTAGTTCGGCGAAGAGATGGTGATACAAGTGCAATATGGATGGTAGATATAGGTTTCTGTAATCTGAAAATATAAAAACAGCAAGGTAGCAAGCGATAAAAGTGAGCATAAATGGTATTGCAATTCTAGGAAGCAAGGCCTAGGGTTCATACTTTCACTAGTGCAAGTTCTCTCAACAATAATAACATAATTGGATCATATAACTATCCCTCAACATGCAACAAAGAGTCACTCCAAAGTCAATAATAGTGGAGAACAAACGAAGGGATTATTGTAGGGTACGAAACCACCTCAAAGTTATCCTTTCTGGTCGATCTATTCAAGAGTCCGTAGTAAAATAACACTAAGCTATTCTTTCCGTTCGATCTATCATAGAGTTCGTACTAGAATAACACCTTAAGACACACATCAACAAAAACCCTAATGTAACCTAGATACTCCAATGTCACCTCAAGTATCCATGGGCATGATTATATGATATGCATCACACAATCTCAGATTCATCTATTCAACCAACACAAAGTACTTCAAACAGTGCCCCAAAGTTTCTACCGGAGAGTCAAGACAAAAGCGTGTGCCAACCCCTATGCATAATTTCATTGAAACCGCAAGTTGATCACCAAAACATACATCAAGTAGATCACGTGAATATCCCATTGTCACCACAGATAAGCACGGCAAGACATACATCAAATGTTCTCAAATCCTTAAAGACTCAATCCGACAAGACAACTTCAAGGGGAAAACTCAATTCATCACAAGAGAGTAGAGGGGGAGAAACATCATAAGATCCAACTATAATAGCAACGCTCGCGATACATCAAGATCGTATCACCTCAAGAACACGAGAGAGAGAGAGAGTTGAAACACATAGATACTGGTACATACCCTCAGCCCCGAGGGTGAACTACTCCCTCCTCATCATGGAGAGCACCAGGATGATGAAGATGGCCACCGGTGAGGGATCCCTCTCCGGAAGGGTGCCGGAACAGGGTCCCGATTGGTTTTTGGTGGCTACAAAGGCTTGCAGCGGCGAAACTCCCGATCTATTATGCTTCCCGATGTTTTTAGGGTATATGGACATATATAAGCGAAAGAAGTCGGTCAGGGGAGCCACGAGGGGCCCACGAGGGTGGGGGCGCGCCTAGGGGGTAGGGCGCGCCCCTGACCCTCGTGGCCACCTCGAAGCTTCCCTGGCGTCTACTCCAAGTCTCCTGGATTGCTTCCGTTCCAAAAATAACTCTCCCGAAGGTTTCATTCCGTTTGGACTCCGTTTGATATTCCTTTTCTTCGAAACACTGAAATAGGCAAGAAAACAACAATTTGGGCTGGGCCTCTAGTTAATAGGTTAGTCCCAAAAATAATATAAAAGTGTATAATAAAGCCCACAAACTTCCAAAATAGATAATATAATAGCATGAATACTTCATAAATTATAGATACGTTGGAGACGTATCAGCATCCCCAAGCTTAATTCCTGCTCGTCCTCGAGTAGGTAAATGATAAAAATAAATAATTTATGAAGTGTGAATGCTAGCAGGTGCACAAGTTTGATCAATGATAATTTCAATCACCCTTTCTAGCATAATTATATGTCATAATAGTAGCTCATCTAATAAAACTTCTCATGATCAAGTAACAAGCTATTCAAATGTTAAAGCGTAGACCATAAACTTTCTTGAAAACTAGCAAACTATGTTCTTAGTCATCAAACAATTGCAATTCATCTTATTTTCAGGAAGGGTCTATATAAGAGCTTTGATTTAGCAAAGCCCGCATACTCAACTATCATATAGTCTTCCATGATTGCTACCACTCAAAGCATATTATTAGAACAAATAGCATCAATCGAACACAGAGAAATATAGGGGCTTAATGTTTCGCCTCCCAACTTACTTATCAAATAGATAATTTTCAACAATAATAATTCATGATCAAATATATTTGAATGGCCATATATACTTAGATCTTTCCCCATCACATGATGCTTTCCAACTAAAGAGTAGGTTGGAATGAGAAGGAATACTATTGACTCTTGCATAAAAGTAAAAGATAGGCCCTTCGCAGAGGGAAGCAGGGATTTGCAGAGGTGCCAGAGCTCGAAGCTTTTAAACAGAGATGGAAATAATTTTAAGAGGTATGCTTTCATTGTCAACATAACAACCAAGAGTTCCCAATATCGTCCATACTACATACATTATTAATCCGTGGCTTGCCCAAAACAACGGGTGCCTCCAACTAACAACAATTCTAGGGGAGTTTTGTTTGCAATTATTTTGATTTGATTTTGATCTTTTGATCATGGGACTGGGCAACCCAGTTACCAACCATTTTTCTCGTGAATGATGAGCGGAGTCCACTCATCTTGAGAATAACCCACCTAGCATGGAAGATACTGACAGCCCCTAGTCGCTACATGAGCGATTCGGGCATACAAAATAGATTGTTATTTGAAGGTTTAGAGTTTGGCACATGCAAATTTACTTGGAACAGCAGGTAAATACCGCATATAGGTAGGTATGGTGGACACTCATGGAAGAAACTTGGTTCAAGGAATTTGGATGCACAAGCAGTATTCCCGCTTAGTACAAATATTTTGGATAGCAAAGGATTCTAAATAGCAAGCACCACATGTTGGAGGATCTATAACAATATAACTTCTATACAAATATACCCAAGCATAACTCATTATGTTGTCTTCCTTGTCCAATTTGAACTAATTTGCTCAGGTTTGAAAATAATTAATGGGGCTCACAATCATAGAAGATGTCTAAGATAGTATATTTATATGTGAAATCTCTCTTCCTTCAATATTCTTTCATGAATTGTTCAAGTGACCAATACAATGTTTGCTAACCTTCAATAAATTTACCACCTCTACTTCTTAGATGTGAAGTCATTACTCCCCATGGGATAAGCATATGAAACATATATAATTTCAGATTTATGATATTCAAATCATTCAACCATTTACTCATAGGATATAAGTGGAGCACACGAGTAAATGACAAACTACTCCAAAAAGATATAAGTGAAGATTAATGAGTAGTTAAATAATTATGTAACTATGTGAAGACACTCTAACATTTAAGAATTTCAGATCTTGGTATTTTATTCAAACAGCAAACAAAACAAAAGAAAATAAAATGACTCTCCAAGCAAAACACATATCATGTGGTGAATAAAAATATAGCTCCAAGTAAAGTTACCGATGAACGAAGACGAAAGAGGGGATGCCATCCGGAGCATCCCCAAGCTTAGGCTCTTGGTTGTCCTTGAATATTAATTTGGGGTGCCTTGGGCATCCCCAAGCTTAGGCTCTTGCCACTCTTTATTCCATAGTCCATTGAATCTTTACCCAAACCTTGAAAACTTCACAACACACAACTAAATAGAAAACTCGTAAGCTCCGTTAGTATAGGAAAATAAATCACCACTTAGGTACTGTTGTGTACTCATTCTAAATTCATATTGGTGTAATACCTACTGTATTCCAACTTATCTATAGTTCATACCCTCCGATACTACTCATAGATTCATCAAAACAAGCAAACAACACAATGAAAACAGAATCTGTCAAAAACAGAATAGTCTGTAGTAATTTGTATCATTCGAGTACTTATGTAACTCCAAAACTTCTAACAAATTAGGAAAACCTGAGAAATTTGTGTAAAAATCCAGAACAAAAATAATCAGATAAAAACCACGTTTATGTGATTTATCAAAACTAATTTACTGGGCGCAAAAGTTTCTGATTTTCAGCAGGATCAACACAACTATCACCGTAAGCTATCCTAAAGGTCTTACTTGGCACTTTATTGAAACAAAAGCTATAAAACATGATTACTACAGTAGCATAATCATGTGGACACACAAAAATAGTAAGGATAAATACTGGGTTGTCTCCCAACAAGCGCTTTTCTTTAATGCCTTTCTAGCTAGGCATGATGATGACAATGATGCTCACATAAAAGATAAGAATTGAAACATAACGGGAGCATCATGAAGCATATGAGTAGCACGTTTAAGTCTAACCCAGTTCCTATGCATAGGGATTTTGTGAGCAAACATTTTATGGGAACAATAATCAACTAGCATAGGAAGGCAAAACAAGCATAGCTTCAAGATTTTAAACACATAGAGGGAAACTTGATATTATTGCAATTCCTACAAGCATATGTTCCTCCCTCATATTAATTTCCAGTAGCATCATGAATGAATTCAACAATATAACCAGCACATAAAGCATTATTTTCATGATCTACAAGCATAGAAAATTTATTACTCTCCACATAAGCAAAATTCTTCTCATTCGGAATAGTGGGAGTACCATAAGAGACTCGAATACTATAAATTGTTTCCATATTAAAAGAGTAATGTTCAAAGAAAGGGTAATCATAATCATGAAAAGTTTTATAAATATAATCATCACTACTTTTTATAGCATAAGTTTCATCATAATAATCATCATAAGTAGCAACTTTGTTCTCATCATAATCAATTGAATCCTCTTCAAAAATAGTGGATTCATCACTAAATAAAGTCATGACCTCTCGAAATCCACTTTCATAAATATTATAAGATTCAACACCCTCCAAAAGAGTGGGATCATTACTTCCTAAATCTGGCACTCTTCCAAACCCACTTTCATCAATATAACCATCATAAATAGGAGGCATGCTATCATCATAATAAATTTGCTCATCAAAACTTGGGAGGCTAAAAATATCCTCTTCATTAGACATAGAATCCCCAAGCTTGGGACAAACATTAATTGCAGCAAATATATTCTCAAACATGTCATTCTCATCAGACATAGCATCCCCAAGCTTGGGCCTTTTCATATCATAAGCATAATCACTCTCATCATTAATAGTATGGATAGCACCAATAGTATGGCAATTAAAATCATCACAATGAGTAATAGGAGAAACATCATTTGGGAGGGATACCTTTCTACCTTTGCTTCTCCGTATTTTCTTTTTCTTCTTCACATCATGTATGGGTTTAACCCTCTTTTTTGAGCTCCTTATTAATGAGATTGGTTGGATAGAAAGCTCCTCCTCGCTACCTGATTCATCATAAGAAATAATAGGAGGATATTGGGAAGTCTCTTCCCTTTCATTAGTATTCTCTTCATCTTCTATTTGCTTTCTTTTATTTATGTAATTGGCAATATAAGTATTTTCGATGCAATTCACCGCACAATACATATAAATTTCCCTAGATCAATATCAAGGAATTTCTCAAGGTTATATTCTGGAATATGCTTAGTTAAACGTTTCAATTCTTCATAACCCAAAAGCAAACTAAGTTCATTATGATGTGCAAGGGAAATCAGGTCATCACAATTTTTGGACATGATTCGATCATGAAACAATTTGCATCGGAGATTTAAATGACAACGTTCATTGCAAAGTTCACAAGTACGGTAAAGAAATTTTAAATTTTCAGCACTCACATCTAGCCTTTCTTGCAACCATTTAGTTTCTAAATGCTTATGCCTCTTGCAAAATCTATCTTCCCTATCTGGTGTGTACTTGCAAACTCTATGCACTCCACAAAAATTGACATGCTTATAAGAGACATTTTCATCATGACTAGTGCAATCATCATTAGTACTATGGATATTCAAAGAGTTCATACTAACAACATTGCAATCATGCTCATCATTCAAAGATTTAGTGCCAAACATTTTATAGACTTCTTCTACTAAGCACTTGAGCACATTTTTCCTTTCCATCATTCTCACGAAAGATATTAAAAAGATGAAGTGTATGAGACAAACTCAATTCAATTTTTTTGTAGTTTTCTTTTATATACTAAACTAGTGATAAAACAATAAACAAAAAGCTTCGATTGCAAGATCTAAAGATATACCTTCAAGCACTAACCTCCCCAGCAACGGCGCCATAAAAGAGTTTGATGTCTACTACGCAACCTTCTTCTTGTAGACGTTGTTGGGCCTCCAAGTGTAGATGTTTGTAGGACAATAGCAAATTTCCCTCAAGCGAATGACCTAAGGTTTATCAATCCGTGGGAGGCATAGGATGAAGATGGTCTCTCTCAAACAACCCTGCAACCAAATAACAAAGAGTCTCTTGTGTCCCCAACACACCCAATACAATGGTAAATTGTATAGGTGCACTAGTTCGGCAAAGAGATGGTGATACAAGTGCAATATGGATGGTAGATATAGGTTTATGTAATCTGAAAATATAAAAACAGCAACGTAGAAAGTGATAAAAGTGAGCATAAACAGTATTGCAATGCTAGGAAACAAGGCCTAGGGTTCATACTTTCACTAGTGCAAGTTCTCTCAACCATAATAACATAATTGGATCATATAACTATCCCTCAACATGCAACAAAGAGTCACTCCAAAGTCACTAATAGCGGAGAACAAACGAAGAGAGTATTGTAGGGTATGAAACCACCTCAAAGTTATCCTTTCTGATCGATCTATTCAAGAGTCCGTAGTAAAAATAACACGAAGCTATTCTTTCCGTTCGATCTATCATAGAGTTTGTACTAGAAAAACACCTTAAGACACAAATCAACCAAAACCCTAATGTCACCTAGATACTCCAATGTCACCTCAAGTATCCGTGGGCATGATTATACGATATGCATCACACAATCTCAGATTCATCTATTCAACCAACACAAAGTACTTCAAAGAGTGCCCCAAAGTTTCTACCAGAGAGTCAAGACAAAAACGTGTGCCAACCCCTATGCATAAGTTCATTGAACCCGCAAGTTGATCAGCAAAACATACATCAAGTAGATCACGTGAATATCCCATTGTCACCACAGATAAGCACGGTAAGACATACATCAAGTGTTCTCAAATCCTTAAAGACTCAATCTGACAAGACAACTTCAAGGGGGAAACTCAATTCATCACAAGAGAGTAGAGGGGGAGAAACATCATAAGATCCAACTATAATAGCAAAGCTCGCGATACATCAATATCGTATCACCTTAAGAACACGAGAGAGAGAGAGAGAGAGAGAGATGAAACACATAGATACTAGTACATACCCTCAGCCCCGAGGGTGAACTACTCCCTCCTCATCATGGAGAGCGCCGGGATGATGAAGATGGCCACCGGTGAGGGATCCCCCCTCCGGCAGGGTGCCGAAACAGGGTACCGATTGCTTTTTGGTGGCTACAAAGGCTTGCGGCGGCGGAACTCCTGATCTATTGTGCTGCCCAATGTTTTTAGGGTATATGTACATATATAGGCGAAAGAAGTCGATCAGGGGAGCCACGAGGGGCCCACGAGGGGAGGGGCGTGCTCAGGAGGGTAGGGGGTGCCCTGGACCCTCGTGGCCACCTCGAAGCTTCCCTGACATCTACTCCAAGTCTCCTGGATTGCTTCCGTTCCAAAAATAACTCTCACGAAGGTTTCATTCCGTTTGGACTCCGTTTGATATTCCCTTTCTTCGAAACACTGAAATAGGCAAGGAAACGTCAATTTGGGCTGGGCCTCAAGTTAATAGGTTAGTCCCAAAAATAATATAAAAGTGTATAATAAAGCCCATAAACTTCCAAAACAGATAATATAATAGCATGAATACTTCATAAATTATAGATACGTTGGAGACGTATCAGCAGGCTATACATATGATTTGTATAAGGACCTGGCCAATAAAGCCGGCCAAACTATATCAATCTATGGATCAAGAGGCCGTGCCCCAGCGTGAGACAACGGCTATGCAGCCCGGCGCGATGAACAGTACAATACTCGGGATACACACTGAACACAAATGACATCCGACCTCAGTCGTGATGTTGCACGATATATAGGTGCTGCACACCCTATGTGTTTTACCGATGAGGTAATGCGGCACCAGTTTCCAGAAGGGTTTAAACTCGTACACATATAACAGTACGATGGAACGACGGATCTGGCCGTCTGGGTTGAAGATTTCCTTCTCCACACTCATATGGCTCGTGGAGATGATCTCCACGCCATCAAATATCTCCCTCTAAAGCTGAAAGGACCAGCACGGCACTGGTTGAACAGCCTCCCAGAGAAGTCCCTTGGAACCTGGGAAGAATTAGAAGATGCTTTTCGGGCCAACTTTCAGGGCACTTATGTCCGGCCACCGGATGCGGACGACTTGAGCCACATAATCCAGCAACCAGGCGAATCGGCTCGCAAGCTTTAGAATCGGTTCCTAATTAAAAAGAACCAAATCATGGACTGTCCGGACGCCAAAGCTTTAGTGACCTTCAAACACAGCATCCAAGACGAATGGCTCGCCCGACACCTAGGGCAGGAGAAGCCGAAGACCATGGCAGCTTTAACCACACTGATGACCCTTTTTTGTGCGGGAGAAGGCAGCTGGTTAGCTCATAGAAGCACCAGCTCAGGCGACCCCGGCACTTCTGAGGCCAGGGATGGCAATGGTAAACCGCGCCGCAATAAAAGCAAATGTTGGAGCAACAACGACGATGCAGATGATATGCTAGTCAATGCCGGATTCGGTGATTCTAAATGCAATCAGTGAAAGAAACCTTTTAAAGGCAACAGGGACAATCCATCCAGCTTGGATAAAATCCTTGAGAGGCCCTGTCAGATTCATGGCACACCCGATAAGCCTGCTAACCACACCAACAGGAACTGTTGGGTATTCAAACAGGTCAGTAGGATAAATACCGAACATAAGGGAAAGGGACCTCAAGGTGAGGATGATGATGAGCCCCGTCAACACCGGGGGCCAAAAGCAGTTTTCCCCCGAGGTGAAAACAGTGAACATGATCTATGTCACTCACATTCCCAAAAGGGAGCGCAAGCGCACACTAAGGGACGTCTACACCGTAGAGCCTGGTGTCCCGAAATTCAATCCATGGTCAGCCTGCCCGATCACCTTTGATCGCAGGGATCACCCAACCAGTATCCGTCACGGGGGTTCGGCCGCCCTGGTACTTGATCCAATCATCGATGGATACCACCTCACTCGAGTCTTTATGGACGGCAGCAGCAGTCTCAACTTGATCTATCAAAAACACTGTCCGCAAAATGGGCATTGACCCATCAAGAATCAAGCCTAGTAACACTACCTTTAAAGGTGTGATACCCGGCATGGAGTCCTGTTGTACGGGCTCACTGACACTGGAGGTAGTATTCGGCTCCCTAGACAACTTTTGCAGTGAAGAACTGATCTTTGACATCGTCCCCTTCCGTAGTGGTTATCACGCATTGCTCGGACGAACTGCCTTCACCCGCTTTAATGCAATCCCACACTATGTGTATTTGAAGCTTAAGATGCCCGGACCACGTGGTGTTATTATAGTCAACGGAAATATGGAGCGCTCCCCCCGTACTGAAGAGCACATTGTGGCCCTCCCAGCCGAGGTGTATGGCGGCCTCATTAAGCCGAATAGTTCGTCAGAAATTAAAGCCAACAATGTCTCTAAACGAGTTCGGTCCACTCAGCACTGCGATAAATCGATGGATCTGGACCTCGATTAGCAGTGCCGCCTCCGCCGACTGCCCCATAAGGTTGCGGCTTATGTACCACGCATATATAGTTATGCACTTAAAATACCTTGGGCAGGGCCGGAGGCACACTGCAAAAAAGGTCCACGGTACGGCTTGACCCTATTTGGACCTCATACATTTTTCCTACAGGTTCATTAAGAGCCCTATTTGCTTCACGGTGGCACCAGGGATCCTTTTAAGGCTAGTATTTCCCTTCTTTACGTCCAACCATCAAATACCCCTATGAACGGATTTGTTACTAAGGAGAAATGGCGTAGACATGCAGCAAGGCATCATTGGAGTCTTTGAACCATTACTTTTAGGCCATGTGCTAGACTTTCCCTTATGTAAATTTTCTTTTTCTAGGCATGTAACATGACCTTAATATTAATGGCATTGTCTATCGAAACACGCCTTCACGCATTGATAAGAATATAAAGGAAGCAGATTATCACCACCTTTTTGTTGGGTTCTTATATTATGCCGTCATCTGTATTCCCTCCTTGCTTTCAACTGACATGTGTGCTTCGGCACAGCCTTCATACCAGGGGTTGTATTCGGCCACGCAAACTCTTAAGTCCGAACACCTATAGGAAACTCTTCAGCGTCCCGGATATTGCACTATATGAATCAGCTCTGAATCATGTCCTTGGTCTATAGTTGGGTTTCCCGGCTCCTGTTCTTGCCACCTTACATTCGGCAAGTTCGGCTAAGGTAGAAAAGGAGAACTACAATGATTGTATTTCTGGTTCGTCCAGATAAGTACCTCAGTAGAGAAAGCCGAAAACTAACTGTCATGATATGCGAGAGCGGGTCAGCGATCCGGTGACTTAGTGTTATACTACAAATCATTCGTGACTTATGTCGTGTTATACGAGGGGCTGGGCTTCGACCATCCGTGTTGCAAAGGCACCGTACTCCGGATCGCTGTTCATGCAACAAGGGCTAGTACTTAGCCCCACCAATGGACTCTTATGGCTAAGTGAAAGTAGTAAAGCGGCATAGTTTGATTGCCTAGTTCACCTCACAAGACGCCTCCTCTATAGGACCAAGACGTTGCATAAAGTGCGGACATGCATTCCCGAACACCCCTGTATATTTACATGGGGGTAGAAGCCGACGACTAGTAAACTTTCAAGACTTATAAAATAAACGACCATACAGGAGGATAAACTAACAACATCATAAAGTGCAAGCATAAATATTTTACATTACGAGTTCATTACATGGTTCATATAAACCGGACTCCACTACTCAAATATGATATCCTTTGAGCACTGACCCTCTACAATGTGGGCTCCCTCGAGGACCTCACCGAGTACCTCTCCAGCCTCTGGTGATCTTTGCCTTCAGGCGGCCCTGCGATGGCAATTTTTGTGGCCTTCATCTTCGCCCATTGCACCTTGACTAGGGCGAAGGCCATCCGGGCACCTTCTATGCAGGCTGGCCGCTTGATGGCATCGATCCGAGGATGAGCATCGACCAGCCGCTTCACGAGTCTGAAGTAGCTGCTGGGTATGGGCTCGACTGGCCAAAGATGGACTATTACATCCTTCATGGCCAGTCTGGCCACCCTGTGCAACTCGATCAGTTGCTTTAGCTGATCGCTGAGGGATGCCGGATGCTCTGGTGCAAGGTACTGCGACCAGAACAACTTCTACGTCGAGCTCCCCTCTTCGACTCGGGAGAACTCTGACCGTCGGCATCACTCCTCGGCAGATCCGCGAATGCGCTTGGAGAACTCCAAACTCAGGTCAGCAAGATGTATCTCTTACTTGTAAATTTACTCTGCAGAAGAAAGGCCTTACCAGCCGCTATCTGCCTCGCCTCCTGGATTTGCTGGCGAGCGCCTTGGGCTTCAACCCGGGCCTCCTTCATGCTCTCAAGAACTTTAACGAGTTCGGAGGCTTGCTCCGAAGTCTTCTGCTCCATGGACTCGCACTTCGTTATGGCGTCCTTGAGCTCTTGCTCGACCTCGCCCAACCGCGCCTCATGTCTTCGGCAGGTGGTTTGCTCCACCTCCAACTCCTTCGCAGCTTTGTTAGCGGCCGCCCTGCTCACCTCCGCCTCTTTCTTGGCTTGGGCAAGCGCGTGAAGGAAATATGCCCTAGGGGCAATAATGAAGTTATTATTTATTTCCTTATATCATGATAAATGTTTATTATTCATGCTAGAATTGTATGAACCAGAAACTTAGTACATGTGTGAATACATAGAAAAAACATATTGTCCCTGGTATGCCTCTACTAGACTAGCTCGTTGATCAAAGATGGTTATGTTTCCTATCCATAGACATGTGTTGTCATTTGATGAATGGGATCACATAATTAGGAGAATGATGTGATGGACATGACCCATCCATTAGCTTAGCATTATGATCGTTACAGTTTCATTGCTACTGCTCTCTTCATGACTTATACATGTTCCTCGGACTATGAGATTATGCAACTCCCGAATACCGGAGGAACACCTTGTGTGCTATCAAATGTCACAACGTAAATGGGTGATTATAAAGATGCTCTACAGGTGTCCCCGGAGGTGTTTGTTGGGTTGGCATAGATCGAGATTAGGATTTGTCACTCCGTGTATCGGAGAGGTATCTCTCGGCCCTCTCGGTAATGCACATCACTATAAGCCTTGCAAGCAATGTCACTCATGAGCTAGTTGCGGGATGGTGCATTACGTAATGAGTAAAGAGACTTGCCGGTAACGAGATTCAACTAGGTATGATGATACCGACGATCGAATCTCGGGCAAGTAACATACCGATGATAAAGGGAACAACGTATATTGTTATGCGGTTTGACCGATAGAGATCTTCGTAGAACATGTGGGAGCCAATATGAGCATCCAGGTTCCTCTATTGGTTATTGACCGGAGATATGTCTCGGTCATGTCTACATAGTTCTCGAACCCGTAGGGTCCGCACGCTTAATGTTCGATGACGATTTATATTATGAGTTATGTGTTTTGATGACCGAAGTTTGTTCGGAGTCCCGGATGAGATCACGGACATGACGAGGAGTCTCGAAATGGTCAAGACGTAAAGATCGATATATTGGAAGGCTATATTTGGAGATCGGAAAGGTTCCGAGTGATTCGGGTATTTTTTGGAGTACCGGGGAGTTACGGGAATTCACCGGGAGAAGTAATGGGCCTTATTGGGCCATACGGGAAATGGAGGAGGCAGGCCAAGGGGAGGTGATGTGCGCCCCCCCCCATCGGTCCGAATTGGACTAAGGGAAGGGGGCGGCGCCCCCCTTGCCCTTTCCTACTCCCTCTCTCCTTCCTTCTCTCCTACTCCTAAAAGGGAAAGGATTCCTACTAGGACTTGGAAGTCCTAGTAGTACTCCATACACTTGGCGCGACCTAGGGGGACGACCTCTCTCCCTCCCTCCTTTATATACGGGGGCAGGGGGCACCCCAAAGAGACACAAGTTTCTCTCCCAACCATGTGTGGTGCCCCCTTCACAGTTACACACCTCGATCATACTATCGTAGGGCTTAGGCGAAACCCTGCGCCGGTAGCATCATCATCACCGTCGCCACGCCGTCGAGTTGACGAAACTCACCCTCATCCTCAACTGGATCAAGATCACGAGGGACGTCATCGAGCTAAACGTGTGCTGAACACGGAGGTGCCATACGTTCGGTACTTGGATCGGTTGGATCACGAAGACGTTCGACTACATCAACCGCGTTATTGAAACGCTTCCGCTTTCGGTCTACGAGGGTACGTGGACACACTCTTCCGGCTCGTTGATATGCATCACATAGATAGATCTTGCATGATCATAGGTAAAAAATTTGAAATACTGCGTTCCCCAATAGTGCCATCCGAGCCAGGTCTATGCGTAGATGTTATATGCACGAGTAGAACACAAAGAGTTGTGGGCGATAATAGTCATATTACTTACCATCATGTCATACTGTGATTCGGCGGTATTGTTGGATGAAGCGGCTCAGACCGACATTACGCGTACGCTCACGCGAGATTGGTTCTACCGACGTGCTTCGCATACAGGTGGCTAGTGAGTGTCTGTTTCTCCAACTTTAGTTGAATCGAGTGTGGCTATGCCTGGTCCTTGTTGAAGGTTAAAACAGCACACTTGACGAAAAATCATTGTGGTTTTATTCGTAGGTAAGAACGGTTCTTTCTAAGCCCATATCAGTCATGTAAAACTTGCATCAACAAAGTAGAGGACGTCTAACTTGTTTTTGCAGGGCATGTTGTGATGTGATATGGTCAAGACGTGATGAGATATAATTTGATGTATGAGATGATCATGTTTTGTTAAAGTTATCGGCAACTGGCAGGAGCCTTATGGTTGTCTCTTTATTGCATAAGATGCAAACGGCATATAGTTGCTTTATTTTATCGCTATGCGATAGCAATAGTTGCAAAAGCAATAGTTGGCGAGACGGCCATGTGATGACACATTGATAGAGATCAAGATGATGGAGATCATGGTGTCATGCCGGTGACGATGGAGATCATGACGGTACTTTGGAGATGGAGATCAAAGACACAAGATGATGATGGCCATATCATGTCACATATTTTAATTACATGTGATATTTATCTTTTATTCTTCTTATTTTGCTTAGTACGGCGGTAGCATTATAAGATGATCCCTTACTAAATTTCAAGGTATAAGTGTTCTCCCTGAGTATGCATCGTTGCTACAGTTCTTCGTTCCGAGACACCATGTGATGATCGGGTGTGATAAGCTCTACGTTCACATACAACGGGTGCAAGCCAGTTTTGCACACGCAGAATACTTGGGTTAAACTTGCCGAGCCTAGCATATGCAGATATGGCCTCGGAATAGTGAGACCAAAAGGTCGAACGTGAATCATATAGTAGATATGATCAACATAGTGATGTTCACCATTGAAAACTACTCCATCTCACGTGATGATCGGACATGGTTTAGTTGATTTGGATCATGTGATCATTTAGATGACTAGAGGGATGTCTATCTAAGTGGGAGTTCTTAAGTAATATGATTAATTGAACTTTAATTTATCGTGAACTTAGTCCTGAAAGTATTTTGCAAATTATGTTGTAGAACAATATATCGCATTATATCTTCCCTATGTTTTTATATGTTCCAAGAGAAAACTAATTGAATGATGGTAGTAGCAATGATGCGGACTGGGTCTGTGATCTAAGGTGTATCCTCATTGCTGCACAGAAGAATTATGACCTTGATGTACCGCTAGGTGACAGACCTATTGCAGGAGCAGATGTAGACGTTATGAACGTTTGGCTAGCTCAATATGATGACTACTTGATAGTTTAGTGCACCATGCTTTACGGCTTAGCACCGGGACTTCAAAAATGTTTTTGAAATGTCACAGAGCATATGAGATGTTCTAAGAGCTGAAATTGGTATTTCAGACTCATGCCCGTGTCAAGAGGTATGAGACCTCTGACAAGTACTTTGACTAAAACATGGAGGAGAATTGCTCAACTAGTGAGCATGTGCTCAGAATGTCTGGGTACAACAATCACTTGAATCAAGTGGGAGTTAATCTTCCAGATAAAATAGTGATTGATAGAGTTCTCTAGTCACCATCACCAAGTTACTGGAACTTCGTGATGAACTATAATATGCAAGGGATGACGAAAATGATTCATTAGCTCGTCGTGATGTTGAAATCAATGAAGGTAGAAATCAAGAAAAAGCATCAAGTGATGATGATTAAACAAGACCACTAGTTTGAAGACAAGAGCAAAGGGAAAGAAAAGGAACTTCAAGAAGAATGGCAAGCAAGTTGTCACTCCCATGAAGAAGCCCAAAGCTGGACCTAAGCCTGAAACTGAGTGCTTCTACTGCAAAAGAAATGGTCACTGGAAGTGGAACTGCCCCAAATATTTGGCGGATAAGAAGGATGGCAAAGTGAAAAAAGGTATATTTGATATACATATTACTGATGTGTACCTTACTAGTGCTCATAGTAATCCCTGGGTATTTGATACTTGTTCGGTTGCTCAGATTAGTAAGGAGTTGCACAATAAATAGAGACTAGTTGAGGATGAAGTGACGATGTGAGTTGTAAGTGGTTCCAAGATTGATATGATCATCATTGAGCACTCCCTACACTTTTGGGATTAGTGTTGAACCTAAATAAATGTTATTTGGTGTTTATGTTGAGCATGAATATGATTAGATCATGTTAATTGCAATACAGTTATTCATTTAAGACAGAGAATAATTGTTATTCTGTTTACATGAATAAAACCTTATATGGTCATACACCCAATGTTGATGGTTTACTGAATCTCGATCATGGTAATGCACATATTCATAGTATTGATGCCAAAAGATGCAAAGTTGATAATGATAGTGCAACTTATTTGTGGCACTGCCGTTTGGGTCATATCGGTGTAAAGCGCTCCATAAAGATGGACTTTTGAAATCACTTGATTATGAATTATTTGATGCTTGCGAATCGTGCCTTATGGGCAAGATGACTAAAACTCCATTCTCCGGAACAATGGAACGAGCTAGTGAATTATTGGAAATAATACATATCGATGTAAGTGGTCCAATGAGTGTTGATGCTCGTGGCGGGTATCGTTATTTTCTGACCTTCACAGATGATTTGAACAGATATGGGTATATCTACTTAATGAAACACAAGTCTGAAACATTTGAAGAGTTCAAAGATTTTCAGAGTGAAGTGGAGAATCATTGTAACAAGAAAATAAAGTTTCTACGATCTGATCGTGGAGGAGAATATTTGAGTTACGAGTTTGGCCTTCATTTAAAACAATGTGGAATAGCTTCACAACTCACGCTACCTGGAACACCACAGCGTAATGGTGTGTCCGAACATCGTTACCGCACTTTATTGGATATGGTGCGATCTGTGATGTCTCTTACCGATTTACCACTATCGTTTTGGGGTTATGCATTAGAGACAGCTACATTCACGCTAAAAAGGGAACCATCAAAATCCGTTGAGACGATGCCTTATGAACTATGGTTTGGCAAGAAACCAAAGTTGTCGTTTCTTAAAGTTTGGGGCTGTGATGCTTATGTGAAAAAGCTTCAACCTGACAAGCTCGAACCCAAATCGAAGAAGTGCGTCTTCATAGGATACCCAAAGGAAACTGTTGGGTACACCTTCTATCACAGATCCGAATGCAAAATCTTTGTTGCTAAGAATGGATCCTTTCTAGAGAAGGAGTTTCTCTCGAAAGAAGTGAGTGGGAGGAAAGTAGAACTTGATGAGGTAATTGTACCTTCTCCCTTATTGGAAAGTAGTTCATCATAGAAATCAGTTCCAGTGATTCCTACACCAATTAGTGAGGAAGTTAATGATGATGATCATGAAACTTCAGATCAAGTTATTACAGAACCTCGTAGGTCTTCCAGAGTACGGTCTACACCAGAGTGGTACCGTAATCCTATTCTGGAAGTCATGTTACTAGACCATGATGAACCTATGAACTATGAGGAAGGGATGATGAACCTAGATTCCACGAAATGGCTTGATGCCATGGAATCTGAGGTGGGATCCATGTATGAGAACAACGTGTGGACTTTGGTGGACTTGCCTGATGATCGGCAAGCCATATTAAATAAATGAATTTTCAAGAGGAAGACAGACACTGATAGTAGTGTTACTACCTACAAAGCTCAACTTGTCGCAAAAAGGTTTTTGACAAGTTCAAGGTGTTGACTACAATGAGATTTTCTCAACTGTAGCGGTGCTTAAATCCGTCTGAATCATGTTAGCAGTTGCCATATTTTATGAAATCTAGCAAATGGATGTCAAAACTGCACTTGTTAAATGGATATTTCTTAAAGAAGAGTTGTATATGATGCAACCAGAAGGTTTTGTCAATCCTAAAGGTACTAACAAGGTGTGCAAGCTCCAGCGATGCATCTATGGACTAGTGCAAGCATCTCGGAGTTGGAATATATGCTTTGATGAGTTGATCAAAGCATATAGATTTAAATAGACTTGCGGTGAAGCCTATATTTACAAGAAAGTGAGTGGGAGCACTACAGCCTTTCTGATAAGTATATGTGAATGACATATTGTTGATCAGAAATGATGCAGAATTTTCTGGAAAGCATAAAGGAGAGTTTGAAAGGAGTTTTTCAAAGGAAGACCTCGGTGAAGTTGCTTATATATTGGGCATCAAGATCTATAGAGATAGATCAAGACGCTTGATAATATTTTTCAATAAATACATACCTTGACAAGTTTTTTGAAAGAGTTCAAAATGGATCAGTCAAAGAAGAAGTTCTTGCCTGTATTACAAGGTGTAAGGTTGAGTAAGAATCAAAGCCTGACCTCGGTAGAAGATAGAAAGAGAATGAAAGTCATTCCCTATGCCACAGTCATAAGTTCTATAAAGTATGTTGTGCTGTGTACCAGACCTATTGTGCACCTTGCCATGAGTTTGGCAAGGGGGTACAATAGTGATCTAAGAGTAGATCGCTAGACAGCGGTCAAAATTATCCTTAGTGAGGACTAAGGAAATATTTCTCAGTTATGGAGGTCATAAAGAGTTCGTCGTAAGGAGTTACATCGATGCAAGCTTTTACACTGATCCAGATGACTCTAAATCTCAATCTGGATACATATTGAAAGTGGGAGCAATTAGCTAGAGTAGCTCCATGCAGAGCATTGTAGACATAGAATATTTGCAAAATACATATGGCTCTGAATGTGACAGACCCGTTGACTAAACTTCTCTCACGAGCAAAACATGATCACACCTTATTACTCTTTGGGTGTTAATCACATAGCGATGTGAACTAGATTATTGATTCTAGTAAACCCTTTGGGTGTTGGTCACATGGCTATGTGAACTATGGTTGTTAATCACATACAGATGTGAACTATTGGTGTTAAATCACATGGCGTTGTGAACTAGATTATTGACTCTAGTGCAAGTGGGAGACTGAAGGAAATATGCCCTAGAGGCAATAATAAAGTTATTATTTATTTCCTTGTATCATGATAAATGTTTATTATTCATGCTAGAATTGTATTAACCGGAAACTTAGTGCATGTGTGAATACATAGAGAAAACATATTGTCCCTAGTAATGCCTCTACTAGACTAGCTCGTTAATCAAAGATGGTTATGTTTCCTAACAATAGACATGTGTTGTCATTTCATGAATGGGATCACATCATTAGGAGAATGATGTGATGGACATGACCCATCCGTTAGCTTAGCATTATGATCGTTACAGTTTCATTGCTACTGCTCTCTTCATGACTTATACATGTTCCTTGGACTATGAGATTATGCAACTCCCGAATACTGGAGGAACACCTTGTGTGCTATCAAACATCACAACATAAATGGGTGATTATAAAGATGCTCAACAGGTGTCTCCGAAGGTGTTTGTTGGGTTGGCATAGATCGGGATTAGGATTTGTCACTCCGTGTATCGAAGATGTATGTCTTGGCCCTCTCGGAAATGCACATCACTATACGCCCTGTAAGCAATGTGACTAATGAGTTAGTTGTGGGATGGTGCGTTACGGAACAAGTAAAGAGACTTGCCGGTAATGAGATTGAACTAGGTATGATGATACCGACGATCGAATCTTGGGCAAGTAACATACCGATGACAAAGGGAACAACGTATATTGTTATGCGGTTTGACCGATAGAGATCTTCGTAGAATATGTGGGAGCCAACATGAGCATCCAGGTTCCGCTATTGGTTATTGACCGGAGATATGTCTCGGTCATGTCTACATAGTTCTCTAAGCCGTAGGTCCGCACGCTTAACATTTGATGACGATTTGTATTATGAGTTATGTGTTTTGAAGACCGAAGGTGTTCGGAGTCCCAGATGAGATCACGGACGTGACGATGAGTCTCGAAATGGTCGAGACGTAAATATGAATATATTGGAAGGCTATATTCGAACGTTGAAAAGGTTCCGAGTGATTCGGGGTTTTTTCGGAGTACCGAGGAGTTACGGGAATTCACCGGGAAAAGTAATGGGCCTTATTGAACCATACGGGAAATAGAGGAGGCAGGCCAAGGGGAGGTGGCACCCCCGCCACATGGGTCCGAACTGGACTAGGGGAAGGGGGTGGCGCCCCCCTTGCCCTTTCCTACTCCCTCTCTCATTCCTTCTCTCCTACTCCTGAAAGGGAAAGGATTCCTACTAGGACTTGGAAGTCCTAGTAGGACTCCATACACTTGGCACGCCCCTAGGAGGTCAGCATCTCTCTCTCCCTCCTTTATATACGGGGGCAGGGTGCACCCCAAAGAGACACAAGTTTCTCTCCCAACCGTGTGCGGTGCCCCCCTCCACGGTTACACACCTCGATCATATCATCAAATAGCTTAGGCGAAGCCCTGCGCCGGTAGCATCATCATCACCGTCGCCACGCCGTCGTGCTGACGAAACTCACCCTCATCCTCAACTGGATCAAGAGCATGAGGGACGTCATCAAGCTGAACGTGTGCTTAACGCGGAGGTGTCGTACATTCGGTACTTGGATTGGTTGGATACCGTAGACGTTTGACTACATCAATCGCGTTATTGAAACGCTTTCGCTTTCGGTCCATGAGGGTACGTGGAAACACTCTTCCCGCTCGTTGCTATGCATCACATAGATAGATCTTGCGTGATCGTAGGTAAATTTTTTGAAATACTATGTTCCCCAACAGCTCGCTCTTGAGGGACTCGATCTCGGTTGCGCCAACTATGAGTATAGTCATAAAACTTAGTAAGTTTAAAGAATTAGCACACAAATCACTTCGGGTATGTAAAAGTGCCGCATACCTTGCATTTTGTCAAACCACTTATTGATGTGGTCGAGCTCCTCATCGGCTAATCTAAGTTTCCAATTGAGCTCGGAAACCTCTGTGGCTTGGGCAGTAGCCGCCAACATGGATGCATGTCCAACACAATAGAATAGTACATTATTAGCTTGTTTTGGGATCCTATGTCTGTATTGTTCTAGTAAGGACAGAGGCTCAGGGGCTACTGTCTATACATGGGTTCAACCTTGCATATAAAAACCTTGTTAGAAAATAACAACGCATACCTCAAAGACTATCAGTAGGGTGTTGAAGGCTTCGTTCAGTCTGCTTTTCGCAGACCGTACCTTCTCCATAGCCGCACCCATCATGGTGCGGTGCTCCTCCATGATGGAAGTATGTTACAGCGCTTCCTCCAGAGTATGAGCAGCCTCTGGATTAACAGAGGCCGCCGATGGAGCTGTTGCTCCTCCCCCCTCTATCGAAGGGGGGTGTTGGTCCGAACCCAGAGCCGCATTGGTCTCTGGGACGGTGTTCGGCGAGGGCCCGAACTGTTGAGGCCCTCCACCCTCGGTGGTCATGGGGGTCGTCGTGCCCCGCTCTGCGGCATCCAAGGTATTAACCTCGGGAGCCTTCTGGACGGCCTCGTCCGCCCCTCCTCGGGCAGGATAGGTCCTTTGGGATGACACCTCGGTGTCCTCCATGGCAGGGGGAGAGGGCTCACGACGGTCCGTCACTCTCCACCTCTTCAGGCGCCAGAGAATTCCCTAGTGAAGACGAGGGGTTCGGGATATCGCACGGAGGGCTGAGATGCAAGCAAAGATCCAATTTATATAAATAGAGACGGGTAAGCAGAAGATGAACAAGTAAGGTGTTCAATTCTTACGATTCCGCCAGGGGCTTAACCCTGGGGGCTCTCCTTGGGTTGTGTTTGGACTCCGGGTCCGAACTGACCGAGAAGGTGATCTTCTTCTTCTTCGGCGTCACCCCCTTCGGATTCTCAGAGGTCATCCTCTTCGTCCTCCTCGTGATGCGAGGGGAGTCACTCTCCACCTCCTCCTCCTCCTCCTCCTCCTATTCGTCCTTGTCTTCCTCGTGAGAGGAGATGGCCTCAGTTTCTCCGGATATAGCATCCAAAGTACCTTTGCGGCAGGGCCCACCCTTGGGCCCCTTGCCCTTCTTCTCTGGTACTTGGTAGGGCGACGGGACCAGCATCTCCGCCAGTTGGGGAGTGACTGTGTCTTCGGGCAACGGAGCCGAACTCTTGATCCACTCCGCTTTCTTTGTCCAGCCCTATAAAGAGGTGGAATGATAAGATTTCACATTGATCAAAAATATAGACCAGACATATCTTTGGAAAAATACTTACTGGAGTGGCTGGATTCTTGGCGTCGAGTCCGACGTCTTTGGTCTCCATGGGCCAGCTCTTCTACACCTTAAAAAGCAGCTTCCATATTCCCTTGTACATCGTGCCGAGGAAGTGCTACAAATTCTGTGGCTCTTCCGGATTGAATTCCCACATGGAGGAGGTCCAGCGTTGTCAGGGGAGGATGCGGCAAAAGAGCATGATCTGCACCACATTGGTGAGACTGACATTTTGCTCAGCATGTTGGTGATGCGCGCTTGCAGTGTCTGCACCTCCATCTGGGACCCCCAGTCGAGGCCCTTAGCGGTCCACGAAAAGAGCCTCATGGGGGGTCCGGATCTGAACTCTGGAATCGCCACCCACTTGGTGCGGCGCGGCTTGGTGATGTAAAACCACTCTTGTTGCCAGACCTTGACGGTCTCGATGAAGGCCCCCTTGGGCCATGTGGCGTTGGGCAGCTTGCTTATCATGGCCCCGCCGCAGTCCACATGCTGCCCATCGACCACCTTCAGCTTCACATTGAATATTTTCAGCCATAGGCCGAAGTGTGGGGGATGCGGAGTAAAGCCTCACACACGACGATAAACGCTAAGATGTGGAGGAAAGAGTTCAGGGCTAGATCATTGAAATCTAGCCCGTAATAGAACATGAGTCCCTGGACGAAGGGATGGAGTGGAAAACCTAGCCCTCTAAGGAAATGGGGGAGGAAAACGACCCTTTCGCCGGGCACTGGAGTGGAGATGATTTGACATTTGGTGGGGAGCATGTGCGCGATGGTTGCGGCTAGGTACCCCGCACTCTGGAGATCCTTTATCTCCTTCTCTGTGACGAAGGAGGCCTCCCACTTGCCCTTGGAACCGCATCTGGCCATGGTCGGAGGAGGTGGTGGCAGTGAGGAAAACAAAAGCTTTCTTTCGTGCACTGGGAGCTTGGGAGATTGGAACGCTGAGGCTCGAAGAAGGCGTGGGAGGAAAGGAGGAATCTATTTCCCTCTTATAGGCGGTAAAAATGTCAACCGTCCCTCCACTTATGCCTTGAAACTCACTTGTTCCCAATGTAAGCATGCACCATAAATGGTTGGATTACCCAAATCTTATTGATGAGCAATCTCGTAATAAGTGGGCATGATCTCTATTTTGACAAGACAGGCCAAGGGGGCTTGGCCTCGAAACACGGAACACGGGGCGTGAAACGGTTCAAAACGCTGAAGAGTCAAGTTTGACGCTTCACCCAAAAAAGTTGTCAGTAAAGACACTGTTCCTATTTTTTCATATCCTGCTTTCGTGGCTAAGGGTTGTGTTAATTATGCAAGGCCAAATACAGTTATTTTATGGAGGAAAGCTTATGTATATTGTTCAGGGAACCCGCCATGCAATGCCAAAGACAATCTGCGTGTTGAACACGTCGTCATTGCAGACTGGTTCAGGGGCTACTGAGGGAGTCCTGGACTAAGGGGGTCCTCGGGCGTCCGGTCTATTCGATATGGGCCAGACTAATGGGCAGTCAAGATACAAGGAAGATGACCACCTCTCGTGTCCGGTTTGGACTCCCGTATGCGTGAACGGCAAGTTTAGATGTCCAGATGGACTGTTTCCTTTCTGTTAAACTAACTTTGTACAACCCCAAGCCCCTCTGGTATCTATATAAACCAGAGGGTTTAGATCGAAGGCAGGATCATAACATTAATAGGCTAGCCAAGCTAGGGTTTATCCATTACGATCTTGAGGTAGATCAACTCTTGTAACCCCTATACTAATCGAATATATTCAAGCAGGAGTAGGGTTTTACCTCCATTAAAAGGGCCCAAACCTAGGTAAACACTGTGTCTGTTTGATCATTGTTACCACCAATCCTCAGACATATAGCTTGGGCCCCCCTACCCGAGATCTGCCGGCTTTGACACCAACAGGAATCATGGATATAATGCTCGAAGTAGCTATGCTTCAGATGAGGTTTTCTTGCAACAAGGATGATACAATGGAGATATGCGAGGAAAACGACTCAATAGACAGATAGAGAGAATTTGCTTTCAAACTCAAGAAATTTAATCTGAAGTTAACTTTCTTCTCCTACAAAGTTAGATATCAACAGATAATCATTATAGAATATCTAAACATAAGACACATGTAGTTTCAAGGAGTGAAAATATCTCTTCTAGGGTAGCATGATTTCCAGTCCTCCTTGAAATGCTTTTACTTTCCTTGCACAATAGATAAGTGTCGAGGATAATTATTGCAAGGAAGTAAGCTCTCGATTTCACCTACAAACAGATAACGGGAAGCAAACATCATTGCAGGGGGGTTATTAATGGTACATGACAACCAAGTATTTCAACACCACACACGGTGCTCCAAGTTCCAAAAGCAAATAGTTCGATGAAACCCAAATAGTTCGACAGAAAAGCAAATGGCGAAAGGAAACACCCTGCAAATAACCCGCTTATCTATCACTCGATGTTCTTCTCCCCCTTTTTGTCAACAAGTGTCAAAAAGGAAAGAGAATGCATGCGAGGAACTAATCATCCGAAGAATCCCTAGAATTAGAACTCGAACTATTCGGTGAATTAGACCGAGCGATGGTCGAGGCCGAAGTAGGAGTTGAAGATGCAGCATGGGCTTCGGGATTAGCTACGGGAGTAGTAGCATGAGGTGTATCTAGCTTGAAGATAAATGTGTTTGTTGTGTCTTCAAGAACATCATCTGGTTCAACAAACAGCGGGTCGGTGGAGGCGGAACGTTGAGGAAGCACTAGGGTTTGCCTTCGGATGGAAGGAACTTCAAACAAGTCTAGATGATCGTATTATTTCTTGATACCCTTGGCAGATAGTTGTTTGTAATGCTTACGTGAAAGGGTCCAGGAGCGCTTCTTTTGTTTCTTCTCATACAGGAGAGCTTGACAAGCATAATTGTGAAGCATATTTATCTCAATAATCATTTCCAGCTTCACTTTCCGGTCGAGTTTGATATGACTTTATAGGGCTTGATGAGTGCAAAGAAAAATCTCGTATAGTGTTTTTGCCAAGCTGGGTTGCCTGGCTCCTGTGCTTACCCCCTACATTCCCGATTATTCGGCTAGGTGGTAAAGGGAGCACCTCTGCGATTGTTATGACCGGATCAGCCACGTCCGTACCTCACACGGGTGAAGCCGAAAGCTAGCATTCTTAAGAACATAATGGGTCGGCAATAAGGGAGACCATAGCAAATTTCAGTGTTCATCACCAGCACTGGGGGATTCGGCCCCGGCACCAATTTGTATCCGAATACAATGTCTCTATCTAGACGAACATCGAGGAACTATTTTCTTCAGAAGATGTTTCTTACGTTAAAAAGTAATATAACATACCTCTCTGCACGCGTCTCTGTTTGTTCGTATCAAAAGCCAGATTGATTGGTTTACCCCAAGTGATTCCCTGTTTACCCCAGGTCACATAGTACGGAAACAATCCCTACTCATTGGTTGGGGAGGCAGAAGCCGATGGTTGGTTAAGACAACGTTTTACAGTACGGATTGAGATCATTTGATGTAAAGTACATGGATACATAGAATCAATCACATCACTCTTTGTCCACATTGTCTATTAAGATATCTAAAGCACAGTCCTGTTGGGAGAATCGAGTTGCAGGCATCACCTTGTCATAAACCAAATGAAGAGGTATTTCTTGCCCATCCGGTCCTACTGGTCCAACACGAGCCATATGCTCCGGCTCCAGTTTTGTGAACCAGGTCTTCACCATGGCCCATGCTTCTCGCACCCCCTCCCGACAGGCTAATATCTTACATAATTCAAGGCGTCGTCGAGCACCCTTAAAGTGATTTGCTAGTTCGGTCGTATCATCTGGCGTCACTTCGGTCGGCCATAACACCTTGACCATGTTCTTCATCACTTTTTGAGCTTTCTCATGAACCACAGACAGTTCCTTTAAAATATTCCCGCCAAAGGTATTGACCTCTTCTCCGGGCCGACTAGTAAGGAGACCTAGCACAAAGCATGGCAGCCCTGTTACACTCAAGCACTGTGCACGTCTATGTATAAAAGCTTATATCACACTTACTATATGATACGTCTCCATCGTATCTATTTTTACAAACACTTTTGCCCTTGTTTTGGACTCTAACTTGTATGATTTAGATGGAACTAACCCGGACTGACGCTGTTTTCAGCAGAACTGTCATGGTGTTGTTTTTTGTGCAGAAAATAAAAATCTTCGGAATGTCCTGAAACTCCACGGAACACCTTAGAAAAAATAAAGAAAAATCCTCGCAAAAGATGAAGACCAGGGGGCCCACACCCTGCTCACGAGGGTGGGGGGCTCCCCCCCTGGGCGCGCCCCCTACCTCGCGGGCCCCCTGGTGGCCCTACGACGCCAACTCCAACTCCATATATTGGCTTTCGGGGAGAAAAAAATCAGAGAGAAGAAATCATTGCGTTTTATGATACATAGCCGCCGCCAAGCCCTAATCTCTCTCGGGAGGGCTGATCTGGAGTCCATACGGGGCTCCGAAGAGGGGGATTCGTCGCCGTCGTCATCACCAACCATCTTCCATCACCAATTTCATGATGCTCACCACCGTGCGTGAGTAATTGCATCGTAGGCTTGCTGGACGGTGATGGGTTGGATGAGATTTATCATGTAATCAAGTTAGTTTTGTTAGGGTTTGATCCCTAGTATCCACTATGTTCTGAGATTGATGTTGCTATGACTTTGCTATGCTTAATGCTTGTCACCAGGGCCCGAGTGCCATGATTTCAGATCTAAACCTATTATGTTTTCATGAATATATGTGTGTTCTAGATCCTATCTTGCAAGTCTATAGTCACCTACTATATGTTATGATCCGGCAACCCTGAAGTGACAATAATCGGGACCACTCCCGGTGATGACCATAGTTTGAGGAGTTCATGTATTCACTATGTGCTAATGCTTTGTTCCGGTTCTCTATTAAAAGGAGGCCTTAATATCCCTTAGTTTCCAATAGGACCCCGTTGCCATGGGAGGGTAGGACAAAAGATGTCATGCAAGTTCTTTTCCATATGCACGTACAACTATATACGGAATACATGCCTACATTACATTGATGAACTGGAGCTAGTTCTGTGTCACCCTATGTTATGACTGTTACATGACGAACCGCATCCGGCATAATTATCCATCGCTAATCCGGTGGCTACGAGTTTTCCATATACTGGTTCTCGCTTATTTACTTTTCCATTACTACTGTTACAATCACTACAAAATACCCAAAAACATTACTTTTGCTGTCTTTACTTTTGTTACCATTACCACCACTATCATATTACTTTGCTACTAAACACTTTGTTGCAGATACTAAGTTTCTAGGTGTGGTTGAATTGACAACTTAGCTACTAATACTTGAGAATATTCTTTGGCTCCCCTTGTGTCGAATCAATAAATTTGGGTTGAATACTCTACCCTCGAAAATTGTTGCGATCCCCTATACTTGTGGGTTATCAAGACTATTTTCTGGCGCCGTTGCCGGGGAGCATAGCTCTATTCTTTGAGTCACTTGGGATTTTTATCTATTGGACACTATGAAGAACTTGAAAGACGATCGAACTACTATTTTGCCCTCAACTACGAGGGGAGGTAAGGGACTGCCATCTAGCCTTGCACTAGATTCTCCTTCTGTTATGAGTAAGTTTGCGACACCTAAAC
The DNA here is from genome assembly GCF_002162155.2 of Triticum dicoccoides. Classification (NCBI taxonomy): domain Eukaryota; kingdom Viridiplantae; phylum Streptophyta; class Magnoliopsida; order Poales; family Poaceae; genus Triticum; species Triticum dicoccoides. The sequence goes on from NC_041391.1 coordinate 135,401,083, forward strand.
CTACTACTGCTATTGATTCTGATATGTCGCATGTTATTGATGATGCCACTTCTGCTATGCATGATACTTATGATGAAACTACTTCTATGCTTGATACTACTGTGCCACTGGGTGAATTTCTTGATGAGCAAATTGCTAGGTCTAGAGAAAGAGAAATTATTGAACCTGAACACGATGATGTTAGTAATGATGAACCTATGCCTGCTATTCATGAGGGTTATCTTTTTGATGCTGAATCTTCTTCAGCTATTCTTGATTGTCAGGATAGACAGGAACTTAAGAGGTTGCTAGTTAAATGGAGTAAAGAATCTTTTAGAGGTAGAATGAAACCCTACCCTGATTTTGCTACTTCACCTATTTGTGTTCCTGATCAGGATTATTATGATTTTTCTGTTGATCCAGATATAATTACTTTGGTTGAATCTGATCCTCTTTATGGCTATGAATATGAAACTGTTGTGGCACATCTTACTAAGTTAAATGATATAGCTGCCCTATTTACTAATAATGAAAGATCGCGCTACCTTTATTTACTCAAGATATTTCCGTTCTCACTAAAGGGTGATGCTAAGATATGGTATAATTCTCTTGATCCTGGTTGTGTGCAAAGTCCCCAGGATATGATTTATTACTTCTCTGCTAAATATTTTCCCGCTCATAAGAAACAAGCTGCTTTGAGGGAAATATACAACTTTGTGCAAATTGAAGAAGAGAGTCTCCCACAAGCTTGGGGGAGGCTTCTCAAGTTACTTAATGCTTTGCCTGATCATCCTCTTAAGAAACCTGAAATATTTGATATCTTTTATAATGGACTAACTGATGCTTCCAGAGATTACCTGGATAGTTGTGCTGGTTCTCTTTTCAGGGAAAGAACACCGGATGACGCTGAAATTCTGTTGAATAATATGTTGGCAAATGAAAATAATTGGGCACCTCCAGAACCACCTCCCGAGCCAGCTCCTGAGCCAATTACTGAACCTATTCCTAAACCAACTCCGAATAAGAGAGGTGTTCTATTTCTCAGTCCTGAAGATATGCAAGAGGCAAACAAATCTAAGAAAGAAAAAGGTATGAAAGCTGAAGATGTTAAGAATTTACCTCCTATTGAAGAAATACATGGTCTTAATTTACCGCCTGTTGAAGAAGTATATGATCTCAATTACTTATTTAATGAAGAACCTCCCGATATCCCGACATAGGTAGTAAAGGTAAATTCTCTCTATAGATATGATAAAGCTGAAGTCCCTCCTACTAAAATTGCTAGCCAGTGCTTGGATGAGTTTGATGACTTTATGTTTAAGCAAGATGACTTTAATGCTTATTTTGGTAGACAATTAAAACAGAAAACCTTTATGATTAAACGCTTGGGTGATTATATGGCTGATATTAGAGGTGAACTTAAATTAGTTAGCAAGCATGCTTCTATGGTTACCACTCAAGTAGAACAAGTACTTAAAGCTCAAAAAGAAGTGCTTGATGAAATGAATAGTAAGAAAAATGATTATGCTATTAGAGTGGCTACTAGAACTAGTAGAATGACTCAGGAACCTTTGTATCCTGAAGGCCACCCTAAGAGGATCGAGCAAGATTCTCAGAGAAACAACATTGATGTACCTAGTTCCTCTAAAAGGAAGAAAAAGAAAAATGATAGGACTTTGCAAACTTCTAGTGAACCTATCGCTGAACCACCTGAGAATCCCAATGATATTTCTATTTCTGATGCTGAAACACAATCAGGTGATGAACATGAACCTAGTGATAATGTTAATGATAATGTTCATGTTAATGCTCAACCTAGTAATGATAAGGATGTAGAAGTTGAACCTGTTATTGATCTTGATAACCCACAACCAAAGAATCAACGTTATGATAAAAGAGATTTTGTTGCTAGGAAGCACGGTAAAGAAAGGGAACCATGGGTTCAGAAACCCATGCCTTTTCCTCTGAAACCATCCAGGAAAAAGGATGATGAGGATTTTGAGCGCTTTGCTGAAATGATTAGACCCATCTTTTTGCGTATGCAATTAACTGATGTGCTCAAAACAAATCCTTATGCTAAGTATATGAAGGACATTATTACTAATAAAAGAAAGATACCTGAAGCTGAAATTTCCACCATGCTTGCTAATTACACTTTTAAGGGTGGAATACCAAAGAAACTTGGAGATCCCGGGGTGCCTACTATACCATGCTCCATTAAAAGAAGTTATGTTAAAACTGCTTTATGTGATCTTGGAGCCGGTGTTAGTGTTATGCCTCTCTCTTTATATCGTAGACTTGTCTTGAATAAGTTGATACCTACTGAAGTATCTTTGCAAATGGCTAATAAATCAACTGCTATACCTGTCGGTATTTTTGAGGATGTGCCTGTTGTGGTTGCAAACGTTACTATTTTAACGGACTTTGTTATTCTTGATATTCCCGAGGATGATAGTATGTCTATTATTATTGGAAGACCTTTCCTTACTAATGCAGGGGCTGTTATTGATTGCACTAAAGGCAATGTCACTTTTCATGTTAATTGCAATGAGCACACGGTACATTTTCTGAGGAAACAACCTCAAGTTTATAGTATCAACTCTATTGGAAAAGTTCCATCGATTATATTTGGAGGTTTCGAATTTCCTCTCCCTACTGTCAAGAAAAAGTATGATATTCTTATTGTTGGGGATTTTCATATCCCCGTTGAGGTAACTTAGTGCCATTCGAAATTTCTTCAATTCCGTGATTATTCGAAATGAGTTTGTTAACAAGACTTGATCAACCTTGTTAATGGATTCATTTTGATGAGCATGGGATGGATGAAACTAGAAGCACAACCTTCTGTACCCTCTTTATATTTTCTGTTATTTAGTAGAAATAAAGTGAAAAATAATATTTTTCTGTCTGTTTCCTGACTTATCTATGCAATATAAAAATATCTCGAAAATAAAAGTCCTCAGAATGCCATGCCAATTTAATATGATTTTTTCGGGAATATTTAAGAATTTACTGTGCAAAATTACCACGGGGGGAGCTGCCACCTGGCCACGAGGGTGGAGGGCGCACCCTACCCCCTTGGGCGCGCCCCTGTCTCGTGGGCCCATGGTGGCCCTCCTCCACTTATTCCTGCACCCATCTTCTTCCTCTGCCTCACACAAACACGAAAAACCAACTCAAGCACGAGTTCCAGCCCCCGTTGCTGTGATTTTTGATCTCCTTGCTCAAAGCACCTCTCGCAAAACTGCTTGGGGAGATTGTTCCTTGGTATGTGACTCCTCCATTGGTCCAATTAGTTTTTGTTCTAGTGCTTTATTCATCGCAAATTTGTGCTGCATAGGTGACCATGTTCTTGAGCTTGCATGTCAAATTTATATGGTTCCAAGTAGTTCCAATGCTTTATATAGGCTCTAGGCACTTTTGGGAGTTGTTATTATCAATTTTATTGAAGTTGGTTCACTTTTATTTGAAGTTACTAAAAAAATTCAGATTGTTTCGGAATTAATGAAGAGACTTTTGAGGGGCTCGTTGAGCCAAAGCTCTAAGGAAAAACAAAAGGAAGAAGAGGAGAAGCCCAAATTTAATTTGCCTCGCACCGCAGAGGTCCGGCCGTGTGAATGGCCCTCCCATGACTTCTTGAGGAGAGCCGGGATTTATGAGGATTTCTATTTGTTGATTGAGAATGCCGGCCTCACCAACTTCCTCCACGACCAACGTCATCAGGATCTCTTACTCACAAATACTTTTGTGCAAAACTTCTACTTTTTCCCTAAGAAATCACCTCCAACAGTAGAGTTTCATTTATGTGACGTTGTTAAAGAGATGACATTAGCTGAATTCTGCGAGGTTTGCAGAATACCCTTTGAGGGCACCTTAGATGAACCCCACCATAACAAAGTAGAAGCTTTTATTAACACTATCACAGTGGGAGAAACCAGGAAGGTTTCTGATGCAAGTATCACTAGCATTCATTATCCTGTTTTATGCTACTTTGCCCTATTTGCTAGTCGTTGCTTGATTGGACGCGGAACTGTGGGAACCATAGTCTTCCTGATATTATTATTTTGCTCCACGGTTTATACCTTAATAACTCTGTTAGTATGGGTGGAATTGTTGCTAGACGGTTAAGTCTTAACCGTACTAAGGACCCCATCTTTGGAGGCATTTATGCTTCACGCCTTGCTGAACATTTTGAAATGCCTATTAGGCATGAGGAGAAAGAAGAAATAGAACTGCCCCGTGCTTATTTAGATTACAAGAGTATGATAGCGCATGATTTCCTTGTTAAGAGTCGCGATGGGGAGCTCAAATATAAATTATACTTTGATAAACATCACTCTGAGACTATTACCTTGCCTGCTCCTTCTTTGTTTAACTTGTTTGCAGAACCTCACATCGTTCCGTGGTCGGCTGTTCAAGCCTATCGGAACCCTACACCGACGCCGGAGCCGGAGCCATAAGATGAGCCCCCACGGCTATCTGTTTATTCTTGGGACCAGAGGAGGTTGCTAGCTAGTGGCAGTCAGAGTCTTCTTCGTCACAATATGACCCCAGCTACACCTACGGGTATCCGCCAGGCCATCCCTGGCAATAGACCAACTTAGGCCAAAAGCCTAAGCTTGGGGGAGTACGTATTTCCCACCGACATTACATTTATGTTCACACACACACTCATTGCTAGATGTCGGTGCTCATACTTTTTCACTATAATATCCATGCTAGTTTAATTTCTTTTTCCTGCTTTCTCTTGTGTGTTTGATAAACCTTAAGATAAAAAAAATTAGTGAGTTTACTTTTCATGCTTGTAGTAGAATTAAAAAGAAAACCCAAAAATATTTCCCGTTCTTCTTTTACTTGTTGGGAGCTTTCCCGTGTAAATAGTTTTTATTTGTTTTCCTTTCTTTGGGGGTCGAGAAGACCATATTGAAAATGCTTAGTGGCTCTTATATGCATGATTGTTTATTTAACTTAGAGCCCATATTACTTGTCTTCTCTCTTGAGTTGAATGCTTGCAGATTCCAGCTTAGTCCAATGCACGTGCACTCTTATTATTATACACACCGTTCGGTCGTGCAAGTGAAAGGCAATAATGATGATATATGATGGACTTATTGGGAAGAGAAAAGCTGGTATGAACTCGACCTCTCTTGTTTTTGTAAATATGATGATTCATCGTTCTTGATTCAGCTATTATGAAGTAAACATATTTGCAATGACATTTAGAGATTATAGTTGCTTGTGCCATGCTTGATTAGCTATGAGTTATAATGGTTTACCTTGCATGCCAACATGCTATTAGAATGATTATGGTGTGGTATGATGGGATGGTATCCTCCTTTAAATGTATTGAGTGACTCGACTTGGCACATGTTCACACATGTAGTTGAATCAAATCAACATGGCCTTCACGATATTTATGTTCATGGTGGATTATATCCTACTCATGCTTGTACTCGGTGTGAATTAATTTTAATGCATGTTTACGACTGTTGTCGCTCACTCAGTTGGTCGCTTCCCAGTCTTTTGCTAGCCTTCACCTGTACTAAGCGGGAATACTACTTGTGCATCCAAACTCCTTAAACCCCAAAGTTATTCCATATGAGTCTACTATACCTTCCTATATGCGGTATCTACCTGCCGTTCCAAGTAAATTTATATGTGCCAAACTCTAAACCTTCAAATAAACATTCTGTTTTGCATGCTCGAATAGGTCATATGTCAACTAGAGCTGCCCTTATCTTCCGTGTTAGGCGGATTATTCTCAAGAGGAGTGGACTCTGCTCCTCATTCACGAGAAAATGGCTGGTATTCGGGATGCCCAGTCCCATGCTTCGTGCAAACTAAATCAAAATAATTGCAAACAAAACTCCCCTTGGGACCCGTTGAATGTTGGAGGCACTCGTTGTTTCGAGCAAGCCATGGATTAATGCTTGTGTTGGAAGGGGAGTATAAAGTTTACCATTCTGTTTGGGAACTGCTTATAATCTGTTTAGCATGGAAGATATCATCGTCTTTTAGTTGTTATGTTGACAATGAAAGTATGCCGCTCAAAATATAATTTATCTCTATTTCAAAACCGAGCTCTGGCACCTCTACAAATCCTTGCTTCCCTCTGCGAACGGCCTATCTATTTACTTTTATGTTGAGTCATCACCCTTCTTATTAAAAAGCACCCGCTGGAGAGCACACTGTTGTTTGCATTCATTATTATTGGTTTATATTGGGTATGACTTGACTGGCTCTCTTTTACCATGAATTACAATGTTTAGTCAGTCCTTGATCTTTAAAGGTGCTCTGCATTTATGTTTTGCGGTCTCAGAAAGGGCTAGCGAGATACCATTTTGTTATATCATGTTATGATTATTTTGAGAAAGTGTTGTCACCCGAGTTTTATTATTATGGCTTGCTAGCTGATTATGCTATTGACATAAGTAATAGTGAGACCTACGTGTTATTGTGAGTATGGTTAGTTCATAATAATTGCTGAAACATGAATGTTGGCTTTTCATGTTTACAACAACAAGAGCAAACAGAGTTTGTAAAAGTTTTTCTTTTTCTCTTTCAGTTTGTCAACTGAATTGCTTGAGGACAAGCAAGGGTTTAAGCTTGGGGGAGTTGATATGTCTCCGTCGTATCTACTTTTCCAAACACTTTTGCCCTTGTTTTGGACTCTAACTTGTATGATTTGAATGGAACTAACCCGGACTGACGTTGTTTTCAGTAGAACTGCCATGGTGTTGTTTTTTGTGCAGAAAATAAAAATCTTTGGAATGTCCTGAAACTCCACGGAACACCGTAGAAAAAATAAAGAAACATCCTCGCAAAAGATGAATATCAAGGGGCCCACACCCTGCTCACGAGGGTGGGGG